>NW_022146184.1:0-600000 GCF_002938485.1 Sitophilus oryzae | reverse complement strand
ACAAAGCGGGTGTATTCTATTTTGGAACGTGAATATTTGATATTTTTTAATAGAGAAGTTTAAGTTACTGGCTATTTCTAAAATTTGTTGAGTTATTAGTCCAGTAAATAAGGACACGAAAAGTCCCAAATCTCGGATTAATTCGTCGACCATGACTTTTTAGGCCGATTATGTACCGGGTGTCCCGCTAAGAATAGCTCTCGGCTGTATCTCGGAAAGTATTAACCGTAGGGCTTACGGAAAAAAATATTTATAACTAAAGGGGCTATGAGAAATTGCTGGAAATTATTTTCAAGTTTGTAAAACGGCCGCTAGGTGGCGCAACTGCTATGGAAAATAAGAAAATAGATTTTTTACAGAATTTTGCCTAGATAATCGGTATTATAAATAATAGCTTCATAATCTTCAGTAAATTTTGGATTTTTTTTGTTAGAACCATTTTCCCATATCTGCTAAAATAAAGGGGTGGGGGAAGGTTAGATCTATCTTTATTTAAATGTTAATAACTCCCGACTGGATGATCAGAATCCAACCAACGAGGGCTCGTTTAAAAGAGCGTTTCTTACTCTATATTACAGCATAATAATAATAATAATAATAATGTTTTGAACGTAGACGCTAGGGGGCGCTTTCTTACAATTTAACAAACATAGCGCGTTCTTTCAAAACAATTAAATACGATAGTATGTGCTATTTTATCTGGTAGTAAAGAGTAGTTGACGAAATACCAGAATACCATAATACCAGATGTATTAATATCTAATAATTAAGATATTAATAATAGTGAACGAGAAACGATGATTCAGTGAAGTCATGGTAGGCTTTGGAAAAAAGTTGCTTTTCGCGTAATAGTATAAACGTCAAATTGTTATTAGATCAACATTTTGATAGTCTTTGCGAAATGCTTTTTCTCAAAATGCCTTATTATTTGAAGCAGTTGAAGTTGTTGGTATTTTTGAAAAGCAATCAAAAGATAAAAAACGCTGCTAAGACTATCAAAATGTTGATCTAATAACAATTTGACGTTTATACTATTACGTCAAAAGCAACTCTTTTCCAAAGCCTACCATGACTTCACTGAATCATCGTTTCTTGTCCACTATTATTAATATCTTAATTATTAGATATTAATACATCTGATATTATGATATTCTGGTATATCGTCGATTTTAAAATAAACTAACTGTTTCTATCTTATTTTTAGGTTAGAATGGGCATAATCAAGAGGGCTACTGATACCGTGTTGTAAAAGTAAGGTAATTAAGGGCTGACTTTTTAAGCTTTTGCTACTTCTTACTATCAGATAAAATAGCACATACTATTGCATTTACTTTTTTTTTAAAAACGTGCAATGTTTGTTAAATTGTAAGACAACGCCCTCTAGCGTCTACGTTCAAAAGCTTATTATTAATGTTTATATGGTACAATATAGAGTAAGAAACGCTCTTTTAAATGAGCCTTCGTTTGTTGGATTCCGATCATCCCGTCCAGGGTTATTAATATTCGAATAAAAATAGATCTAACCTTCCCCCACCACTTTATTTTGGTAGAAAGGGGAAAATGACTCTAACAAAAAATATTCATAATTTACTGAAGATTATGAAGCTGTTACTTATAGTACACCTTATCTAGACAAGATTGTGTAAAAACTCCATTTTCTTATTTTTTGCAGTTGTGCCCCCTAGCGGTTTGGGGAGTAGTTTTAGAGGAAAAAATTGTCAAAAAACACAATCAACAAAGATCCAAAATTGATTAAACTATCTTCTAATCTTTTAAAAATGGCTGGGTTTGGTTGCTCGCGCTCTGGATACCACTCAAAATATAAATCATCTGCCATTTGCTTACGTTTCAATATAACATTCTAACATATTATATTTCTCAAAATTTTCAAATTTACCCATTTTTTTATTATTTAAAATACACACACTTCAATTTTTTGAAATGAAATGTCACGCATCCATCAAAGGTTTGTCCCAATCACCATGACAATCGTTTACTTTGTTACTCGGCGCTGTCTACTACCTATCTACCAAGTGGATATTTTAAGAAAAAATTGAAATGTTGAGGTTAATAATGAAAATAAATATAGAGTGTTATATATTTTCGAGAAGCCCATGCCAAGCTGAATAAGAAAATTTAAAAATATACAGGGGGTTCTATTTAAAAAAACATAAGTAAGTATGGTTAATATCTCAAGAAATATTTTTTTTCGAAAAAAGTCTGACTACGCCACTGCATTCTACACAGAAAAGTGCCTTTAGAATATATAATTCATTTTTCCGTGGTTGCTGAAATAAACAAACTATCGAACATCTTCAAAAAGTACAAAATTTGAGAATCCGCCTGTAGCTTCGAAACCGATTAAGATAGCCATGATCCGCCATTGTAATTTTTTCAAAAAAAGAACCCGAGACTGCAGTATCAAAATTTGAATATTTCTCACGGTTTCCTAGATACCTTATAGAAACAACCAAAATGGTCCACCCTGTACACTCCTATGTGTTATTTTTAAAAATAGCAGGTTATTTTTAATATAAACCGATTATGAGAAAATTATAGTTTTCATTCGCTCTACATAATGAAATCATTGTGTAGGGAATGTAAAATCGAAAACCTTAACTAGAGTGTATTCGTTGGAACAAGAAGAAATTGGGAAATTAGCTTCGTTCTTAAAAAATAAAGAATTCATTTATACTCTGAATATAAATAAAATATTTCGGAAACAACTGCTTATTTCTATGGATTTTTTAACGATCCACGTGTCGTTTGTTATTTAAAAGTTCAAATAAATCCGAAGCAAAAAATTAGAATACCGTAATATCTTCCTCAAAGAAAGAAAACAAGGAAAATAAAATTGGTAATTTATCAACTGGATGCAAATATTTACGGCTATATTCCCGTCCAAAGAAAAAGATGAAATATCTTAACATTCCGAAGAAAAAATATAAAAAAATATATTTTTTTCTTTTTAAAAAGAAAATTTCTTGATAAAACATATCCATTTTTGGCTCGATAATATATAAATCTTGACATTCATGAAATTCCTTCTGAAAAGCTCAATTTTTTTACATTATAGAGAGATATTATCTATTTAAAAAAATACTCTAAACACCAAAAAATGTCATAGAGTATTATCATCAACTGTATGTTAACTGATATTCTTGATTCCATATTTTAAATTTCTCTCTAGGATTCTCTCACTCGTTTGAATTTTCTCTGATTAGGTTTATTTTTAATTTTGAAATAATAAAATAATTTGTTCCTTTTAGTTTATCTAAGTATGAAATCCCGGTCATGACAACGTGCATGCAGAAGTTCTTAAAATATTTGACTCAAAGCATCTCACATATCTATTCAATCGAATATACGATACGGGTAAAATTCCAAACGACTGGATAAAATCAACTTTTATAACAATTCCTAAATGGGCATCTCCAAAAGACTGTAGTGACTACAGACTTATAAGTCTAATGAGTCATGCTCTGAAACTTTTTCTTCGAGTCATGCATGCTCGTATATACTCGAAATGTGAAGAGAAAAGCGGAGAGGCACAGTTCGGCTTCATCAAAGAGCTGGGTACCAGAGAGGCTTTGTTTTCAATCAAGCTACTAATCCAGAAATGTTATGATCAACGCCAAGATGTTTTTGTGTGCTTCATACATTATCAGAAGGCTTTCGACAACGTTAAACACAATATTCTCTTAAACAGACTGCTCGAGATAGGAATAGACGCCAAAGACATTAGAATCATACAGGAACTATATTGGAACCAAACCGCGGAGATAAGAGTTAACAAAAATTTATCCACAGACACCTTCAATGTGTGTCAAGGAGTCCGCCAGGGCTGTATACTGTCACCAATACTTTTTAATATATACGTCTATACGTATATAAAGATATTTCAAATGGCCCTGGAAGGAGAAAGTGGAGGAATTAAGATTAACGGAGTTCAATTAACAATATGAGATATGCAGATGATACGGCAATACTAGCACCAACTTTAGAGGATCTCAGCAAATAATAAATAAGATAGGGGACACGGGAAATCTTTTCGGTCTTAAAATTAACGCCAAACCAAGACCAAACTTATGGTAATAGGACGCCAACCTACAATCAATACCGCATTGACCGTGGATGGAAATATTATAGAGCGAGTTACACGATTTAAATATCTGGGTGCCATGATCAATGAACGATGGGACTGCGATGAGGAAGTTAAACTTAGAACGAATTATGCAAAGTCAACATCTTTTTAAACTTAAAACTTCCTATTAGCACGCAGTCTCCCGCTAACACTTAGACTACGGGTAGTAAAATGCTATATATGGCCTATCTTATACGGCGCAGAAACCTGGTCTCTCAAGGCTAGAACCTGAAGAAATGTTCTTAAGAACTGCCACCAACGAAGAAGTTTTAGGCAGGCTATGAACGAGAAATGCTTAACATAGTTAAAGAAAGGAAAGTCTCATACCTCGGCCATATCCTTAGGGGAGACAAATATTACATTCCTAAGCTGATTCCACAAGGAAAAAATAGAGGGACGACGAGGCCCAGGAAGAAAACAACATTCCTGGCTAAGAAACATACGGGATTGGTGTAACATCAGCGACGCAGCCACCATATTTCGAAGAGCCGAAAACGGCAGTCTACACATTGTATGAAGAGTACAGACAATCGCCAACGTGCGGCTAAGCACAAGGCACAGGAAGAAGAAGAAGAAGAAGTATGAAATATAACAAGACAAATAATTTTGTGTATATCCTTTAGTCACGATATTATCAAACCAATAAATTTAAATATACGTTTTGAAAACAATTTTATGCCTGTCCACAGAAATAATACAAAAAACATAAATAACAAACAATAGATTTGATTGATGATGTTATATTTTCCATTCCAGGCAACTATAAGATATTTACTGACCCAAATTCTAAAAATTTAATTAATTATAAGAGTACACATTTTGTTCCTTCAATTTATTTTAAACCTATTCGGTGCGTCGGAGTGTAAAAAAATTACCAAAAAAATATACGGGGTAGTCCGGACTGTAATCCGGAAAATTTCGATAGCATATTCTACAGATAAAAGTAATTAAAAAAGTTTTATAAATGTATATCCTAAAATGCTTAGTTTCGGAGATACAGAGTGTAGAAGTTTCATTTTTATTTCGATTTTTTCCATATAATTTCTGCCATGCTGTAATTTTTGTAATCCATCTGTTGTCCGTCCTTTTTGCCAGGTGTCTTGCCCATTGCCACTTGAGGGATTTGACTCTGTGGATGACATCTATTATCTGCGTCTTTTCTCGTATCAACTCTATTCTTTACGGTCTTTCTTCGTTATTCCCAGCATAATTTCGTTCCATTGAACATTGTGCGACCTGCAGTTTCCTTATAATGTCCGTTTTAACTGTCCAGGTTACGCATGCATAGGTCATCCTGGTATAGTAAAATTCTTTTAAAAGTTCCTCAATATGGCCGACCTAGTTACGAAAATTGGTAATTTTTTTTTAATGAAAAATAAGTTGGCGTTAGCGAATTCAGAAATTGATTTTACTCTTTGGTTAACAATAACATTTTTCAGGATTGCCAAGTTGACGTTAAAGTTAGATTATTAGATGGTTGTCATAAATCATAAATAAAAACATAGATTATTGAAATAATTTAATAAGAATAAAGGTATTTTACCGCAGATCCGAAGATATTTTATTTAAAGGTATTTTATAAACTTTCTCAGTGAGAATATTAACTCCCCTGTTTCTTATATTTTAAGGGACCTAAGAACTATAGGAAGTGAATTTTTGTTTTCATGTTTTGACGATATCTGAGAGTTCCTAGAATTATGAAAATTATTGAATAATTATAGTTGTTTAATAAGTGAAATTAATAGAAGACTTGGAAATAGGATGATGCGTTTCATGTTATAGTTGATAGATCACCTCATTTCTCTTAATTTGTTTTTATTTCAGTACAGTTAATCACAAATTGAATTGATGTTTGCAAAAACAGCTATATATTTTCAAACATCTTAATTAAATAGTTCGTTAAACTGTATCAACTACAAAGTCTTTAGCAAAAAGTTATAAGGTAGTAATACATTTTGTAGATATAATTTATGAAAATTTATATATAAAGATTAGAACACAATCCTCTCAGGGAAAAAGAAATACTCAAATACTCATTAAATATGCTTTATTAAAAATAACAACATACACAAACAGTCATCCATGCAAACTGTAATAATCAGAACATTATCCACATTATACCTTTATTAAATTTGTCTTCACACTCCTGTCAGGAAAGCCAGAAATGTTTGTTTAAATATTAACTTATTTTAAATTGCCACACAAAAAGAATATGTCACAACCACAACCATAGGTCTGGAATCAGTACTAAATTTTATACCTAGTAAGTGATGCGTCAACTAACAAGTATAGGATAAAAAAGAATTATTAATATAGAGTGTACTATACGATGTCCTTCTGCTTATTTATGAAATGACTTTCCTCTCAAATGTGAGGAATATCCAGTAAAATAAAACATAATTTTTGGTTTGCTTTGGTGTTTGATATTCTAACTACATCTATTACAAACCTTAAGTGCTTTTAGTGAGTAACTGTATTTATTATTATACTTTGTGTATCCTGTAAAGTAAAAAAATATATATTTCAAGGAATATGAAAACAATGCAATAGATATCAAACAGATTCATAAAAACTACTTACAATTATTGTAAACGTATTTAATATTTCAAGTATTATTTGATCTTTGGTCCCATTACCAACATTACCTTATTTAGGTCTTCTCTACTAACTCAACTTTTAAACCTGTTTTAAACCTTCTTTATATTTTAAAACTGATTTACAACAATCTGTAATGCCCGCGCTGTTTCCTGGAATATAAGTTTTAATCTATTTATTATCATATACATATTACAAACCTGAAAATTACTGATACGAGAAAACTTCCCAAAATAATACCTTTTTGCAAACATCTGGACTAATTTATTGTCACGAATTTGTGGACGAGTCGCTTTCTAATACGTTTTTAAGGGTTTTACACATTTTGAATATCTTCCAGCCTATTCCTCAGTTCTTGATCGGTGAAAAGATTATTTATTAATTAACTATATAATTAGTACTGCATGCTGCAGGTTAAATAAAAGAACATAATCAAGTAGAATTTGTGAATAAAAACAAAAAATAATGAAAATATTTAGAAAAAGGAACCGTAAACGTCAGTCAGCCAAGTGTCAATGTTCAATTAGATTTACCACAGATTATCAATTTGAACGATTTGAATTCCAGTCTAGAGATTTTCGTTTTTTAAGCCTCCCATACTGAAGTCCGCCATATTGGGAAGTTTTAAATGAATACAAGTATAGTACACATTGATCGATTTTTTTCATCTTTAGATAAAGTGGTATTTAAGATTTGAATATGATTGAGTTTCTTCCATAAGTATTCCATGCCAACTTAATTCTTCTGTTGATTGTTGGTAGTAGAGATCGCAAGCTTTGTATTAGTTGTCCCAAGTATATGTATTCTTCTACTATTTCCAGTGCTGTGTTATTTATCAGAATATATTTTCTCTGTTAAAAAAATACTATACAAAGTATAACTTTTGCCTTTTGTACCACGAAACGTGTTGCTTTATCGTCGGAAATAACACGTTGAAAAGCAATACATTTTAAAATGCAGATTCGAAAAGCACCAATAGAAGGCCGTAAAGCTGCAGATTTTCCGGGATTTCCCTAGCAATCAGGTAAATAGAACGAGCGTGTCCCGTTTTTTATTTCGCCTTCTTTATTGCGGTTTTCCAAAGCACTTAAGGGATTTTTCGACCGAGAACTCATTTTAATACTACGGCCTAAATATATCGTTACTGCATCGGAAGATTTCGAATTCTTTCTCCGGATGTATCTTGCCGGCTTTTCCGGTTTCTTTTCTATTCTTTTCGATCAGGATATCCCATCAAATAAAGAAATTAGTAGTGAAAAAAAAATTATACCGTGCTGGCAACAAATACTTTTTTTTCGAAAATGTAAATAGATAAAAGCATTAGATATATTTTTTCTGAGCATCTGAAATAGAATTATAAGGATATCGTTAGGGTGTCTATTTTTTATAATGAGAAAATGTCAGTAATCGCGATAAAAACTCAACTTTTTAACACATAACACGCGACAACTCAAGATCCACTTTAGGTATTGAAACTTTTTTTATTCTGAAGTCCGATCTTTTACAAGATGTTTAAATAAGAAAAATTCTGTAGGCTTGTTTTTTTCTCGTAGCTGTATGTGTTAAAAAATAGCATGTTCTATTCGAAGTGCCCGGTGGCGTAGAGGTACAGGCTCTGGTCTACCAATCTCAAGGTAGTGGGTTCGAATCGCACACCCGGCATTTCATCAGCTGACTATTTTTATTGAAATAAAAAACCTAGGTCGACTCAGCCTTAAATGAGTACTTGGGATTCGCAGTCCTGAGGTAATAATAGGCGGTTGAAGCGTAGTGCTAGCCACATTACCTTCCGTGTATACCGAACGGCTCTAGTATAGCAAGCTGTACCTTGCTACTCCCAAGGCGTTAAACGCTATATACCGGAGCTATTATTATTATCTTGTTTCTCAGGAAATCTGGGCGGGGCCTACCTTGTTTACTCGGAATCCGAACCGCTGTCCTCAACCATATCATCGTCAATATCCTACCGACTTGGCGAGTGTCTAGTCGACTCTTACTCAGATGCTCTATCTCATTCAGATGGGTTAACTGCTCGTAGTGTATAAAATTACTTCAGAGTAAAAAGTTCTTTTGTTATTTTTCATATTTTCAAAAATTCATAATCAAAAATGATTATATAATCTAATTAATAATATCACTCTAAATGAAGTATCTTTGCACAAAACCAATAATATTTTAGCGTAATCACAAATAATTAATTAATAAGTCATGGAAAGAATCATGTTGGGAGTCACCATTAGGGAAAAAATACGGGATACCCACATACGTCAAAAAACAAAACTAATAGATTCCACACACAATAGAAACCACATTCATTATTTTTAAAATAAAGTTCGATTATTTCCACTTTTTCTGCAAGTGAGTACACCATAATTGTTAAAAAGTTTAACGATATTGAGAAGAACTTCAATGCACAAGTCACAGAACAGCTATCTAGCAACTGCCGCACCTGATCGTTCAACCTTGTGGCAAGTGAAAAAATGCGTAAACATCTAGAAATAATAAGAAAAAAACTCAAATTGGTGGAAGGAATTTATCCTTATCATTTACTCTGATAAATGTTTAAATAAACTTTTTAAATTTCAATTCTTCATATTTTCGCAACGACTCGATCGGTTTTCAAAAATGAGGCGGGGAAATATAGAGAATAGAAAGCTCTTTTCATTGCGGCGAAACTTGACCCCCCTTCCCATTTGAAAAAAGTTGGGGGATGACACCCTCGCTTAGAGGGTTGAAGATTTTGCAATCATTGTTGGGGCAAAAGTTGTCCCCCTCACAAACAAAATTGACGTGTTTTTGGATTTTTTGAAAAAAAAAATACCCTGGCCGTTATGCCTTGCGGAACGTTTTCGATGAGCCACCCTGTATGTTTAATAAAATATGTTTAATAAAATATTGTATTTATCATAGTGATACACGACAATAAATCGTGCCCAAGAGCAACAGTTATAATCTTTCTTCATTCTGAATGGGTCTTATTAGCACAATATATGCGGGTACCAAGCTTTGGGATCTTTTAAAAGGATG
The DNA here is from genome assembly GCF_002938485.1 of Sitophilus oryzae. Lineage (NCBI taxonomy): Eukaryota > Metazoa > Arthropoda > Insecta > Coleoptera > Curculionidae > Sitophilus > Sitophilus oryzae. The sequence goes on along the minus strand of NW_022146184.1, from coordinate 590,234 downwards.
GTAATAAGCGGATATTGAGGTAGGATATGCATTCTAGAAAGAATTTGGTACCTATCTTTGTTGTATATTTTATTGCTCATCGGGTCATTCTATGACATCTTTACTTTATTATTAATTTTTAATGCAGTTATTCATAATATTTCATACTATGATAACCACTTATTTATAAAAAAAACCTTAGACTAAAACTTCTAGACGGAGCAAGTCATTCATAAATCTACTACAACCATGTTCCACTTAGCCTGCTTAGAATGGAATCACGGAGGTTAAAATATCAATGAAAAGCCTTGAGTGGGGATAAGAACTTGGGACAGCAAATTTGGCGCGGCGATACTGGCCGGACTAATCCAATGGCGTACTAGTTTTCGCAATTTCCGAAATATGAATTTAATTAAATTAATATAAAATTAAAATCGATCTTTAAAAAATTGTGTTAGCTAGTATAAATCTCAAAATCTTATTTCTATTTTGATTTACATCAAGACGCCTTAAATTTAACAGCATAGCATTTTAAAATGTCTTTATTTTATTAATTACCGATTTAACATAACATTTTTTTTTCAAATTACTACCATATTAGTTATAATTTTCAAGCTATGTATAAAACTCCGATTTATATATCAATTTAATTTTTATGTATATTTACTAACAGGTGCATTTTTTATTTAATGCTTTATAAAATATTTTTTCATTATTTTATAATCCTAAAACTTTGAAACCAAATTAAAAATAAATTTAAATATCTTTTATGCATGATTTAAATCATGTTCAGTGAATCTTGATTAGCACATACCTTGTGTTTTTCAGAAGTGATTCGCTCCTATAACTTTTTGATTTTTTCCAAATAAAAAATGAAATTTTGTATGTTACTAAATGACATAAATCGGGATTGATTGTTTTCAATTACTTGTTTCACCGGAAATGATTTAAACTTATGAATTTTAAATGGTGCTCTTGGAAATTTTTTTCACTTTATTTGATAAAAAATTACATTATGACCATGGCATTCTAGAGTGAAATTTAAAAAATACCAATAAAAAACAACTACAATATAAACAAGCAGGTTTAACTTTGACAATTAATGACAATCGACAGTAATTTTACAATAAGTTTTTACAAATTAATTGAAGGGTTGTTTTTTACCCTAACTTTAAAACACCCTGTGCAATAATTTCGAGAGCAAATTTTCCTAAAACATTATTTTTTAGTGAGAACCCCCATCCTGAATATCATCAGTCATGTTAACACACGCCTTGGTTAATTTTTAAGAGCAAAATGAACTGGCCACAAACATTTTGCAATGTTTTCGATTATTATCGTTACTTTTTAATGTTATTCGTCACTCATCTACCCGAAGCCCCATCTCGGGATATTAAAATATAACATCACATGCAAATTGTTGGTGGCAATTTCATTTCGCTCTTAAAAATGAACCAAGACATGTGTTGACATGAGTTAAAAACAAAATGCTCAGGAGACATGGTTCTGATCGAAAAATACTATTTTACGAAAAGTCACTCACTAAATTATTGCACAGGATGTTTTAAAGTTAGCGTAAAAAACAGCCGTACAATTAACCCTGTATAATAAACCAAATACTGAAGTTTATAAAAAACTGAATTTATTAATTAAAGTTGATATATAAAGTTTGCCAAAAAAATCATTAAAATAGGGCTAACAGTAAAAGAAATATCACATTAAACTTGACGAAAAAATTATCCGTTGGGTTTTTATTACATCTGAGTGTATATTAAAAATATATTTAAAAAATACATAAACAGACACATACATAAAATATAAAATATAGGAATTATTAATATATTCGACTATAAGATGGGTATTTACTTTGTAGGAGCGAAAAAAAACGGGAATCCATGACACTTATCATTAATAATTGTTTTTGATCAGAAATTTTGCACTGACGCCTTTTTTGCGATCATACGATTTTTACGGGAGCATTGCATTAGGCAACATAACAAAGAACAAAATGTAGGTATTTCCAATTTACAGATGATTTACACAGAGCCTACCTAAAGTACCTTTTTTTTTGTCTAGGTAAATATTTTTCTTTGTTGTGGTTTATGATTATGATGCAATCTTCCAATGAAATTTCTCATATAAATAACCATCAAGTTTAAAATAATTTATATTTTATATAGTATATAATTACTAAGTTCCAATGTGGTTAAATAATAATTTCTTTAATTCATCAATCTTGATTTAAAATGAAATGTAACGCTACTGTTTCGAAAGAATCACGTATTTTATGGTAGGTCAGTACTTGCTTGTGATATGACACATCAGGATTTTTCGAACTATTTTTCTTGCAAACTTGGCACATATCAACCATGATTATACAATATTTATAATTTTTATATCGAATGTCACTATTTGAAATAATAAATTCACTACGTTTCAGTCAGAAAACACAAAAACACCTACAACGAAATAATCGCAAACACACGTGCCGCCAGTTTACTACGTCCAGATAAGAATTCCAATGTTGCCACGTTGACTGAACTATTTTCTGCTGATTAGATTAAATTATTTATTTTTCTATTTTTATTTAAGAGAACTGTTGTTTTACTTGCTTTAATCACTTAGTAAATGCATATTATATACCATATAATAATTTTTACACGTAGCATCAATAAATTATATTTTATTAAATAACTTAAAAATAAGTATGTATAATGAATATTCCCTGTTATAACGATAAACTGCATGATATGGCACAATTGTCCCGCAAGACCATTAGACCGTATCTCATCGAAGGAGCCAAACAATGGATCGGCTCGCGCTCTCTATTGTCTTACTCTAAGAAAAAAAACGCATTAATAGTAATTAATTTGCCTTTATTTTCAGATTTACAAAATTGAATTATTTGAGAATTGATAATAATAATTATTTGAGAACTGGAAAAATATATACCCTTACTCCACTGGACTTTAATAGGGTTCCCGTTTCAAAGTGCTTAAAAAATACACAAAGGCTTTCCTGACCTGTATACAACAACAAAAATAAAGAAACCTTTTGAAATATATCAAGAAAAGAATCCTTTTCCTCATTGTTGGGTGAGTTCAATAAAAATGTTTGTCTACTTCTGAACCATTACCCAAAGATCTGAAAGCAATTTTACGGGTTTATTCCAATAATCTAGAGTCTAGACTATTCAGAGAAAGATGTTTAATGAAATATGTATGCCCTAAAAAAATATCAGGAAGCTTCAAAAATATTTTAAAATTTCTATAGGCATATAATAAAAAAATATTTATCAAAATCTTTATATTTATTTGTCTAAGTAATATTTAAGTTTAGAACTTTAGGATAGGGTTGTGATTAGGTAATAGCTGATCCAGTGTATTACAGCCATCTTAAATTTCTAGGATGTATTTATAAACATATTTGGTAATAAGAATGTATTAATTTTTTTCAGACTTATGAAAATTTTACATAACTTACTCAAGATGGTTAGGTTAGGTTATGAGGCCTTTTTTGTTTAAGGAACCCTTTTAAACATTTTTTTCTAACTTTAATTTCTAACATATTTAAAGTAACACTTTTCATAATCCTTTAAAATTATCAAAGATTTTACAATTCATATTACAGAATTAATGATGAAATAAATGATATGACACTTGTTGTAAAAAAAAGTCGCAATTTTTAGGCCATTTATTACAACATAACATGTGAGGCTGCCGGCTAGGATTAGAAGGTCTAAAAATAATAGTAGTAGGCTAGGAAAAAGAAAATATGTAAATTGGTTAGGTCAAAATGTCAAAACGTATAGTTTCATTTTAATGTTATTTAATTGATATTTATCTAGGTTCGTTCTTGATTCGACCCCATAAATAAAAACCCAGGCATGCTAAATCCGGTGACCTAGCTGGCCATGGAATTTTACTCGGCTTTACACAAATGGGGAATGCGCATGAGTCCAGAATGTGATTGCGGTGCTACTTCTCAAACAATGCAGCACATAATCTACGAGTGTCCGATGACAGCCTTTTCTGGTACAGCTAATGATTTCTTACACGCAACCCCTCAGACAATCCAATGGATTAACTAGCTAAATATGGAGCTGTCAGAAATCAGGTATACATACCTATTTACTTTTTTATGTTTGTATATTAGGACTACTGTTTTTTTTTGTCATCTATTTACATGTTTGTATATTTACATGTTTATACATTTAGTGTTTCATTGATGGTGGTGTATTTTGTTTGTGTGTGATAAAAATGCCATAAGCTAAATAAAATAAATAAACGCCTTGGGAGTAGCAAGGTACAGCTTGCCATATGCATAAGTCGTTCTGTATACAAGGAAATTAATGTGGCTAGCATTACGCTTCAACCGCCTATTATTACCTCAGGATTGTGCATCTCAAGTGCTCATTTAAGGCTGAGTCGAACTAGGTACCCAAACTCTTTTTATTTTATTAAAAATAGTCACCTAATGAAATGCCGGCTGTAGGATTCGAACCCACAACCTTTGAATTGGTAGACGAGAGCTCTACCTACGCCATCGCCACCGGGCACCTATAATAACCTAACTAAACTAAAGATAACCTGCTGTACGCAAAAGATAAACTCTTGTCCACTAGAATTCAACAAATACCCCGTACGGAGAGCTTTAATAACAAAAAACCGAGCAAAACAACATTCTAGCCAGTACTCAATAACATAAAACAAAACAGTCTTTCGAAATTTATAAAGAATAGAATCCCTTCCATCATTGTTGGGCCACTTCGATAAAAATGTTGGTTTGCTTCCGAGCTATTACCGAAAAATGGAAAAGATCTTAAAGCCATCTCGGGGTTTATTCTAATATCGGAGGAAACTGTAAAGCATAACGTATGCCGGAGTACCAAACGTATTATTTAGACCGAGTTTCGATAAGAGAAACCGATAGGAACGTATCGATTTTATGCTGAATTGAGTTTGCGACATTAGGGCAGAGGGTTTTACGAGAAGAGAAGAAACAAAATAGAAAAAGTTGGAAGAAAGTAGTAAACTAGATTGTGTCTTACTGTATTTATTTTATTTTTTGTCTCAATGTGAATATGGCATATTGTGCAACTAGTGCGCTCATTCAACTTCGCACGAGTTGCACATACTATTTTTTATTACGTTGCTTTTTAATATGTCTCTTTTGTTATACAGGGTGGGCCACTGAAAACTTAAAATGGCTATAATTTTTAAACCAAAAAAGATATCAAAAAAATAAAAAATACCGTTTCTATAATATCGAGGGGGAATACATATGACGTATTTTTTGAACCACCCCGACCTACCCCTTAGGAGGCAACCCTACTCACTTGAAAATCTTAAATGGCAACACCCCGCTTGTGGCGTCTTTTTGGAAAGCTCATGAAAAATGCTAAATGATGATCATAAAGTTTTTAGGGTGAAATTGATAAACTACCCTTACACGAACAATTAGGTGGACATTAATGAAAAAGGTGATTTTTTCAGCATAAGTTACAAATTGGGACCCAGCTAAATGACGCAAATGAAGTATTTTTCAAACCACCCCAACCCACCCCTAGGTGGCACCCCCTGACTTCTAATCTCAAGATAGCGATACCCCACTTGTGACACTTCTTTGGAAAGCTAATTGAAATTGCTAAACGATGGTCATACAGACTTCAACTTAATTACTGGTTAGTGACAAGAAATGTAGGTGTGACAATTTGAAAGAAATTTAAAATGATAATTTATTTTAATAATTGTTCAAAATGACAGCTGTTTTGTTCCATACTAAACTACAAACGATTTTCAAATTCTTCTCTCACTTTTTGGAAAGTCTCTCTCGGAATATTTCGACATGCTTCAGTTCTCCTCTGCCGCAATTCTTGCAATGAACCTGGTTTTGTCTTGTAGACTATGGATTTAGGGTAACCCCACAAGGAAAAGTCTAAAGGAGTGAGATCAGGTGACCTTGACGGCCACTCGATTAGACCCCTTCTGCCAATCCATTGCCTTGGATAATATTTATCCAACCACCGCCTTGTGACAATAGAATAATGCGAAGGGGCTCCATCTTGCTGAAAGTGTATGAGGTCTTCATTAAGAGTTATAATAAATTTCTTTGTAGCAACTTTTTTTTCTCGCAATGGTTCATGGATACAAAAATAATTCATTCTATTGATTTTGACACATTTTGACATTTCACAACCCAATTAGCTTAATCGATTGGGATAAGAATCTGTTTAGCGGCAGAATTGCGTCCGGGGAAGCCCATATACTATTTCAGGTGACACTAGCTAGTTGTTGAAGATTATTAACCAATAGATCCGAATAAAATTTGAATTAGATGGAAGATATGGAATGGGATATATTGAAAAGAATATCAGTGATATCAGTGGCTAGGGGGCAGAGTACCCCCGGGAGAGTCTTACTATTTAACTATCAATTTTATCCAGATCAGTAAATGTTTGTTTTGTTATTTTCATGTACAGGGTGGGCCAAATTCGACGCTTTTAAATTGAAACACCCTTTTCTATAGGAGATAGACGAAAACTAATGTCGGTGCCTGGAGCTCAATTTTCATCAAAAACATGATGGTGAAAACCGCACATCAATATCTGTTACCGTTTCGGAGTTACGGGGTGTTTTTCAAAAATGTACAGTTTTAACAAATCGCTGTAACTTTTTTGCTATGGAAAATTTTGCGAGAAGAAAAAAAAAGCGAGAAGATACTACTTTCCCCACATACTACTTTCCCCGCAAAAAATATAATGTTTTTTCAAAAAATTCAAAATTTTCCAAAAAAAAAATCTCTAAAAAAAGTCCCTAAAAAAGTCTCCAATTAATCTATGGACTAACGTGCTGATACAATCATATTTTAATCTAAACCTACCTGAATGTTCATAAACACAAACAAAAAAGTAAATGGCCTACGACCGAAAATAGAAAACAAGAGAGGGGAAAGAAAATATTGACACGCTTTTCACACACAGCTACCTTTTGTTGCCACTCCGATTCTAAAACAGTATCTCGGTCGACCTTAGGCTTTTAAACGTATTAAAAAATGGCGCTGTGTATACCGAAGGATATGAAGTGAAACAGTACACTTCTGAAAGCTCTTGAAAACGCACAGGAAGTAAATAGACGTAATGAAAACATCGTAGAATCTGTTTGCCTTGGAAAAAGCAATTGCATTTCTTGACCTACTTTATCCGAGTTTATCTAGATAAGTGACGTTTTTGAAATTAGTTCTAATAAAGACAGACTATATTGCAAATAACAGCTAGAGAGCAAATTTTAATTATATTAAGGACTTTTAAATGTGAATGTCATGCATGAGTATAGGTGTTTGTACCCTTAAGCTTCTTTCAGAACCTCGCAATTAGTGAAATAAATTAGTGGTTTCAATTACACTTTATACTTTTTAGTTTACGATCATTCACAATATCTAAAATAACACAATTAAAATAAATAGAATATCCTAGCAACAGCTTGCGGTAGTCAGTTGCATCCATAGAGAAAGCCTAATATTTAGCTTATAAAACAAGTCTAAGAGCTAGCAACTTTTTCGAGAAAGTATTTTAAGAAAGCCGGCTCTTTGATTTATCTTTTACTATGCTCTCTGGAACAAACTTACAACAAAAAGTCAAATACTTTAGCTTCAATTTTCCGCATCAAATACCGGAAATATCCCTATATATAGACTCACCCCATACAGCACATCAAATCACATTTACGAAGTGTTTACATTATTAGATGTAGACACAGGGTGACACAATTCCCCCGATGTAAATATGCTACCTTTACACATTGTAGTTCAACAAGTATGCACAAAGGTTGCACGTCCGCCTCACAATGTAACCACAGTATAGCATTTACGTATACACAAAGTAAGGGATACACAGTGCTTGTGTATTACGTTTAAACTATGTTTACACATTGCAGTTGTGACTACCGCGTGTATACGTATCTATTTTGCTTCGTATATACATCTTGTGCTAGATAAAACTACTTCTTATGAACGAATTTAGGAAATAATACAAGTTTTGATGCCTAACTTTTTGTTCTTTTTAAGAAATATTTATTCAATGATACCAATTATATCTTTTTAGAACGAAAATTAGGAATGCAAAACTTTGTATTTTCCAAAAGTATCTCGATCGTAAGTTCAAGAGAAGTAGCCTTAAAATTGTTCCATTTTTGTTTAGTATTAAATGTACCATTTTTCTTCCATAACATGGATTAAGTGGTTAAAAAATAAAATTCTTATATTTCTTTATATCACGGAACGCAATAGCGCAAATAACACAATAATAATAATTATTTACACTGCAGAAACCAGAAGTAAGAAAACACTGTAAAAGAACAGAATTTGTATCAAAATGTATTAAAAATATAAGTACCTAGTATAACAACATACTAAAATGGTAATCACTGGTATATCGCCACGATTTGGTGGACCACGTTTAGTCATTTTTTTTCTCCTCTTTTCCCTCCAAGCAGTTGGTTTATTAGCATACTCATTCATCGAGCACTCTGTTGGACTTTGTTGTATTTTATTTCCAGATTAACAATCTCACCCTTAAATTTTATATGAAACTGATTATTGAATACTAAACATATCTGTGTATATTGATCCATCAATAACTAAATCTTTCTTTCTCTGGTCCATTTAGATTTTTATTATTTCCAAATTAAAAAAAAAATATATTGCAGAGTTAACTCAGCTAACCTCTTTATTATTATACGAGAATATTTAGAGTTTTCATTCATTGGAGTCAAAATTTGGTAAATTGGGTATCGAGTAAGGGAAGAGTCGCTGCTATAATATTAATAATACTCTTAGGAAGGTGTAACAAGGTAATTAAAAACTTGTACTTACCTTAAAATCACTTTTAAAATACACACAAACAGAACATTTATATAGAGCTTCCGAATGATAAACCAATAATGGCTGCTAACACATACCACTCCTAGAAAGGAGAAAGGAGAGAGGACACATAAGATACATTTGGTCGGTGTATCTACGCTGAGGCTATCCGCCATGCGCACACCTTCATTTCATGCTAGAATGTAGACACAACAGTACACTATTACAAAGTGTCTATATAGATATTTATATTATGTGTATACGTCACATTTTTACAAGGTGTGTACTATAGGCACAACTATGATACGAAGTATCACACATACATATGACATATACATTGTATGTCTCATATACCGACGTCAGATTTCATCATTTTAATAATTATTTGTTACGTTACAAAAAAACTCTTTAGAATCTTGACTGCATACGGTATACAACTAGTAAACACTGTATCACACAATTCTATCAATATAAACCTGCGTGTATCTCATATGTATATGTTAGAACTAGATGAACACTTAGGTTCACTTTAACATATGTTGTTTCTCATGTGTCTCCCTTGTAGAAACGTAATTTCATTTGGACGTGCTATATGGGACTGTTCTTAAATTTTGGTTATACCCTGTAGTTAAAGCTTCCTCTAAATGATTTGCAAAATTGTATGGCTAAATGGTTTTTTTTTGCAAAGGTTTCAATTCGTCACATTTATCGTAAAAACCTCAGGCTTTTAAACATATTAAAATCGGTTTTATGCCTACTAAAAAGATGCAGTAAAGGAAGAAGTAAAGCAAAAAAGTTCTTTTGTAGAATTGATACAGTCATTTAAAATGGCACCATTGAAAAATATTATAGTACAAAAAAATTCATATGGGTGTGTGTTTAAAAACTCCAGTATGACATTTAAGACAAGGCCAATAGAAAGGGTAGATAATTTAAGTATTTGGTCATCTGGCCCACCGAAGATTGGACATCAGACAAGGAAATTAAATGCCGCATCGAACAAACTCAGCAGGCATTCTTGAGGTTTCAAAAGCTACTTGCCTGTTCTGATTTTGTTTTAAACCTAAAATTAAGATTCGTAAAGTGTAACGAGTGGTCGGTGCTCCTTTATGGTATGGAAGGTTGGCCATTGAAAGCAGCTAGAAAAACTAGAGGCTTTCGAGATGTGCCTATATCGCAGAATTCTGAAGACACCTTGGAAGTCTGGGTTAACAAATGAAGTTCTGAGAGGTGTTAACAAACAGCGCAAATTGCTAGAATTGATTAAGAAGAAAAAATCGCATACCTGGGGCACATAATGCGAAACCCCAAATATCAATTCTTGCATATGCTAATCGAAGGCCGGAGGGGTATCGAAAGGAAGAAAATGTCTTGTGGATATGCCTACACGATGTACAGTCATTAATAAACACCGCCAGGAACAGAGAAGCGATGGAAATGTTATCGTAAACATCCATTAATAGATTTGAACTTGAAGAAGGAGAAAAATATTGCGCGTTATTTTGAAAATCGGAAAAAATATATAAAGTAAGTAGTCCAAACACAAACTTACTCAAATTTTCACAAAAAAATCTTATTCAATTCATAATAAAGCTACTCTATTATATTTTATTTTTTAACCAACTTAAAAAATTACATTATATGCTATTTTGATTACTTACCCAAGCACAAAACTGACTTGATTTCCTGAAAGAAATTATAAACACTAATTACTCAAAATCAAAATAATTAAATAAAACTAAATATTGAAAGCCATAAATTTAACAAAATTGCATAATTTATAATCAATAACAGTTTGTTTATAATCCATTTATTTCAGTATAATTACCATCAAATAAATGTAAACATAAATATAATATTTCGCACTCTATGCATAATTAATGCCAGATCTAATTTAAACACGATTTGGATGAATATAAAAATTAAATTTTGTGTTAAATATGTATCAAATCTAATTACCAAATATATCTAAAACCCCGTTATTAAATCTTTGAATTGATATACTTGTATCAATATTTTTATATTGAAATATACACTAAAGCTGTAAGAATTTTGTTCATTTCATATATTTGAGCGGGCCGAAAAACGCTCTTTACCATCTTTTGACGGGAGATGCACTAATATCTCACCGACACTTTACGACATCGTCTGTAGATATAGAAGAAGTTTTGCTTGCCGTATCGGTGAGAACCAGCCCCTGGACAGCCCACCTGATGAAGGGTAGACCCAGAAACCGGTTGTGGGAGTGGAGCTTGGTTCCCCCCTTTACGACAAGCAAAACAATTTTCTTTTTACTTTTTATTTTATTTTTTTTTTAATTTTTTCTCTACTTTCGATTTTTCGAAATTAGAAAAAATACACAGCTAAAGGCAAGAAAATATTATTTATTAATATTATTATTTTTATATTTCTGCATCTTCGCCATTTCATCTATAAAAATATACGAATGATTAAAATTTGTACTTGTTACATCCGAAACCAAACATTTTAAGACCTGACATTTTTACATATTTTTATTTCCGAAATACGTTTTCAAAATTTTTCGATTAAAATTCGGAATTTTTAATAATTCGTTATTATACAGGGTTGTTCACCACATACGACACGGAGTATTGTAGCTAAACGATTAGATTTTTACAAATTCTAAGTTTTGGGATCGTTCAAGGACTATTAGAGCTACAATTTAAAAATGTTTTTACAAGATACAGAGTGTTCCAAATAAATAAAAAATATCAAAGTTGTATTTTTTTAAATGGAACACCCTGTATATTATTACATTTATAGTTTCTACGATTAAAATAAAAGTGAGTTTGATAAAGGTTTATCACACTTAGACCTGACCGTTTTTGAAATATTTTCAATTTTGTGAAATTGCAGTCAAAATTTTAAGGCTTTATTTCTCCCAGGGTATCAAAGTTTTTAATACTAAATATTTACTGAAGTTTATTTATCGATCAGTTATTGTGCTGCAATAATAAAAATTATACTACCTTATACAGAGTGTCCAAAATTTTATTTTAAATAATTAATATCTTTAAACGGCAATAACTTGTTTAATTTTAATGGAACACTCTGTATATTTTATGAGATTCAGATGCACAATTTAATTGTCTATCAAATTGTATTATACCATTTTTTACCTATCTCTTCAAGTTTCCGTAGAAAATGCATTTTCTTGTAATTTAAAATTCATTTATCAATATACCCATGGAATACTGACATTTTAGATTATTTTTAAAGATGTACCAAATTTTTAAAGAGTACAGATACTAATATTGTCGATATAATTTGTTTATTTCATTAAAAATTAATAAGAAACTGTTTAAATATTTGTTAGACGACCAATTAATATGATTCCAGTATTCAAACTACATTAATTGACTGTTTGGGTTGATTAATAATAATTACTCCAAATACTAAAAAACTGAATTTTGTATGTGTATTAAACAGTGTGGTAAAAAGTAACACCTTAAAAATGATATTTCATTTTTTGACAAATGCTTATTTATAACAGAGACATTCATTTTCATAACTTATTATTATATTGATTTCTGATTCAAATTCACATTTATTTAGAATAATTTATTAACGAACATAGTTAAGTATGTAATTAATTAGTATTGGTATACTCTTTTATAAAGATTTAAATAGTTTTCTTTTTGCATACAAATGGGCTAGTAATATTATCATTTTGCTAAAAACGATAATATTACTAGCCTGTACATTTTGTACCTTTGTTGCTTTAAAAACAATCTAAAATGTCAATATTCCATGGGTATATTGATAAATGAGGTCTAAATTATAAGAAAATGCATTTTATACGAAAACTTGAAGGGATAGGTAAAAAGTGGCGTAATACAATTTGATAGACAATTAAATTGTGCATCTGATTCTCCTAAAATATACAGGGCGTTCTATTGAAATTAAACAAGTTATTGCCGTTTATAGCTAGAAATAATTTAAAATAAATTTTTAGACACTCTGTATGAGGTATTATTTTTATTATTGCAACCTAATAACTGATCAATAAATAAACTTCAGTAAATATTTAGTATTAAAAACTTTAATAGCCTTGGAGAAATAAAGCCTTAAAATTTTGACTGCAATTTCACAAAATTGAAAATATTTCAAAAACGGTCAGGTTTAAGTGTAATAAACCTATCAAATTTACCTTTATTTTAATCGTAGAAACTAAAAATGTAATAATATACAGGGTGTTCTATTTAAAAAAAATACAACTTTGATATTTTTTATTTATTTGGGACACTCTGGATCTTGTAAAAATATTTTTAAATTGTAGCTCTAATAGTCCTGCAACGAACCCAAAACTTACAATTTGTAAAAATCTAATCGTTTAGCTACAATACTCCGTGTCGTATGTTGTGAACAACCCTGTAGATATTTTAGATACGTTATTATACAGGGCTAATACCCTAAAATATCTATAATACTGCATAAAATAAAAATTCATTAAAAATAAGACCTACTAGCATAAAGAACTTGAAGTCCAGCATGTCTATAAAAAAATTAAAAGATACTGTAAAAAAAGAAAAATAGAAATAATAATCTAATTATACAGGATGGTCCAAACTGTATTTCGGAAACTTCGGCGACATATTCTGCAGATAAAAATAAGTAAAAAAGTTCGTAAAATGTATGTCATAAAATGCTTAGTTTCGGAGATACAGGGTGTAGAAGTTTCATTTTTATTTCAATTTTTTCCAAATTATTTATGAAGTAACGTCAATATTTGGATCAAAATTGGTGTATGGGGGTTTTTTGACATGAGAAATCTGACTTTTATGTCAATATGTTTTTTACGTAAAAAATGTCTCTTTGTAAAAATCGCTATACGACTAATGGTTCTCGGGATATTTGGAATCGAAATTATCAATACCTATGATCATTGACATAAATTAAACGTGTCGACTAAATAGTTATTACAGCGCTTTGAGATGGAGCGGACCATACGCGCGGAGCGTCCGCGCGGATATTTTTTCAAGATAGCTCATCCGGACGGAGCATACCGTAAAACGGGGTAACTTCGACATGTATATTACAATGCTTTTTTTTCAGGTTTTTGTTGTTTTTCAGGTTATCCAAAGTTTTTTCTATGGTTTTTGTTTTCTTGAATTTTTTGTATTATAATTTTGTTTTATTTATTTACTTTTATTATTATTATTTTTTATTATCATTTGATTTTTTTTTCTTTTATTATCATTTGTTTAACGCAGTACTCCGAGTACATATATAGAAAGGCGTGGATCAAGTGTGTCACCTGTGGAAAGTGAGTTTGTGTATATTGCAACGGTGGTTCCAAACAAGTGAAATACGAATGTCCTCCATGTTTCGACGATGATTAGAATTTCGTTCCTAGTGTTGGCTTTGTTTTTTGTGTTTTAAACTTGGTTTGAATGTTGTTTTATTTATGTTTTTTACTTTGTTCAATGAGTTTTAGTTAAGTTAAAATAAAGTATTTTAAGTTCTGTTAGTTCAGATGCCAAATGTGCTAGGTAGGTATACCAAAGTTTCTGAAAATAGATGACTATATTTTTTTTGTTTCGTTTGTCTAATTTAGGCCTATAAACTATTCCCTAATGTTTCTAGTTAATAATTCATAATTATTATTTTTTTGTTGTCGAAGTTGCACCGGAGACGTCCAACTTCGACTTCATATAGAATTAAGCATGGCGTCGAAGTTACCCCAGATGCGGGGTAACTTCGGCACCAAATAAATAAAATAAAAAAAAGAAGGAAGAGGGATGGGGGGGGGGAGTTGTTTGTTCGGCTATGAAGAACGAAGGCTTCAATTGTTACGACGACACATAAGTCACGGTTCTCAAGACAATAGTTTTCTTTCACAGAGCACGAAATACAGCTAAAACCTGTCGAAGTTACCCCGTTTTATGGTACGCGACCCATTTGAAATTGTTCATTTAAACTCATGGAACTGGCGGACGGTACGCGCGGACACTCCGCTCCATCTGAAAACGCTGTTAGACTGAAATCATATATTTGAAATGTTTTTGTACCAAAAGTTCAACAGAAGCTGTTTTATCATCAGAAAAATTATGATTAATTTAAAAAAATAAAAATTTCCCAAATTTATTATTTCAGTCAAATTACTATCTACTCAACGTGTTTATTTTTTCTCCATAATGACATGTATTGACTATATTTCTATTCTAAATATCTTGAGAACGGTTGCTCGAAGCGATTTTTACCAGGAGACATTTTTTACGTAAAAAGTCACGGAAATGTATATTTTTTTCACTCAGTAGTTTTATATAGGTACGAACGAAAAGTTATTACTCTTCAAAGCAGTTAAAGCACATTTAAGTGGCGCCCCCTACAAATAGGAGTCATATTGATATGAAAATCAAATTTCCCATGTCAAAAAACTTCCAGACACCCATTTTCATCCAAATAATGAAATTACTTCAGAAATTATTTGGAAAAAATTGAAATAAAAATGAAACTTCTAGTATAGTATAGAGTATAAATAAATTGGAAATTTAAATTGTAATCTGCAAATTTATACATATTCAATAAATTATAAAACAGAAATATTCAAAGGGAAGTACCAAGACACATTGTCGGCGGGAGAAAATTTCGTTGAATAGTTTACCATCCGTTGACAGTTTTCGCAATATTTTCTACAACGTAATTTATTTAATTTACATCAAGTCTTGTTTTATTCTGCAGAACGAATTTCAGATTCTGCTGCAACTTCCATTTCTTTGATTCGATTTTCCGTTTGGCTTCTTAGTTTGAAGTAATTCTTGTTGCTCCTCACTTCGTACGACAATTCTCCGACATCTAACGAAAATTCTATGTATGTATGCGCCATATCTACCTTTATTTAACGGTAAATCGACTGCGTTATTTGACGTATAGCGACTAAAAGTAACGCTAATAAATATTATTCTTAAATTAATTTTTTTGAGACATTAGGTTCCCTATATTCTCACAAGAAAATTTAATTTAAGAATATATCTATACAAGTTTCAAGAACTTGAAATTGCTTGAAATTTGCAAGCTAATATTATTTTGATAAAAGGTCTTATAATCTGTAATAAGTTAGGTTTTAAAAATTTAAGGTAAAATTAATCTGTACCCTAGAAGCAAACTATGTTAAGTCCAAAATTGGCATACTTCAGATATACAGAGTGTCCCAGGCTGAGCGTGCATTAGAAGTTTCTAGAGAACCACAATATCAAGATCGGAGATTTTTTGCACGTCATTATTTTACAAAGAGATCTATCGATTAAAATTAGTTTCAATATGGCGGCACTTATATTTGTCATTCACTTTGAATAAGAAGACTAAGGAAGGAGCATATCAAAAATCTTAGGTACACCGCGATGGGCCTCAAATATGGCCGACTTAAATTCCGGTTTATCAGTGTCGTTCTAATTTTATTTAAAAAATGTAAAACTATGATGTAGGGTAGACGTGGGGTAGACTCAATCATTTGTTGTTTTTTTTTACGTTGTGAATAAATGTTGGTAGTTATTAAAATTGTTATAAAAATATATAATTCTAATAAAAATAGATAAGTTATAATAAGTATTTATTAACACAAACATCCGATACGCTACTGAAGCAGGTAAGTCAAATTAACGTATCTAAATTCTTTGACATCTAATCTTTGACAAGTAATAAATAAAAGCTAAATGCAAGAAAAATATATAATTTAGTTAATTTAAGTGAATTTCATAAATGATCGGTTTTTACTACACGTATGTTTGTAGGTTATAGTCACTTACTGTGCGAAAAGTTGTTCCATTATTTCACTCAATTGTGTGCCGAGATCTACCGCACGTTACACAACCAACTATTTTAAGTCCTTCCACTGAACAGAACAGAATAGAACTTCCTTCGTCAGAGCCATTGAGATTATCATGTATTTTTTTTTTTCTTTCTGGGGGTAAAAAGTAATAATTTCTGCAAAATATCCCCATCTAATTTACTTCTTTATATTAATTATATCTTAGTAGAAAACATATAATTTATTCATAAAAAACTTCCCAAAAGACTCAACATAATTAACAAAATTTCAAATGTTCAAATTCGAATGTGTTAATAAAAATCGTCAATTCAGAACGTCAAGGATCCCCACCTAGAGAGCTTTTTACTGGGCAATTTCCGCCCAATTGCATGAGTACATGGATAGCATTATGCTCCTTCCTTAGTCTTCTTATTCAAAGGTCATTCATTTGTCATTGGCACAACATTTGTCAAATATAAAAACTTTCATTTTAGCAAAAATGTATATTTTTTAAAGTAAAGATCTTCATTTAAAATAACAAAATAACATTAACTGATTGAGATGACAACGAAAAAAATACAAAATTCAGAAGCGCGGAAGGAAGGATCCTTAAGTGACAACTTTAAAATTCTGTTGAATGGATCATTAATTATTGAGAAATCCTGAGTGCCTGTCGAATTATAAGGAGAAAAAAGAAAAATACTTCATATTCATCTGTAACTTCTCACGCATATTATAGAGAAACGCAGATATTTTGAGGTAATAAATTAATTCACAATTTTATTAAATTTTATTTTTTTAAAAAATTTTATTGATTATACCATACATGGATTAGTTTTCTTAATATATTGTTCCTCGCAGCCACTTTTTGACGGGTTTTTTCGCAGTGGTGTTTGTAGGTTAGAGATCTGTCGAGTGTGACTCCAAGGTACACAGGTTTATTTGTGTGTTTCAGGGTCTCTCCGTTCCAAGCGACCTTAAGTTCCTTCCACTGAACAGAACAGAATAGAACTTCCTTCGTATCGAGATTCATTTGAACAGCTTAAGATGATTTTCGCAAGAGTTTCGCTGATTTGATCAGAGCCATGGAGATTATCATGTATTTTTTTTTTCTTTCTGGGGGTAAAAAAGTAATAATTGCTGCAAAATATCCCCATCTAATTTTCTTCAAAATATTAATTCTATCTTATTTTAAAAGATAAGTTTATTCATTAAAACTTCCCAACACTCAACATAATTAAATTTATTTCATAAATGTTTAACGTATGTCGACTTGTTAATAAAACATATATACGATTCAGAAGCGTTAAGGACGAGGCTTTTTACCCGGCAATTTCAATGAAATTGAATCAGTAATTCATGTTTAGTCGGTGCTCCCTCGTTATAAGTTGTCTAGAAAGTTTTGGCTGGAAACTCGTGACAAAAAGGTTAAACATGTGTTTATTAAATTTATATAATTGAAGTGGGGTTCATATAAGAGAGACGAAGGAAAATGGCACACTCTTACGTACATAGTTAAATATAAGTATACAGGGTTTGCTAAAGGGTGTGCAAACATGAAAAGAAAGTAATATTAAGTAACTAACGTGTATCAGCGACTTCGTTCGCGTCGAATTAATCATTTGTAATGGTGATGAAAGTTTCCTCTTCTATTTATATACACTTGGAGAGGATAAACCCATAAACGCTATCTTGCCGGTAATTACATAAGCGGAAACTCTAACATTAACGAAAAAGTCAGCAGAAAATTTAAGAGTAGCCCAGAGCTAATGGAGAGCCATGCTTGAATAACTAAAAAGACTAAAATTCCTAATAACACTATCAGACAAAAAAAACAAAATTAAAGACATAGTGGAAGACGTAACTGTAATGAAACGGAGAGGGGCGGTCGCTGTTCTAGAACAGCATAATAGACAGATGGAGTAGAAGATTGTTAGAATGGCGAATACTCGAGCAGATAAACGTAGCTAGGCTCTTAGACTATTACGCTACATAGATAAATGTAAAGAGGATTGCTGGAAATTGGATGATGACGGCCCAAAATCGAGAGACATGGAGAAATATGGAGGAGGCCTGCGTTCAGCAGTGGACAACGATGGCTACATGATGATGATGAATGGTGATGATAAAGCAAAGCAAGAATTTCCATTAACATACAAATTTTCTCACATTTATGCCAGCATGAGAAAAAACAATATGGCGATATTATTATATAACTTGGTAATATTTGAGGGGTAGTTTCATCTCGTTGGAATTTGACTTTGGAAAAATCCGTTTACCAAAAATAAGCTTTTTACGTCAAGCAGTTTAAGCAGAATCGTGGTTAAGAAGTTACCCAACTTTTTGGAACACCCTGTATGATTTTTTAAAAAATTTCAAAATATGTAAAAAACCAAATAAATTATGCTTGTCCAAGCGTTTTCCCGAAAGACTAACCGTTTTTAAGTAACAAATATTGTAATATTTGAGGGGCGTTTTCACCCTCTTGGAATTTGAAATTCGAGAAACCCCTCCTTATCGAACCTCTACACCCCACAGTCAATCCGTTTACCAAAAATCAGCTTTAAACGTCAAGCAGTTTAAGCAGAATCGTGATTACTCAATGGTCATATTTTATGAAACACCCTGTATAAATTTATAAAAAATCTTAAAATATGTAAAACAACAAAATAAAATATACGTGTTTAAGAGTTTTTCCGAAAAACTCACCGGTTTTTAAATAAAAAATATTTTAATATTTGAGGGGTAGTTTCACCCCCTTAGAATTCGAGTTTCGAAAAAAACCTTCTTATCGAACCTCTACACCCTAAAGTCAATCTGTTTTCCAAAAATCAGCTTTTTAGGTCAAACGCTTTAAGCAGGATCCTAATTAATCAATGACCAGATTTTTCGAAACAACCTGTATACATTTTTAAGAAATCTTAAAATATGTAAAAAAACAAAATAAAATATACGTGTTTAAGCGTTTTTTTCGGAAACTTGACCGTTTTTTAAATAAAAATATTGTAATATTTGAGGGGTAGTTTCACCCCCTTAGCACTGGAATTTCGAAAAATCCCTTCTTATCGAACCTCTACACCCTAGAATCAACCTGTATGCCAAAATTGAGCTTTTTACGTTGAGTGGTTTGAGCAGGATCGTGATTAATCAGTATGTCAGTCAGTTAAGGATTTTATATATTAGTACAGATTCACATAAAGTATATACAGAATCAGTTTAGCCATGCTCAGAGCTGCAAGCTTATGTCTTTTTATATCTAGTGTAACCGCTATTAAGTGTTATGATATTTAGTCCAGAATTGAATTTCAAGTCTAAATTTTACTACATATTTTTAAACTGCTGCTAAACTGTTAAAATGTAAAATAAAAACTTCAAATTTTAACCATAAATCTAGTCTACTGGATTGCCATTATTGACTATAAAATTGGACAACTGAAATTTATCTGTATTAAACAAAAAAACTGTAATAGAACCACAGACCGATTAATTCAAAACCAATATTTTTATCGTCATTTTTTCACTATTACTAGGTAAATTATTTTTAAAAAAAGATTAAATTTGTCAATACTGCCGGGGATTTTAAAAGTAATATATCACCAAAGGCTTAAGCCCGTTACAAATTGCATGGTATTTTCAAAAGGGGATAAATAAAATAGTACCGATCAATAGATACAGTACAATGAGTTTAAATTAAAAAAAATCATCCCTATTTTTTCATTAAAAGCACATAATGTTTTTAATGAAAAAAAAGTTATACTTTACAATAAAATTTAAATTAGTTAACAACTTAATATCAGAATAAGTATAATGATAGAATGAATTTTAAATTCTATTTAGAAGGAGACGATATTTGATAAATTTTTATTTTTATTTGTTCTGTATAAATTGTAGAGTAATTTGATAAGCTTAATCTGTGGGTCGAAATCAAGCTGACTTAGTAGCTGTTAGTAAGAAGCATAGACTTAAAATAAAATATAGACTACACTATTTACATTTC
This sequence comes from Sitophilus oryzae, assembly GCF_002938485.1. Taxonomy (NCBI): domain Eukaryota; kingdom Metazoa; phylum Arthropoda; class Insecta; order Coleoptera; family Curculionidae; genus Sitophilus; species Sitophilus oryzae. The sequence goes on along the minus strand of NW_022146184.1, from coordinate 569,628 downwards.
AACGCGGACAAACAATCTTTTTTGTACACATGTTTACTTCTGGGTACAGTCGACCGAGCCTTCCTCATCCAGCCTATGTTGTCACGTCTTTAATATTATCAATATATTTTTTCTTGTTATACACATATATTGAGATATTAATACTACAGTTTAATAAAGTAGGTTTTAATATTTCATAGATGTATTAAATAGTCCTTATACTACTAAATTATAAATCGGATACTGTTTAAAAAGGATAAGTTCTTTACAATATGACAACACCGATTAGAGGCAAGGGAGCCTATTCATTCATTTATTACCTTGTAGTACGTGTCGCACGTGTGCGGTAAAGCTTTGTTGCCGCTATCTCCCCGGCTGTATTAACGCATTTTCTTAGCTTATAGTCCTGTTGTTTATTTTATTGATTTTTTCTGTTCAAGATAAAATATGGTTCGCCAGTGCCAAATTTGCAAGAAATTTGACTTAAATAATCCATTTAAGTCTTGAAACGACTTTTGACCGGTAGGCAACTCTCAATTTATCCTTTGGGAGTCAGTGGCGTTGTTGTAGAAAGGCGCTTATTTAGATAATATTTTAGTAAAATGTAAAATCTGAATTTTTTCTCTTACATTACATTATTTACTTACTTACATTGTAACAAAATCATAATTGTAACCGTGTTAATAATTAATAATGTTTTTATTAAAAATATATTCCAGTTTATTCTAAAATTATCTTCAGAATCTAAAATAACATACAAGAATTTTAAAATGATATTACATTATGAAACAATATTTTTTAATATACCGGGTCGTCTCAAAAGTGGCTCACCTCTATAACTTTTTTATTTTTTCAGATAAAAAAAAAACAGATTTGTATGTTAGTAGGTATATGACATAAATTAGGATTTATTGACGTATTCAATTGTTTTTGGTCTCTTCCTGTTTCACCGAAATGATTACATCTTTTGATTTTTAAAGGCACCCTCGGTATATTGCTACTTTATTCGATAAAAAATGGCACTCTGAATAGAATGACATATCATATGTCAACTTTTGACATTGTCGCTTAAAAACAAATCATATTTTAAATTTCAATCCAGGGTGCCATGGTGTTGTTAAAAACACTGTTTTAATCAAGGAGCCTTGGAAAAATAGTTTTGATCATCTAATAGGTTTCGTGTCTTGTCTAGGCCGGTTATAAGATGTACAAATCGTATTTTTAATCATACATATGTCAATTTTTTCAAATGGGACAAGGGTGTCTCATTAGCATATTTGGATAAAGCATTTTTTTATGAATATATTGATACCACACACTTGGTATTTCGAGTCAAATTGTCGTTATGAACCGCGTGTTACAATTACAATTAAACCATATGCGAAAATGTCAAAAGTTGACATATGATATGTCATTCTATTCAGAGTGTCATTTTCTATCGAATAAAGTAGAAATATACCGAGGGTGCAGTTTACAGTTTTTAAAAATTAAAAGTTATAGTCATTTCCGGTGAAACAGGAAGTGACGAAAAACAATTGAATGCGTCAATCACTCCTAATTTATGTCATATACTAACATACTAAATCTTGTTTTTTTATTTGAAAATATAAAAAAATGATGGGGATGAGCCACTTTTGGGACGCACCCGGTATAATAAAGACAGTACCGAGTTAAATAAATGTAGTTTTCATTTTATCCACTTCCTATCACCTTCCTTGCTTTAATGGAACAGATTTATGTTTTCTCTAATTTACATAAGACATCACTTAACCAGAAAAAAATTACAACAATCATATTTTTTTTCTCTCCCTGTCGCCGATTCTATTATATCTGTGGAATAGATCCTGTTTTGATTAATATTAGGGGTTGTAAATGTTTGACTAAAATTAATAATTTATTATTAATTTCAAAAATTACGTAATTTCGATTATAAAATTTCTTCTATAACGTGTATTTTATTATTTTTATCCTTTTTGGACTCTAAGACGTTTTTTCTAAACTTTTATTTAAAAAACATGTCCTAAATCTTAATAAAACATAAAAAAGTTTAAATAGGATATATTTTTAATTTAATTATAGCTTCATTAAAATAAAAAAATTACCCGGCTATGATACGGAGAGTTCAGGTGTACTTGAGAAACGAAAGACAGTGTTGTGTTTCTCGGCAGAGTCGTCAGGGAACGACCGTTACGACAGAGACAACCTATCTATCGCTCGTGTCGCACTCGTTATAACCTAAAACAACAACACAACAATAACAAGACATTGTCTGACCGCATGTTCCAGCTATTTATGAATGAGATGCTCAGTCTATATTTTATTTTAAGTCTATGGTAAGAAGTCTCACTTCAAATATGAGCACATAGTGCACACACAATTTTTTATCATACTTTTTTTAAAGTAAATATTTAGACTCATTTTATATAAAAATTAATCATAACAAGCACTGAATTACAAATTATAATTACATTTTATATTATTTTCTTGTCGGCCTTTTATTAACCCTACTTTAAATACAAGTGTACATTTAATAAACACGTGCTTAACCTTTTTCGTACAAATATTAAACAAAGAGTTTCTCGACAAATTATAACGAAGAACCCTAACGCTAATTACTAATTCAATGATGTTAAAATTATAGGGTAAAAAGCGTTAGCTCCCTTGACGCTCCTTAATAATACACGTTCTAAAAATATATTTTATACGTTCAAGAGAATTTTGAAATAAGTATGTTTATAGTCGGATTATTAGTGGGGCACAAAACACAACATATATTTTGGGACTTAAAATTATATTTATCTCTGTGAAGTGTAAAACAAAATAGAATATTAAACGAGAAATGAAATATTAGCGATTTCAGAGAATGGAACTTTCTATATTTATTAGTTGCCAGGAGAAACGGAACCGGGATATATTTTGAATAACATAAAAGAATGGCATTATTTATATAGTGACAAAGATAAAGTATTCTACAGGGTGTCCCAATATTCCATGGACGTAGAACTGCTAGGTATTTTTGGAATGAAAATAAGTTTATTGGACACGATTTTTTCTATACAAAAATGCTTCGTTTGTGCACATTTTTTCAGATGTTTTAAGAACCGTTAATCTGATTTGAATTAAATTTTGGGTATCTATGTTTTGCTAAGTGCTTTAACATTTGACTTTCACAAAAATCAAGAAAAAGTAAAAACTACCCCCACCCCTACATAAATTTTAGTAAAAATATTAGAGTGATTCAAAAAAATAAAAAAAAAATTCAATTTACTCAAATTTTAAGCGGTATCTTTTTACGTCAAATTGAAACCTTTAAGCCTGTTTGCAAAAACAAAACAAAAATATTTTTTTGAATCACCCTAATAAATATTTTATAACTTAATCGACGACGATATTTTATTTTCGTAAAATTGTCATGATAAATTGTCATTGTCAAAAAGAAGGTGCCATTTTAAAACCAAAAATTGCAGCCATTTCCGGTGAAACAGGTAGCGAAAAAAAAATTGAATTGAATTTTAATTCAATTGATTGAAATTTGGAAAAGAATTGAATTGAAACATTGAATCCTGATTTATGCCATATTATACTAACCATAGATTTAGTAAGAACAGATATCACATTGTGCATTTTAACCTGATCAAACAACCGGAGGTTAACTACGTACTGTAAAAACCAACTGAAATAGAGAAGGCGACATTGCCACATCTCAAATTTGCGCCTATCTACTTAGTTTGATTTGCAGAAAAGGTGACTTTAAAACCTTCACCGGATATCAATAAATCTCATTTTCTTAATTAAATTAATATTTTATCTTTAAAGAGGCATGCGTAATAATATGTTATTAACCAGAGGATCTATGCGTTACTATTAAAGGACGTGTTTACTATTTAATGTGCTGAAACGTCTAGAACTACTGGCAACGTCGCTGCTAGTCTTCCAGAATAAAATGAGCCGTCCGTCCCACCACCCCTCGCGACTGCCCTTGGTCCGTTATAGCGTACTACGTTTAGCTTACGGTGTGTTTGAAGTCGGAATTAAGGCCGAAGTGAACTTTTCAGTTGTTTTCAGTAGTTTTTGTTTTTGTTTAACGTACTTTTGAATCTGCGAATTTTCAATATGGTAGGACAGTGTCAAATGTGTGGAAAAATAAGCGCAAATTACCCGAATTTGTCTTTTCACAGGTAGGTATTGTTTCCGCCGTAATCGTACATAGGCGTCCTACAAGGGAGCCTCTCAAAATTAAAATAATTTCTAATTATATTTGTTGAATTTTGATCTATTAAAACAAGAACGTAGTAGCCGGTAATTGAATTATAATTCGTCTCAATTACTACCTAACTGTTGTAGATCATAACAAATTTGAATATAAACGTTGCATTTGAAACTTTATTATATGCCAGAAAGTGACATTTTTTTAAATTGCGTTATATTTTGGTCATTATATACGATATTCTAAAGGAATTTTGCTCAACAAATAAACAAAGGTGTTTACCCGACCTTTTTTACATTTTATCTTGTATCTGCCCCTTCGGTCTTGTTTAGACAAGTTTTTACCACCGTACAATACAAATACCTCTTCCTAAAGTTATTTGTACGGTGTGTTTACCTTTTTTTAGAATGGGACAAACTATAAATAATTCTTAGGCTACTAGTTTTATACATACCTATATACAGAGTGACCCAGGCCCCCAAAAAAGCTTTTTACCTATTACGTTTTTGGTTTGTGATTTTTATTTCAATCTTTACATAAGATCGGGGCCATTGTAACGCACATTTTCAAAATATTTTTGTCAACATACAGGGTGATTCAATACATATGCTTAATACAGTTCATTGAAGATTGGGACGTTTAACTAAAATTTGATTGTCTGATTAAGCTACCTAAGTAATGGATTTGTAAATAAACGTCATATTCATTATTATGCGACAGAAATCCCATACTGTAGCACACAGATTTGATACTTTTAATGATAAATGCCCTCTATTGAGAGACTAAAAGGATTAAAATAAATATTGATTTTAGGTATACGAAGTTATTAATAATACAAGATTAAACAACTATTACACAGTACTTCACAGGAAGCTATCGATTGCGAACTAACTAAATCGTTACTAATTACTAATTTTGAAAAGTTCTTTTTAAGATCATAAAAGGTAAAACTAAAACCTAAACTATCATTTGAGATTAAACGGGAAATTCTAATCATATTCGAATAATGTTGCCTATTCTAAACAAGAAAAATTTACTTATAAGTTTTATAACATCTCTAATTAAATTTGGACGAAAAGAATATTTCTGTATGCTGTAGGTAATTTTCTCAGAGATTAAACGGGAAGTTCTAAGTTATCTTCTTCTCTCAGGGAAAATACGTAAATAAAACTGACTTTTTAAGTCAAAAAAAGGTATTTCTGGAATGGAAATTTAATGGAAAATCTACAACTTTAGTTTGAAAATATGTTCCAGCCACCTATGATTACAAAAATCTCTAAAACGTGCTTTACCATTGCCTCCATATTCTAAAAAAAATTGAAAGAAAAGTCACTAACCACAAACCTAATATAGAACTGTTTCGGAAGCCTGAGTCACCTTGTAAGTATTCAAAAGTAACTGAGTGTTTATATAGAAGTAACTGAAAGTTTAAATTGAACATCGACGTTGGAGCGATTTTCGAAAACTATCTACTAACGTTTCAACATAAGTATATGTGGGATATTAATTATATTATTATATTAGACCTTATAACAAAACTCATCTAACGAAAAAGTGTTAATGTAGTATATTAGTATGGAGTAAAAATTTTACTAATTACTTTACTTTTACTTTACTAATTAAATTCGTTCCAAAAAAGATACGCCACTGGCCATTAGAACAATCCAAATGCGCCTAGTTGCCGGGGTCGGAAATTTTAGACTTCTCTGTCTCTTCTGTCCTTGTTTGACACATTGGAATGTTTGATACACTACCAACGAGTATTTATGAATGAGATGTTCGGTCTATCTTTATAATGTCTTTGATACTAACGCACCAAATGTCGTTTATTTAACTGAAAAAATAAAAAAAATTATAGGGGTGAGCAACTTTTGAGAAACATCCGGAATATGAACACGTCACGTCTTGTTTTAACAACTAAATTCATCTATTAACCTCAACCATATGTGTCCCATACGCCTCTAGATTTAATCAACGTCTCCGAAATAATTTGATAAGCTAAACAGGCCCTCATGTAAACAGCCGAACGTTATAGTTGGGCTTTGAGATATTTATCTGCTTAGGGCAGATAAGGTACAAAATATGTTTGACTTCCTGAAGGGAGCCTGATGCGAGAAGATGGCTTCTTGACGCTTATACATCAGCGTTGTGAGCATGGCGTCCTGGGGAAAATCTAATATCCGCTTGATATGTGTTCAAACGCAGTTTCAAAGATTAGATTGGGCGTAAATGTGTTGTAGAAGGTAAAAATAAGTGGTAAAATTTGAAGAGGGACGGAAATAAAAAAACTTTATATCTATTGACGAATATATCTATTTCCTTGCTTTTTATATCTACTAGTGGGTAAATTAATTTGTAGATATATTACGACTGTTCTTGGAACTTTAGTTTCGGAGATATTAATTTAATCGGACCTTTTTAAGAAAATTAATTTTATTTTTCAGAAACTATTTGAGACAGAGTTTACCAAAAATGCTTTTATATCTACTAGTGGGTAAATGAATTTGTAGATATATTACGACTTTTCTTGGAACTTTAGTTTCGGAGATATTAATTTAATCGGACCTTTTTAAGAAAATTAATTTTATTTTTCAGAAACTATTTGAGACAGAGTTTACCAAAAATGCTTTTTATATCTACTAGTGGGTAAATGAATTTGTAGATATATTACGACTTTTCTTGGAAGTTTAGTTTCGGAGATATTAATTTAATCGGACCTTTTTAAGAAAATTAATTTTATTTTTCCAGAGAGAGACAGAGTTTACCAAAAATGCTTTTTATAACTACTAGTGGGTAAATGAATTTCTAGATATATTACGAATTTTTTTGAAACTTTAGTTTCGGAGATATAAATTTAATCGGACCTTTTTAAAAAAATTAATTTTATTTTTCAGAAACTATTAGGGACAGAGTTTACCAAAAATGTTTTTTATATCTACTAGTGGGTAAATGAATTTCTAGATATATTACGACTTTTCTTGGAACTTTAGTTTCGGAGATATTAATTTAATCGGACCTTTTTAAGAAAATTAATTTTATTTTTCAGAAACTATTTGAGACAGAGTTTACCAAAAATGCTTTTTATAACTACTAGTGGGTAAGTGAATTTCTAGATATATTACGAATTTTTTTGAAACTTTAGTTTCGGAGATATAAATTTAATCGGATTTTTTTAAAAAAATTAATTTTATTTTTCAGAAACTATTAGGGACAGAGTTTACCAAAAATGCTTTTTATAACTACTAGTGGGTAAATGAATTTCTAGATATATTACGAATTTTTTTGAAACTTTAGTTTCGGACTTAGTTTCTTATTAAAAACAACTCTGTCATAGAAATAAAATTATGCTACTACATTCTATTATACTATATACAGAGAAGACCAGGCTACTAGTAACACAGCAAGTTGCCGGACGAATTTACGTTTACCCGTTTTGCGTTCATAGTTCGTACTCGAATGTCATTGCCGGCTAGTCGGCTGGTCAGGCAGTACGCAGTTGCAGTTGTGCTTGGACTAGGAACATGACGCGAGTAGTCGCGTCATATTCGTAGTCGCTTCACTTAAGGTAACATTTAAAATAAAAATACTTAAATATTTATTATTTAAGTGTGTTTACAAGCCAAAACTAAAAATAAATAAATTCTCTAAACCCAAAAAAAACTATAATATTACTCTAAATAAAAAAAAGTTATAACAAGTGTTCAAAAAGACCACCTTCTTGTGCTAGACATTGACTAGACATTGGCTAACATATTAGCGCTAATAGTTTGGAAAGCCTCTCATATTTTTACTTGAAGCTCATCCAGATTATTAGTCCTATTATGACCATACACTTTGGATTTTACATAACCCTGCAAAAAGAAATCATTGGGAGAAAGATCTGGTGATCTAGCGGGCCACAAAATAGTTCCACATCCACTAATTAAACGGTTGGGAAAAGTATTTTTCAAATATTCTTGAACAATACGGGCATTGTGGGCAGGGCAACCATCTTGTTGAAACCAGACATTGTGAAATCTTTCTCCCAATAACTCACGAATTCTAGGACAATCTGCTGCTGTAACAAGTCCAAATACTTTGCAACAGTTAAATTACCCTTTATAAAAAATGGACCAATCATATGCTCCCCTACAAAACCACCCCAAACACTTGCTTTAACTCCTGTTCGTCATTAATCAACACATCAGGCTTTTTGTGTTTTTGTGGGGACACGCACCTATGTGTTTCAAAATTATTAATAACTCTTGATATAGTAGGTAAAGATGGAATTGGCCTGTTTACAAAAGTTTGTGGAAAAAGTGTTTGTATATCCCGATAAGACCTATTTTGGAAATACCATTTTACAATTTACACTTTGAATTTTCTCACGAACTTCGTAAACATCCATTATTTTACTTAAAAAATAAATTTTACACGAGAGCTGTAGCGAGAATCTACGTATTCGTTTTGGCTATTAAAACACGAATAAATACAAATCCTGTAACATTCTTATCACATATCTACCTATTTTTATTTTATCGCATTTTTTCGCCTGCGTATACGCTAATTCGTCCGGTTCTGCCTATGTTACTACTACGGTGGTCCGGTCTGTATATACTACTATATTCTATCTAAATTCTACAACCAGCAAAATTATTTTATACCGGGTGCGTCTCAAAAGTGGCTCATTCCTATAGCTTTTTTGTTTTTTCATATATTTACATATTTTCAAATAAAAAAAAAACGAAATTTGGTATGTTAGTATATGCCTTGTATATACAAACAAGGGTATATGACATAAATTAGGATTGATTGACGCATTCAATTGTTTTTGGTCACTTCCTGTTTCACCGGAAATTACTATAACTTTTGATTTTTAAATGACACCCTCACTATATTTTTACTTTATTCGATAGAAAATGGCACTCTGAATAGAATGACATATCATATGTCAACTCTAGAAATTTTCGCTTACAAAAAAAATCGTATTAAAATAGAATTGCAAATTTGGAAAAAGTATAAACGGGATTAACCCGGGTTTATGAAGAATGTATTTTTCTCAAAATGTCAATAATAAAAAAGTTTTTCCTCTTGTAAAGAAAATCCGGGGATATACTGTCAAAAGCAACTTTTTTCCAAAGCCTACCATGACTTCACTGAATCATCGTTTCTTGTTCACTGTTATTAATATCTTAATTATTAGATATTAATACATCTGGTATTATGGTATTCTGGTATATCGTCGATTTAAAATAAACTAACTGTTTCTATCTTATTTTTTATTAGAATGGGCATAATCAAGAGGGCTACTGATACCGTGTTGTAAAAATAAGGTAACTAAGGGCTTATGTTTTGGTATTTATTATAATTTTGCTAATATCTTCGGTTTGAAAGAGGATATCAAGATGCGGTTTTCACTGACTTTTTAAGATTTTACTACGCTTTACGATCAGCTGAAATTACATATACTATCGTATTTAATTTTTTTAAAAAAACGCGCTATGTTTGTTAAATTGTAAGAAAGTGCCCCCTAGCGTCTACGTTCAAAACCTTATTATTACTATTTTGACGGTATAATATAGAGTAAGAAACGCTCTTTTAAACGAGCCCTCGTTTATTGGACTCTGATCATCCAGTCCGGAGTTATTAACATTTAAATAAAGACAGATCTAACCTTCCCCCACCACTTTATTTTAGCAGATAGGGGAAAATGGTTCTAATAAAAAAAAATCCAAAATTTACTAAAGATTATGAAGTTCTTATCTATTGTAGCATTTTATTTAAATTACACCTAATTTATATAAATGTACAGAATTATTTTATTTAAATAAATCAAGTTTAAGTCCTCGCACCGAGATGGCATTCTAAGTACTGCTATTGTCTTTTATTTTTTTTCTCCAAGTTTATTTCTGGCGAAATATTTCAGCCCGGTCGAAGTTTGTTGGTCACTTTATATCTGACGGTGTATATTCGCACTTCGTGCCTACCTTCCCTCGCCGTATTGGTGGTAAAGACTCAAACCGATAGAGCTATCGGCGGTTGTTGGCATTTTGCCAATTTTAGGTTTTATTTTATGATAGGGTTTTATTTTATGGTACGCATTTGGTTTCATGGTAGCATTTTCTGGTGCCATTTTGTTTTTTGTACCTGACATTTGGGCCACGTTTTGTCCCTACAATTCACACCGGGAATAACGGAGGAATCTCCTGATTCCACAGCAGTTTAGGATCTTGTCTGTGTAGAGACGTTTTTATCACAATCCAGTTCCAGTAGCAGTTCACCACAACCAGCTTGTGACCAGAACGGATAAAAAACGCCAGATCATTTCTTTTTATATAATTTAAATTCACTTGAATGCATTAAGCCCTTCAGGCATATTATATATTTGATTACTTTAGAGTCACTTTGAAATATTTTATTCATGTTATACATATTTCTGATATCTACATAGTACGGTTTTTTTTAATATAAAGAGTCCCTATATTTTGGTACCAAGATCGCCAGACTTTTTGCGGAATAATTAATAAAAAATTAATATTCAGAAGCGTGCAGATTTAACTACCATCTTGAGTGATCTATTTTGATACATACTATTTACCAACAAACATTTTCAAACATCAAATTTTTCATAGTCTTATTTTATTCTAACTAACATTTAATGATTAATTATACTTAGTTATTAGTTTGTCTCAGCGTTTCATTTGTGTAATTCCTAAAATAAGTAATACCTATATTCTGAGTTGATTTCTCAGTTCTCAACTTGGAAGTTTTCGAAAGTAAATGGAAAACTGAGTGGCGCCCAGTATATTATATAAATGTGATACGTAAGTATCACAATTTAATTTTCACTAGCTTACGACCCATTGCTCACCGGCGAACAGCTCCGTTGCATAGTATTAGTTGTTATAATGAAGTTCATAAAATTTCTGGGCCACCCTGTATATTATATTAATATTATACTAGAATAATAGAGACTTGATTCTCTTGTAATAATGACAGGCAGTGTATTTTATTGTTAACTCATTATTGTAATGAACTTCATTAGTGTTTCTATTGTTGAATTAAATAAGTTAAATATTTAATTGCCATTTTGTAAGAGAGTTTTGATCGGTTTTGGTCGCCGTGGTTCGGTGCGAGAAACCGAGACGTTTGCGCCGCTCTCCCTACCAGTGCAGGTTGAGTGGAGGGGAGCGTAGTCGAGTACCTCGGCCGCACTGGCACTACAGAGGCAGTTGTGTGGTCGCACGTGAACAGTGAAGTTCGAGTCCGGAGTGCCCTGCCAAGTACCCTGCTGCCAGCCGCCGTTGCCGCTCTGTAGAAGGTAAGTCCAGCCGCCAAAGTGATCGAGAGTAGGTCGTTTTCTTTTTATTGTTAATACGGTTTGTTTTACTGCCTTAACGTGTTATAGAATAAGGGAGATAGAGATAGTTAAATTCGCTCCAGATGTCTACTGTCCTACTATAGAAGTAAAAATACGTGCAAGGTAGAGGCATCTTGGTCCGAAACGCGCGTACGTAAAATTTAACCAGACTTGTATCCGCTCAAGGTGTCTACTGTCCTACTATAGAAGTAAAAATACGTGCAAGGTTGAGGCATTTTGTCCGGATCCCGTGGACGCGAAGACCGATTTCTTTTGGTTAAAAGGGAGACAGATAGCGGTTAAGGTAGTACAACAAATACACGGGCGCGAATATTCTTGGAGCTAAGACAGGATCTCGTCCAAATCCCAAGGCTGGTTCTGTAGTTCCCGTTTTCTCATCAGGAGCGCCGTGGGATCTCGCCGACATCCCGAGGTGGTCCTGACCGGGCGGTGTGGATTGTGCTTATCCAGACGACTCACCGAGACGCCGTTTCGTTCTACTGCGAACGATCCAGGGCTCGCGTGCGTATCTATCCCACAGGACGCCGTCTCGTTCTACTGCGAACGATTCATGGCTCGGGTGCGTAATTATCCCACAGGACGCCGTTTCGTTCTACTGCGAACGATCCAGGGCTCACGTGTACATTTATCCTACAGGACGCCGTTTCTTTTACAATCGATCCAGGACGCGTGTGTGTTTATCCCACAGGACGCGGTTAGATTCGCGATCAATCCGGGACTCGTGTGTGTGTTTATCCCACAGGACGCCGAAAATTTTTGCGATCGATCCAGAAACTCGCGTTTGTGTATCCCGAGACGCCTGTAACGACGTCGCCGACGTTTAGAAAGTCGGGTTATAAAAGAGTATATCGCTCCGGTACGTACATGTCTGTGTTTGCTAGGACACCGTTAAGTTAGACGCCGGTTAGAAACTCGCGTCGTTTTATTTACTAGAACGTCATGTCGAAAACGCGTTTTGGATTCACGTGATTGAGTCGGACAGTGAGTTGCATATCGAGATTATAAGGTCAAAACTCTAGAGGTGCTCGATTGTTGTTGTAAATTTTATTTTACGAGTCTTTAATTATAAATTTCCTTTCACTTTCATTACCATTAAAAGTCGTGAAACTTCCTGGGGTATTTAGCATATAGTTAATTAATTAAATAAAGCCTTAATGTTATGTTATAGTTGACTGTGTGTTTTATTTCTTTTCATTTCAACACTCCCTGGTATCTCCACTGTATAAAAGCTACCCGTATTGGCGAAACGTGGTCCTCTTCCACTATAAATAACAGAGGTGGCGCCCGAGAGATTTAAATTTCCTACTGTACGCCAGTAAGGCTATTTATCTTTCACTGAACCAAAGAAAAATAAGTTGAGACTCTTACATTGTTTTAATATTTTTTTCAAAAGAAAATTCTTAAAAAAAACATTCCATTTTTTTATAACTTCTAATGCTAGACTAGAGTACCCATTATCTAGGCAAAATTCTGTAAAAATCCTATTTTCTTATTTTCCATAGCAGTTTCGCCCTCTAGCGGCCGTTTTACAAAATTGAAAATAATTTCCAGCAATTTCTCATTTTTTACCAATACCTACACTACACTTGCCGTACTTTTTTAGGTAACAAAACCTAATCTTTCGTAAATTAAACGTGATTTATTAATATAGAAATAAACCTGATTAATTACTAAAGTTTGTAACATACCGGTGGATAGTAAATAACAAACTCGGCCGACTAGGTAAATTATTATCAATAATCCCCGTTTGCGGTTACATTTCAATACGTTTAAGTATTATTTGGCTACAAATTGGAACATTTTTATAACATGATCTGTGTAAAATACAAACCAAAATAGTTCTCTAATTAATCCTCCGCAGAACCGAATGGTCGAAAGATTGCGTCCAATTATCCTTTGAAATGATATGTGGTAATCGCAATCAATATTTAGCAAATGCGAAAACATTGTTTAAACAATAAAGTTTCCAAGCAAAAATCAAATTTCTAAAAATAATTTTTAAATATATGGGATTCGAAAATATCCAGATATACAGGGTATTTCAAAAAAACATGTGCCATCTCTCGTAGAGAGATTCCTCAAATAAAAATAAGATTTGTTTGCATTTTTATATCTGTTTTCTTTCGAAGCAATACGGGATTAAGTTCTTCATTTTGTTTCAATGGATTGTGAAATGTATCCATATATTCACCAGGAACGTGGATGGGTGTTATCACTGAAATATTTTTCTAAAAAACATGTGCGCCACTGACTTTTTCTCTTATTAGCAAAGTGTAGTTTAACAGTTTTTGTTTTACTAAGTTTCCATGTTATATTTTGTATTTTTTATGGATATTTGTTATTATTGATATGTTTAGTTGAAAAAAGATTATCTATACTAATAAAATGTGACTGACATAATGATTAATCACGATCCTGCTCAAACCACTCAACGTAAGAAGCTCAATTTTGGCATACAGATTGATTCTAGGGTGTAGAGGTTCGATAAGAAGGGATTTTTCGAAATTCCAGTTCCAAGAATGTGAAACTGTGTTAAATATTTTTTATTTAAAAAACGGTCAAGTTTCCGAAAAAACGCTTAAACACGTATATTTTATTTTGTTTTTTTACATATTTTAAGATTTTTTAAAACCGTATTCAGGGTGTTTCGAAAAATCTGGTCATTGATTAATCACGATCGTGCTTAAAGCGCTTCCCGTAAAAAGCTGATTTTTGGAAAACAGATTGACTTTAGGGTGTGGAGGTTCGATAAGAAAGGATTTTTAGAAACTCGAATTCTAAGGGGGTGAAACTATCCCTCAAATATTAAAATATTTTTTATTTAAAAACCGGTGAGTTTTTCGGAAAAACTCTTAAACACGTATATTTTATTTTGTTGTTACATATTTTAAGATTTTTTATAAATTTATACAGGGTGTTTCATAAAATATGACCATTGAGTAATCACGATTCTGCTTAAACTGCTTGACGTTTAAAGCTGATTTTTGGCAAACGGATTGACTGTGGGGTGTAGAGGTTCGATAAGGAGGGGTTTCTCAAATATCAAATTCCAAGAGGGTGAAAACGAACCTCAAATATTGCAATATTTGTTATTTAAAAAACGGTTAGTCTTTTTAGTCAAAGTCATATTCATTTCAACTGAGAGATCCTTTTTTTTCAGTGCACCCTGTATCTCCGAAACTAAGCGTTTTAGGACATACATTTATACGAACTTTTTGCAGTTTTCTGCAGAATATGCTGCCGAAGTTTCCGGAATACAGTTCGGACCACCCTGTGTATCTAAAGGTACACCGTCTCGTTATCAGTTAACTAAATCGGCCTCAGCCACTTTCGAAACTACCCCAAAGGCAGCTTAAATAATTCCAGCGTCAAGCCCGAAGCCCTTTTCGTTTGAAATTTGAAAGTTGCCACCGTGAATCGGGTTTCGAATCAGGTGTTTTATCGTTTGCCTGTTCCGGTTTTCCGATCACGCCTATAACCTATTTTAGTTGGAAGTCGATACAGACTATTGATATCGATAGAATAGGAAGAGGTTCGTTCTTACTTATACAACCGTCTTTCCGTTTTGTAAAGAAAGGTATACTCCGTTTTTTTTTCTCGGGTAAGATTAGACGATGACAGAAAAAAAGCAGATGACGTCCATACCAATCTATTTATTTCGCTAAAAAAGGTTCTAATATTTTTAAGTTACCTATGGATGGGTTTATACATAAATCCGTCCTGAGTCGTCTCTTGTTGTTTTTAACCAGTTTTATTGGTTTATTTCAAAAATGACAGATTATACCCAAGTAGCATTTTCACGACTTGCGACCACATGTTTACTAAACACAACGTTGGATTAGTTACAAAAAATAGTTAGCTCCGTACCTTGAGTATTAAAATAAATGTAAACGTTGTTGTAACGTTGTAACGACGTTGAACTAATACTACAACAAAGTAAAAGCTTCTGCGACGTCGAATAAACGTTGTCTTGTAACCTTTTTTGCTTACGTGGTCTTAAGGTGATTCGGACAACGTAGTTACAATGTTGGGCAATAAAGAATTTTCCAACGTCACTTTCAGGACCTATTCCAACGTTGCGCAAACGTCGTCTATTTTACTAATTCCAACGTTGTTTAGATTTCCTTATTCTTACGTTGATAGGACGTTGAGCCACTACCTTTTTGCCACTGTATTGAACCATAACCTTAAATCTTAAATTTTAACTTCATTGTTCTGTTGAGTCAGACAGTTCAGTGCTGTTTTTGTTTTTATAAAAAAACTTACCTAATTAAAATGGGACGTAAGAAAGGCACATATAAAACTAAATTTAAATATACATCGACATATTACCGATACTTTATCCACTCCCTCGTTTATTTAGAATATAGAGGGCGGCACAAGAGCTAGACTCTAGGATGACTAAATTAGGCAATCTTGCGACTAGAATACTACCTGTTAAGGCTGAACTGCGACTTTATTAGTCCAGGTATGCGACTACTCGAACTACTCCATCTTAATCTCCAAAACAACATAGTGAACGCCGCCATGTTGTTGAATAAGAAAATGTATCGTTTCTAAAATAGCAATTCCTGCTTTTTGAATACATTAACTTGAAATATTTGACCCTAAACAACACGCGGAAACAATTTTTTTCGACTGCGAATAAATTATTTTCATTTTACTAAAAAAAATTCAAGAAATTTTTTAAAACTTCTTTAATTTTAAGGCCCATAAGAATTTTTCAAAGCAGAAACAATACATTTATCAATAAATTTGTTTGCGTTTAAATTTTTTGCCTTGGGTAATGAGACAGAGTTGGTTAAAGTGTTTCAATAATTATGATCTTCAAACATCTTCCACACTTAAATACTTTTGTTTTGTTTTCCTTTACTGCCATCTGGTATATGTCTCTAACTAAATCATAAAAATAGTATTTTTACTATAATTATCCCAATTTAGGATAAAACGCGACTTAGACGCCATATTATTATAGTTTTGTATTTTTGTGAATTAAGATTTTAAACAACGTGGCAGTTTGTACTAAATTAGGCTGCTAGCCAACGTAGGTATCCAACGTCATTTCGACCCAAAAATTATTCTCCAAACTAGTGCAGACTAGGGTTGGCACGAGGTTGTGCCGACGTTGCGCCCCGACGACGTTTGGTCGCGTAACACAACGTTGTCGCGACGTCCAAATGCTGCTTGGGTATTACAATATTAGAGAACAACGGTATACGGTCGAGTCGGCCTACAAACATGTAAACGTTTACGTACGCATGCGCAATTCTTATATTTTTTATTTTTTATACACGTAAAAGATTCTTTACGTCTACGTATACGTGCCAGCAGCGGCCGACTCGACCGTATGCTGTTGTTCTCTATTATTAGAGCGACGTAACGATGAACGATGCATGGACGCTAAAGCGTATGAACTTACCTTAAGATTTTTGAGGCTTGTCAATGTCTTGTCAAATTATAGGTTATAAATTTGTGTGGAATTTTGTCAAATAACCTGCGTTTTGGAAGGTTATAAACATTTGCCAATTGTCTTTGCATTTTAGTTCATATTATTACGTGTGTTTTGTGTCTTTTGAAGTTAAGGTGTGGAAAAATCAAGGGAAAATGAACTATAGACCCAGAGCACAGTTTATAGTTAATATTCGGTGCCCAGACAGAGAATGTTTTACACCAATAAAGTTACCATCAGTAAAATTTGTATACCATCAAAATCATTGTCACTGTCACTCAAATTTCAAATATATTAATTTTCTGCTATGCGTTCTAATTGTACCAACTTATTTATTTGTAGAATAAAATAAACTACTGTGAAATTAAAATGACAGACACATCTATCACTGTCAAGGATTTTGTCGTTGGACAGACTGTATAGAAGAAAATCAACTTCATTTTTTGTTTATATACAGAATGTCTCCGGATTATCTTTATAAGAGAAAAAACTTGTTTATTATTGACATTTTAATATTTTAAGAAAAATGCATTCTCCATAAAAATGTTGCTTGTTTTCCATACTTTCCAATCTTTTTCTTTCACTAACATATCCACCATTCGAACTATTTCCACTTCCTGCTTGTTTACCGATACGTTGATACTGCATGATAGAGGTGTGTAGTTCGTGAACGAACTAGTTCCAATGGTTTCTCAAAGAACTAGTTCCTCAGGACCTATTCCGGGATCGAGACTGTGACCAATATATAATAATATGCGACGGCGACAGATCGGCCAGCGCACGTAGCCCGATGATAGCCAGGAGTGGGGGTGCCAACCGTATGTTATCGTTATCGGATCCGGACCTAGAGGAACTAATTGAAATACTAGTTCACGGGAATCTATTCAGTCGGCAGATCCGAGATATATTGCAAGGCGACGACGATGGATTCGGCCTTGTCTATTGCCACAGCCTTTGTAATTACCACAGAAAATTGTTGTGGATACTGTTTTTGATTTTTAGTTGGTTCTATAAATATTTTATGGGAATGTTTCACTTTAGGTCCCTAAAATTAAGAAATACCTTATAACACGAAGTAGATATTCTGAATTTTTAGACAAAAACAAAAAGCATGATGTGAGGAAAGCTCCAGTCGATTTGTGATATAGTTTTTTAAACTCTGATTTGAGTTTCTTTTTAATTTTTTTTTCTATCTGCAATAAAACCTACCTATAGGTTTTAAACATACACAATTACACGTCTCGTTATATTTCTGTACATTATAAAAATTATACAGATCATACTGTGAATAGTTCTGACTGACAACGAAACCCATTAGCAAGCAATGGGAATGTTAATGTTAGTCGGGACCTATTTTGAGCTAAAGACCTAGTTCAAGGAACTATTCCTTTCGAGGAACTAGAACTGAGGAACTAGAATTCTCACCTCTAGATGGGATATACTTCTCAAAACGATTTTTTTTTATCCTTTAGACAAATTTGTTATATTAGTAAAATATCGCTGGTTGGTCTCCGTTGTATTAACGCAGCTAACGGTGTCTACAAAAAATAACTATTTTATTTTGTAGATTTTCTTACAGTGCAAGATAATTTTTTCGGAGAGATAATCCGTCAGAGAGGTATAGGAATTTTTTACTATAGATTTTTTTTTTGAGGTTCAAGTTAACGTCTCCTTTCTGCTGCAATGCCTAAACTGGACGGGACCTACTTGTTTACGCGGAATCTGAACCGCGGTCCTCGGCCATATCATGGTCAATGGCCTACCGACTTAGGAAGTGTCTAAATTAACTCTTACTCTCGAGATATCCGATCTCATCCGGCCTTGAACCAGCGTGAATGAGCACTGTGTATCAATAGATTTTACACTTTTCCCTTTTGGACCACAGCACAATGCAAAGTTTCGAACCGGTCACCCGTCCATCCACTAGCATCGCCTTACGTCGCTTAACTTCGGTGTTCTAATGGGAACCGGTGTTTCGACGTAGCTGGGTCGTTGCCCTTACTATAGATTGTTACATTAATAATTGAATAAATGAACAAAACTTAAAAATAAAATAAAAATAAGAAAGATTCATTTATGTTAATATATTTTACCTTCGATTTTAATGAGACCTCATTTTTTTCTAAATGCAACAGTTACTTAGCAAAACAAAGTAAAACATAAGGAGCGAATTTACAATCAAGTTGGTACATCAACAAATTAAACTTGAGATAGTTGCGATTCGAGGGCGAAGCCCGGAGGCCCGAGACTGTAGTGTTTAATTAACGGGAACGGGAAAAGTACTTTAGTCCGTTGCTTGAGTGCAAACAATTCTCTTCGCAACATTGCCGCTCTCTCACTGCACCGAATAAACCAAATAAGCTTTTAAATTAAGAACGGAGTGGCAGTAAGAAGATTTGTAAATATATACACAAAAATAATATAGATAAAACAGAAATAATATAGAAAAAAATGGTGAAAAATAATATAGAATGGAAAAGCAGCAGGAAACGACGGAATAATAGCTGAAATACTTAAGTACGCCGGTAGGAGAACTTGGAAAATCCTAGCAAATATATACATCAGCATTCTAAGGTGAAAACAAATACCGCAAGACTGAAATAGCGCCAACATGATTCTAATTCAAAACAAAGACAGTAAAGAATTCATTAGAAACTATAGACCAATAAGCCTACTACTAGTAACATACAAGATATTCACAAAAATAGTAAACAACAGAATACAAAACACGCTAGACGCTGGACAACCACGAGAACAAGCATGCTTTAGAAGCGGTTTCAGCACGATTGATCACATACATACAAAATATACAAAGATAAACTATCAGCCAAACAAAAGAATACGAACTCCCACTAGCCATAACATTTATAGACTTTGAGCCATAGCGAAACAAGGTATTGAGAGGCCTTATATAGAAACTCTCGCCAATATACAGGGTGTTTCAATACAAATGCGAAAAACTTCAGGGGGTGATTCCTTGTTCAAAATAAAGGGTAGTTTGCTTCATAAACGTTCGTTTTGACCCAACCATTAGGGAGATATTGCGGTACAAAGATGGCGGAAAAATAATGTTTTTATTTTTTATCTTGAAAACGAAAAGAGATAGACTAATACAATTTTATGGAAGCATTACTGTTATGAAAACGCACTTTCTGGTAATTTTTTCACTTTTTTAAAATGAGTGTAAGGGGTTGATATAAACTACCCCTATCATTCTTGTTAACGAAATTTAAAGAAAAATCTTATCAAATACATGCAAAAAAATTAATTTGGATAGTTTAGTTTGTTTAAAAACTTTTTTATCCCTTGTATTTTTTTGATAAAACTCACCGATTTGAAATTAAAAAATAAAATGTAAAGCATTACATGTCAGGACAAAAAATATTTTCTGATAAAGAATCTAGTGGGCTGCTGTAATTTTTTTAGGAAAAAATCTAGTCGGCCGCTGTTACTTTTTAGGATGTTCCTAATATTATTTTATTTGACATTACTCCACTGCAATACGTTGTTATCTAGATGATTATTATTATCGTTATTATCACTAGATTCTTAATCTAAAAATGTTTTTTATCCTGACATGTAATGCTTTACATTTTATTTTTTAATTTCCAATCGGTGAGTTTTATCAATAAAACACAAGAGGTAAAAAAGTTTCTAAACAAACTAAACTATCCAAATTAAAGCATTTGCATGTGTTTGATAAGATTTTTCTTTAAATTTCGTTAACAAGAATGATAGGGGTAGTTTATTTCAACCCCTTCCACTCATTTTAAAAAAGTAAAAAAAAATACCTGAAAGTGTGTTTTCATAACAGTAATGCCTCCATAAAATTTCATTAGTCTATCTCTTTTCGTTTTCAAGATAAAAAATAAAAACATTATTTTTCCGCCATCTTTGTACCGCGATATCTCCCTAATGGTTGACTTTTGACCCAACGTTTATAAAGCAAACTACCCTTTATTTTGAACAAGGAATCACCCCCTAAAGTTTTTCGCATTTGTTTTGAAACACCCTGTATACAAAGAATCCAAAGTGATGATATATAAAACAACCCCAGAGTTGGCTAATGATTACGCCAGAGAGACGCGATATCTCTAAAGCTATTTACAGCAAAAGATATAACTAAACGTTCTCTAACCCAGTGTGAGTTCATCATAAATGCAACATCTCTAGCGAGGGGAAGGGGGACTTATACCTCACAATCTTTTAAATTATTTATATCAAAAAATATTTTTTGTTGAATGGGGCAATATGTTTGGCCAAAAAGACAAAAGTCACGTCAAGATGCTACACCAACGTCTGCAGCATAATACAGGGTGGCCCATCGAAAACGTTCCGCAAGACATAACGGCCAGAGTAATTTATTTTTTCAGAAAATTCAAAAACACATCAATTTTGTTTGTGATGGGGACAAATTTTGCCCCAAAAAAGACTGCAAAATCTTCAACCCTTTAAGCGGGGGTGTGTCATCCCCCAATTTTTTTCAAATAGGAAGGGGGCTCAAGTGGCACCGCAGTGAAAAGAGCTTTCTATTCTCTATATTTCCCCGTCTCGTTTTTGAAAATCGATCGAGTCATTCAGAAAATATGAAGGATTGAAATTTGAAAAGTTTATTTAAACATTTATAAGAGTAAAGCGTTGTGCAAGAGTTGTGCGTTGAAGTTCTTCTCAATATCGTTAAACTGACCCACAATAGAATTTCCAAAAATACCAGCCCACACGTTCAATTTCTGAGGGTTTTGTGTGTGCACCTCGTGAAAAACCCTGAGGTTGTCCTCAGCCCTGTACCGACAGTTGTGCCGATTAACTACATCGTTCAAAAAGAAAGTACACTCATCCGAAAAAAAAACACATTAAATAGGAAATTATTATCATTCGCCACTCGTTTCACTCATAGTTTCACAAAATTGCTAGCGACGATCAAAATCGTCTTCGTTGAGTTCTTGTACCAACTGAATTTTGTACGGGTGGAACTTGTGTTTTTTTAATATCCTTTGGACACTTGTACGATTCACGCCGGTCTTATTGGCTAATTTTCTTGTACTCAGCGTACTATCCATGGCAACTTGACCCGAATACCTCCATAGCTACATTTACTACAGGCTCTGCCTCTTTTTATTCATAACGGAACCAGTTTCGCGAAATTTTGCTACTAACTCGCGAACAATTTTGCCATAAAGGTGTTTGTCAGGATAGCGTTCATTGAATATGTGCGCAACCCGATACATTCATTATTATTAAAATAAAGTTCGATTATTTCAACTTTTTCTGCAAGTGAGTACACCATAATTGTTAAAAAGTTTAACAATATTGAGAAGAACTTCAACGCACAAGTCACAAAACAGCTATCTAGCAACTACCGCACGTGATCGTTCAACCTGGTGGCAAGTGAAAAAATGCATAAACATCTAGAAATAATAAGAAAAAACAGCAAATTGGTCGAAGGAATTTATCCTTATCATTTACTCTGATAAATGTTTAAATAAACTTTTCAAATTTCAATCCTTCATGTTTTCTCAACGACTCGTCCGATTTTCAAAAACAAAGCGGGGAAATATAGAGAATAGAAAGCTCTTTTCATTGCGGCGCCACTTGACCCCCCTTCTCATTTGAAAAAAGTTGAGGGATGGCACCCCCGCTTAGAGGGTTGAAAATTTTGTAGTCATTTTTGGGGCAAAAGTTGTCCCCCTCACAAACAAAATTGACGTGTTTTTGGATTTTTTGAAAAAAAAATACCCTGGCCGATATGCCTTGCGGAACGTATTTGATGGGCCACCCTGTATGTAGGTTAATCTAAAGCATTTAATAAAAATATAGAGAGTTCTACAGGCAGCCCCCAAAAAAAGTTACGCATCAAAGTTATACGCATCAATGGAACACCCTATATATTAATTGAATTTCGGATTCTAGGCAAAAAATAAGGGTTTTATTAAAAAAGCATATGCCTGAAACGTAAGAATTTTGACATATTTCAGATTTTGTGAAAATGAAGAATGAATTTTAAATTTCAATAACGCAGCTACTTAAATTGTAATTTACCCTGTATAGCCTGATATTTATTTACAACAACTATTGTACGTTAAACCAAATTAAAATTTGAAACGAAAAGTTATACAGGGTGGGACAAAATTAATATTTAGCATTGGTCACATTTAAAAACAAGGTAGTCTTTAATTTTAAATAGAACACCCAGTATATTATTCCGGTGTTCATTGGATAATTCATATATATTCAAAATATTATTAAGGTTGCCTCGCCCCCAGACAAAGATTTTCCTAGATATTTTCATTTTTATGATTTTTTGTCAGTAGATCTTTATTATTTGAAAAAGTCTAGGTGGCTATGATACAGCTTTTGTTAATTTGATAAACATTAAAAGACGCAGAGTAAAATAGTCAACGGTAGTAAAAAGATACACCGTTTAAGACATATTTTCATTATTACAGAATTAAAACTAGATATAAACGTATAGTGACAACAATTAGCTAGATAAAATCATCAAATACTCAAAGTGCCCTTCCTTTTCTGTTAACTGCATAAAATAATTCTCTTTTCAAAAGATGTTTTCATTTTAAAAGGCATGTGTGGAATTTTACTTCAAAAAATAACTACAATTAGTTCTCTCATGTTGTCGGCAATAGTTGGTCGAGTTTTGTAAATACTGTCTTTAATATATCCACATAAAAATGCCCAGAATAGATAAAATCAGAAGTATTTAAGTATCCCATTAATTGGTGAATGCACACTACATTCATCAACTAATAGAATCATATCAATTCTCTCTGATATAGGATCCAGTTTCGGCAAATTTCTGAGAATATTTTTTGTGAAAATGATAACTAGTTGAAATTGATCTAATTAAATAGGTATGTTGAACGTAACATTGATTGTAACGTCAGACATATCACAGCCAACTAGATTTTATGATCTCCTTGGAGCCTCCGCGTGGTATGAAAGACGCCACTGCACTCTGGGGGGGACGCAATAGTTCTTTAAGGTCGCCGTTATTAACCCCCCTCCCATTCATTCTACATTCTACATATTTCTGTTAAAAAATTTGTAACATTTTATAGTATAGTTGTTTTAGTATTACACTGTCAAATTTCTTTGTCAAAGATATTTTATGAAAGATATTTGATGAAAAATTTGACAGTGTAATACTTGTCTTAAAATATACGAAATAAAAATAAAATATTTTTGTGCTATAGATTACAATATAATAGAAATTTATTTTTATATCATCGAACTTATATTTTCTTTCATATAATCCCAGCTAGCCAGTTGATTTCAAATTAATTAAATTTCGGTCTTGATTTTCATTACGTGGCAATGCCAAGGACTGGCTTCCTACAACTGAAAATCAATACATAGAATGTACGTATAGCAATAGTGCCTTGGCATGCGGTAATAAGAAAGAACTACCCTCAAACTGCTACTTGAGTAATGTTTGTTGGTTCGGAACTTGTAGCGGAAACCAATAAAGCGAATCGAATCTGACCGTACATAATCTTAAAACCTGACAATTTCTATCGACTATGCTGTTGGCGTTTTATAAAGCTACTTGAAATTTACAGAGTGTTCTATAAGGAATCTAAAATAATGTTAAATACGTTGTATAAATAATCGAATATAGACTATGTAACGGTCAAATTTCCTCGCTACGACCTCTGTGTGCTAGCTCATAAATTATCGCAAATAATTATTATTTTTGCATCATGTTTACTATAATTTTATTGTTAAATATTATTTTATTTAGTATTTTACCATTATGCAACCGAATATACACCGTGATATTATACAGGCTACAGCTACACAATACTGTCACTGGATACGGCCGCCTAGCATTAGAATTTTTGTCGAGCTCTCTATATTTTTGATCATCACCTGTTCGTCACTTGTCACTGTCAGATCAAATCAGATGTTTTTGGATTTATTTATCCTTTTTTGGTTATTGAAATTTTATAATTATCAGATTAAATTTCGTAGTTAAATTGGTTATTTTTGATGTGGATCGCAGTAGTGTGCAATTCGTTCATTTAATTGTGGGGATTTGTCAGTTAAGTTCGTTCATTGACCGGATATGAAATATGGCTGAGGAGAAAATATTCTAGCACATCGTTTTTTATTTATGCCTTTTTGTGAGTTGGACTAGTCGAGATATATAGTTCTCTATCTATATCCTGGAGGGAGATTTCCGGTTGAAATCTGATTTTGTGAAGGAAATCGAATCCTTGCATCACTTCTTGTGTATTTCCCGATCGAAGAACATCGTGTGAAGAACTGGCTGCCTGTTTCGTGAAGCATTTCCTGTTGGTAATTAACAGGTCCTCTTAGAGAAGGACTAAGTCTTCCGAAACACGTGGTTGGATTTTGTTGAATTTGTATGGACCACCGACCAAATTTCCGTCAAGGGATTAAATAGCCGAATTTTCACCCGTTGTTCCGATTGCACGTGTCCAAGAAGTCCCCGAATAGTTCCAAGATATACTATAATTCTTCTGCCTATTCTAAGTCAATGCTCAACTGATTTTTATTCGTATTGTTCATATTTATTCGTATTGTTCGTATCATTGACTGGTTTTCGATTGTTCCACGCCCACGTGGTGTAGAAAGATTAGTTGAGTGTTATCTTTCTTAAGTCTTATTTGGTTGTTCGTAATTGTAGAGCAAGAAGACCGATCCAGACCGTAGCACAGAACAGTCCAGAATTCCATCCGTTCCTGTTGTCCGTGTAGTGTGGTACCCGTTGGACATCATAAACCCTCTTTGGGGTAAAGTTCAGATTTGATTAGTCCTTCTTTATTACCTTTAATAACTCCTACACGTTGTGCTAGTCCTTGTTCTATAATTGAGGCTCTTTTCTAAGACAACCAATATTATTTAGGGTTTTTATGTCACCATTTGAAGTCCTGCACCTGCCTGGTATCTGTACATTTGCTGACGAGTTCCAGTGACAGTACACCGAGCTGCTGTACCCTGCTGTAGCTACCCCATTGCTATACACCGAAGCTCAGCCGGAGGAACTTCCGAGTAGTTTTCAAGTTCTTGTCAAGACATTACACTTTAGACTAAAATCGTTTAGATATTAGTTAGATTTAGTTTGCTATTTGTATTCCGCCCTTAGAGCATACTTAGTTTAAGTTAAGGGGGATGACGTCATAGATTTAGTATTTATTGGTTTAAATTCTGATTTAATATATTTCAATCATTTACATTTTATTTCAATTCTCATACATTTCATTCATTCCTTATATATTATCTTTTCATATTTAATAAATTACTTAATCATATATATTTTTAGTAGTATTATTTACAGTCTAGTCTCATAGTTAAGTTAGAGTCACTTAAGTTTAAATAATTATAGTAAGATTTGAAGTTCATGGTAGTTGCACTCAACAGTTCGAGGTTAGTGTTGAAGTCTACTTAATAGTAACACCTTTTATGCCGAGTTCATAGAGTATAATCTCGTGGTGCCCTTTTATTAATATCTTTGAACCCCGACCACCCGGCTGTTAAAATTAAAAAGCTAGTGGCCTCTATCAAAAGCAACTCATCCTAATTAAGTAAACATGTGTTTTATTGAACTTCAAATTAGAAAGGGCGTGGCAACAACGTCTCAATAACATTTGAATAAGATTTCAGTTTGGTGTTTTTAGTATTTCAATCGCTGAACATTTTGTCCTATTGCTGCCAAAAGTCACTAACTAACATTTTTCCGAACCTGAAAATTCAATCACTAACTGTATTTTGAAGCGGAGAATCGATTGAAAAAGTCATTAACTACGATTTCTGGCTATTTATGTTGTATTTTAATACCGAATAGTTACTAACTATAACATTTTTATGCAATGCAATTCATCTTTAGACGCGTTTTTCTCGAAAGTAATAAAAAGTAAGTTAGTGACTTTTGGCAGCAATATGACGATTTATTAGAATATTAAGTTCAATGTTAAATCAAGATATAAATAAACCCAGTGGATAAATTAATGTGTGTTTAAAGAAAACTTTTATACTATAAATGTTTGACTAAACTTTTCCTTAAACTGTGCTAAAATTACGTTTTGAGGGTTTAAATGTCTATACTTTCTGGGCTTTCTATACGAATCATACACAATATTTTAAATCTTTTGAATCTGGAGGTTATGTTTTAATTTTTATGTATTTTAGGTCTTTTTTATTAGAGGCAATTTATGGTTTGTCGACGAGCGGCTAAAAAGCATGGTCCTAACCGCTGGTTTTCTAGACCACCGGCGGCCAAACGACCGCAAGATTTTACGTGACCATTCTTATATACAGGGTGGCCCAGGCTTCCTAAAAGATCTATACTGGATTTTTGGTTTGTGATCTTCCATTTATTTTTTTACACTTTTATTTAAAATGGAGGCAATGGTAAAGCACATTTTGAAAATACATTTTCTGGGTGAATCAGATATATTTTCAAATTGAATACTATACAGGGTGAGTTTCCTACGATGTTCTCTATGAGTATCTCGGAAACTGCTGGAGATAGAGAGTCGGTTAAATGGGGAAAGAATTGCAGTTTTGTGGGGTCATAAATACGCGCCTTTCAGATTTTTAAAAATGTTCATGGCTTACTAGATATTTCGAAAAAAACAAATTTTGGCTATTTTAAAAATTGTCCCTAATTCCATTATAATCTATTTTAGACAAAAAGTTTTCAGATAAAAGTTGTAGATAATCACATCCCTAATGAGTTTGTGTTCTCCGATTTTTTCTAAAACCTGTCATTTTTGACATATAACACAAACATATGTTTTTTTCAAATGGAAACCATTTTTTTCAAAAAGTTACTCAGTTATAGCCAATTCTTATCTTTCTTGACTAATTTCACTTAGTTGGTATGGTATTCTTATTTTGTTATGATTTATAACTTATAAAAAGACAAAATATATTGGTCGACTTGACAAAGAAGACAAAAAAAACTTGACTTTTCCTCATTCAATAAGGGACGTTTATCATTAAAAATGTCATAATTCTTAATGTAAAGAAAAATACAACATTGAGTTTTGAGTCACCCTGTATATATATCATACAAGATAAATATATCAGCAAAAATAAAAAAGTAGGCTTAGGAGTTTTAGAAAAGACGGCTTAAATTTAGTTAAAAATAGGCTATATTTCAAAAATCATCCGGTCTAGTAGATACCATTATGGAAAATTTGGAATGAAAATTTAATGGCAAAACCACTGATATTTACTACATGGGGAATCAAAAGAATGCAAGGAATTGGCTCCCAAATTATATTGTCTTTCAAAAATTTAGTAAGAGGAAAGTAACCAAATATGCAATAGAATACCTAAAATGGAATACCGCTATTTCTCGGAAACGAATACGCCTAATAGCAAAAAACAGTGAGTTTTATTCATCATTCTATTTTATTCATCATATTTTATGACAATCGACACAGAAATCAAAACTCAAGTAGTTCTTTAATATCATATAAACAATATTTTACACCAGTATTGCCTCTTAAGCAACTTTAACAATAACTCTAAACTTGCTGTATTAAACTATTTACCGAACTTGCTATAGTAACAGATGAACACACGTCACTAAAGTGTCGAGAAGTTCCCCGAAACATCTAAATACCGTAATTGTGCGGGTTTATTCAATAGTGTATTCACGGTTTCAAATTCATGCTAATTTATACGGATTCGGTTATCAGATTCTCGCACTTTCTTTGAAGATAAACCTGATCGTCTAGACGGTTGTCAATAAAGGTAATGCTGTTATTACACCGCGAAATATTAGTACGAATAAATCAATTTAGTTTTATAAAATACCAGTATAAATTTGAAGATATTTTTTTAACTACACTATATTTAATGTTGTGATTTGGGGTAAATAATGAAAAATTAATCCAACTAAAATAAGGGAGATGTAATCGCAATATCTTACACATAAATAAAATTATACAATTTAAATACAAAAGTATCTTTTTTCGGATAACTGGAAATTTTGCATAACTTTGCCAGGTATGAGACACATTTATTTTTAAGATTAAGTTCAACTAATGGCATTATAATTTTAAGTTAAATTAGCAAATTAAAAAAATCAATAAAATAAAACACTGTAACCGATGCAATGCTAGGTTATTTACTAATTATTATAATTCAAGTTCCTGTGTAATGAAAATTCAAGTTTTTCTTAAAAAAATATAAAAAACCTAAAAATTCGTATTTGTTAGTCATAGTTATCAAACGAGAAACAAGTCAAATGACCATATAAAACTACCAAAAAGTAATACCAATTCTAACCTTAGATTTTTCAATTGCTATGCTTCAAAGATTTATAACCTTTTACCAGCAAAATAAAAACACTAAATCACCACAATACACCAAAACACTTTTACTTTTACACTGGACGCGCGTTTCGCTAACCATGTTAGCATCATCAGCATATGATTATAAACTAAAGTACAATCTACAAGTTGAGCGTTTATATACTCGCTCAGTGGGCACCGAGTGGGCGTGGCAAAATCTAGCCAACCGAGTCAGAGCCCACTGAGCGTAACAGTTAGATTTCCGCCACTAAAGTATTAGGAACAAAGAACTTGAAGGAATTGGACCGTTGTCTCTGTTCATACTATCTTTACATTTATTAATTCTGATGCTTTCATATGCATCTAATTGCCTGTAATTTGAGATGTTTAATTAATTTTAAATTATTAAGATCTATACAATGTTTTTTATCAACAATATGTTCGGCAACGGAAGTTTTATCCGGTCTACCATATCTTATCTGAGCTAAATGTTCTTTAAATCTAGTTAATATTGATCTTCTAGTTTGCCCAACATATTTCTGATTACAATCTTTACAAGAAATTTCATAAATACCCGACCTTTCCAGTGAAGGTGTTTTATCCTTTGGATTACCTAATAATTGTTGTAATTTATTATTAGCCCTATACACAAGTTTATAATTGACATTCTTAAAAATTCCTCTTAGATCACGGCATAACTCTCTATCAAAAGGTATCGGAAAATATTTAGACGTATCTTTCTCCACTTGAAAAGTCGAATTTTCAGAAATCATTAACCTATACCTACGTTTCCTAACAACAATCACAATCACAAACTAATACATCTAGAAATGGTAATCTGTCGTTGTTCTCAATTGAGAACAGACTATGATTGAAGCGTTACTCTAAAATATAATAAAAGTCTTCTATAAAAATATTAACTAAATTCTAGATCATAATATAATATTCCGTTAAATGTTGGTCTATTTTATTTACTCAAAATATATTAGAGGATTTGAAACAATTTAAACTCATTTAATAGAATTACAAGGGATTAAATTAATTAAGCATAAGAATTTTTAAATAACTTTTTGAGATAAATTTCAAAAAATATTTTTACAAAAATCCGTTTTAATCTGGATATAAATTCTGATACAAACAGTGGCTGTTTACTTAGTAAACTAGATATGGAACGCTGATACAGGGTGATTTTTCTACGATGTTCGGTATGGGTATCTTGGAAACTAGTGGAGCTAGAGAGTCGGTCAAATGGGGAGGCTTTGAGTACAAACATATATGCCTTTCGGATTTTTGAATAAGTTTTTGGCTTACTAGATATTTCGAAAAAAAACAAATGTAGACCATTTTAAAAGTGCTCTCTAATTCCATTATAATCTATTTTAGACAAAAAGTTTTCAGATTAAACTTGTAGACAATCATATCTTTAATGAGAATGTGTTTCCGTTTTTTCTAAAGCCTATCATTTTTGAAATATGAAACAAACGTTATAAAATTGTTATTTTCGAAAAATTTCTGAGTTATAGTCAATTTTGATAAGTTTTTCACTAATTTCACTTAGTTGGCTATTCTTATTCTACTATGATTTATACCTATGTTATAAAAAAATATTTTATTAAACGGTTCTTAACAGTTTACTTTAAATAAATTAAAACTTAAAAAACTAATATCACTACGTACACTTGAGCTATTTTAACAAATGTTCAAAACATCTGCCATTTATTCTGAGTACATAAAATGCACCTTTTTACAACTGAATTACAAACTTTTCTCACAGAGAAGCGGTCGACATTATTAAACTTCTCTCCAACCATCTTCGAATGTCTCTCCTGATTCATAAGTTCTCTAGTAAACTTTAGTGTTAACACTACCGCATAAAAACAATCTCATAAAAAAACGGATAGGTCAGGTGACCGAGGACGCCCATGCAATAGGTCCACATCCTCCCATCCTTCAGTTTGCTAAATTATGATATAAATAAGTTTTAACATTTCTTTCATTATGAGGGATAGCGTTATAATATAAGTCATGATGGAACTAATTTATTGCTTCACGACTTTTTTAGAGAAATTTAAATTTTCTAACATGTCTTGAAAACTGTTCTCAAAAAGGCGGAAGTAACATTCACCCGTCAACGTATCCTCGAAAATGTATGGCTGGAAAAATTCATATTTACAATTCAGATGCGATAAAATATTTTTGTATGGATGTGACAGTTTGACATCTCTGAGGGCAATGACTTGTTGAGAACTATTAAACTTGTTTCCATAGCTAACTAAGTGAAATTGTTTGAAAAAGATAAGATTTATTGTCTAATAACTCCTATACAAAATAGTTACTATCATGTAAGAACATAAAAACATAATTTCGTAAGATGCAGAAAATTTTCGAACAAAGAATTTTCAGGAGCAATGGTCAAACTTATCAAACGGAATTATATAAACTAACTATTCGAAACTCTCCCAAGTGTCACTAGCTACAATCCGTTTAACGTTCAATAAATATCAGACTCCTAGCCATTGACAGTTTCGATATTTCGCCAAAGGCAAACGACGTCCTTTAGGAGCGGCTGGAGCCTTGGAGGTTCGATATAATTCAGGATTCCGGCTATCGTGTAGCGCGTCAATTCAAGATGCTACCGATTTTCCTAACGCTTCCTTCAAGTTTGCATTTGTGATATACCATTTGTTCTAATCTCGAGCATGTTTACTGTTCCATTCTCGCGCTATGAATAGACAGACACCAACGTTGGCTACGTATAGAATAAGTTTTGGCTGTTGCTAGATATGTCAAATATGTTTTATTCTCTCACTGATATTACTTTTTATTTTAATATTAGTTTTATGTTACCGTACTTTATTTGATACGGAATTTTTGTTTATTAAGCTTATTATTTCGGGTGCGTCTCAAAAGTGGGTCACCTCTATATTTTTTTGATTTTTTTCAGATAAAAAAAAAACGAGATTTGGTGTGTTACTATATGACATAATTTAGGATTGATTGACGGTATTCAATTGTTTTTGGTCGCTTCTTGTTTCACCGGAAATGACTACAATTTTTGTTTTTTAAATCACACACCGTCGGTTTTTTTTTACTTCATTCGATACAAATGGCACTCTGAATAGAATGACATATCATACGTCAACTTTTGATATTTTCGCTTTAAATATAATCGTATTTTAAATTTCAATCTAGGTTGTGTTAAAAACACTAATTTTGAATCAACGAGCCTTGGAAAAATAGATTTGATCGTCTAATGTTTTTCGTGTCTTGTCCTGGCGGGTTAAAAGATGCCCAAATTGTACTTTTAATCATATTATCTCAATTTTTTCAAATGGAACGAGGGTGGCTCATTAGCATATTTGGAAAAAGCATATTTTTACGAATAATTTGGTACCACACACATTTCATTTCGAGTCAAATTATCGTTATCAACCGCATGTTACAATTTCAAATAAACCATATGAGAAAATGTCAAAAGTGGACATATGATATGTCATTCTATTCAGAGTGTCATTTTCTATCGAATAAAATAAAAAATACCGAGAGTGCCATTTAAAAATCAAAAGTTGTAGCCGTTTCCGGTGAAACAGGAAGTGACCGAAAACAATTGAATACGTCAATCAATACTAATTTATGTCATACAATAATACACCAAATCTCGTTTTCTTATCTGGAAAAATAAAAAAGTTATGAGGGTGCATGAGCCACTTTTGAGGCGCACCCGGTATATCCATTTTCTGATATTAATAATTCTATTATAAAATGCAACAATTGACAACACATTGACATTGTAAATGTACCTAATATTTTTTTAACATAAAACCTTTGTCATAAAATTTTCATTGGCATATTTTTTCCTAAATAATTTCGATCATTAATCGATCTGTAACATTAGAGGTTATAGTAAAAACAAATAAAAATGTGGTTAAGAATAAAAAATATAATAATTCAATTCTAAAACAAAAAAATATATATAAACTAGCGTGTACCCGCGATTTCGTTCGCGCCGAATTAATGATTTGTAATGGTGATGATACATCAAAGCAAGAATTTCCATTAACATACAAACTGGATAAAAATTTCTCACATTCATGTCAGCATGAGAAAAAACAATATGGTGATATTATTATGTAACTTGGTAATATTTGAGGGGTAGTTTCATCTCGTTGGAATTTGACTTTCAAAAAATCCGTTTGCCAATAATAAGCTTTTTACGTCAAGCATTTTAAGCTGGATCGTGGTTAATCAATTACCCAACTTTTTGGAACACCATGTATGATTTTTTAGAAAATTTTAAAATATGTAAAAAACAAACTAAATTATGCGTATCCAAGCGTTTTCCCGAAAGACTAACCTTTTTTTAAAAAACAAATATTGTAATATTTGAGGGGCGTTTTCACCCTCTTGGAATTTGAGATTCGAGAAACCCCTCCTTATCGAACCTCTACACCCCACGGTCAATCCAAAATCAGATTTGAACAGTTTTCCAATGTTCCTGTTTTTAAATAAAAAATATTCTGATATTTGAGGGGTGGTTTCACCCCTTTAGAATTCGAGTTTCGGAAAATCCCTTCTTATCGAACCTCTGCACCCTAAAGTCAATTCGTTTTCCAAAAATCAGCTTTTTACGTAAAGCGCTTTAAGCAGGATCGTGATTAATCAATGACCAGATTTTTCGAAACACCCTGTATACATTATTAAAAAATCTTAAAATATGTAAAAAACAAAATAAATTATACGTGTTTATGCGTTTTTTCGGAAATTTGACCGTTTTTTAAATAAAAAATATTGTAATATTTGTGGGATGGTTTCACCGCCTTGGAACTGGAATTTCGAAAAATCCCTTCTTATCGAACCTCTACACCGTAGAATCAACCTGTATGCCAAAATTGAGCTTCTTACGTTGAGTGGTTTGAGCAGGATCGTGATTAATCAGTGAGTCAGTCACTTAAGGATTTTATATATTAGTATAGATTAATAAAGAACAGTACAGGGTGGGTCAAATTCGACGCTTTTAAATGGAAACACCCTTTTCTATAGGAGATAGACGAAAACTAATATCGGTGTCTGGAGCTCAATTTTTGTCAAAAACATGATGGTGAAAACCGCATGTCGATATCTGGTACCGTTTCGGAGTTACGGGGTGTTTAACTTTTTGTGTGTTAACTTTTTTGCTATGGAAAATTTTGTATTTCTATGAAAACATTTCCAAAGCACATTTTTACGTAGAATTTAATGGTTTAAGTATAATTTTTTTAAAATTAATAATTTCAGATTTATCAACAGAAAACTTGATTTTTTATATGGGACACCCTGTATATTTTTAATTTATTGAAAAGAATTTAAAATTACCTTTCCAAAAATATAACACACTTGATATTTTGCTCGTCGAGATATAGAGTATATAAAAATTCGCCCGCTTTAAATCAGTAGGCTTTGAACAGCACCGGCTGTAATGCAAAAAAGTGTGAGCATCAATTAAAACGAAAATAATATTTGCTATGAGAGATGCAGAATTTTATAACAATTTAAAATATATTTAACCAACATCAACACATTTAAACTATACCTAATAACAATAAAAATAAATAGCAAACCAAGACATGAGATTTTGCTACAGGTGTTCGACCTTAGTGTTCGACATATCAACCGTCTTCTGTTATGGACAGACGGGACAGTTTTTGAACATTTCCCGCGGAATTCATTAACTCAGTGGGGGTGAAAGATACCCTCTCATATCTGCTAAGTATTTCTAATTTTTGTCTAGATTATACAAAAGAATAAGCCAATAAGAAAACTTTATTCTTCCGCAAATATATCCATAGGATTAGATCCATGGGCACTAAGTCAGGCGGCCTCGACGACCAACGGCTGGGATCTTGGTTAGCTATGTAATTATTCTTGAAATTGGCTGCAAAAATTTGCTGATAACTTCAGCGTTCAGGGGCGGTGCGTCGTCTTGCTGGAAAAATATGGTTTCGAGTTCCCTTAGAGGTATATCATCAATAAGGGGTCCAAAGCCTACTAGTTAAAAGTGGCGAACTTTTAAAAATTCTGTATTTCGAAGGGGATTATAACAAAATATCAAGTGTGCTACATTTTTGGAAAGGCAATTTTAAATTCTTTTCAGTTAATTAAAAATAAAATTTTACAAAAAATCAAATTTTCTGTTGATAACTCTTAAATTATTAATTTTAAAAAAATTATACTTAAACCATTAAATTCTACGTAAAAATGTGCTTTGGAAATGTTTTCATAGAAATACAAAATTTTCCATAGCAAAAAAGTTAACACACAAAAAGTTAAACACCCCGTAACTCCGAAACGGTAACAGATATTGATGTGGGGTTTTCACCATCATGTTTTTGATGAAAATTGAGCTCCAGACACCGATATTAGTTTTCGTCTATCTCCTATAGAAAAGGGTGTTTCCATTTAAAAGCGTCGAATTTGACCCACCCTGTGCAGTAAAAATGAAAAGTAAAGAAAAGAATAAACTGACTAGTTCTGAAACTACATCATATATTTAAAGCAAATAAACCCGAAAAATACTGTTAAGAAACAATATTAAATCGTGTTGAATTAAATCACTCAAAACTCCCTGAACCGAATTAAAATCAACGCCGACGGAAACTTCACAAATCTACTGCAACTCTAATAGAAACATCGTTAGAACGAGCCTAGTTAAAGCTAAAAGAAAAGCGAAACTTTATCTGCAACATTTCCAAATTGAATTCACAAAACTTCCTACCTTAAAATATTTTGTTGCCCTCGCTGACAGTTAGCCTCGCCCACACTGCTCTCGAAAGTTCACTGCAATCAGAAAACTGAGACGTGCTATTTCGGACTGAATTACGTTTTATAGATAAAGTAACTAGTTTAGATGCCAAACTAGAATAAAATATATTTCTTTTCCATAGCAACTGTTAAAATTCCCTTATATCTATGAAAAATAGTAGATAAAATAGTACTTTAACCGCAAGCGTAGATTAAATGATACTTTAACAGCGAGGATAGGTTAAAACTTTATTTCGTCTCGCACGTTTTTTAATTGCTTCCATTTCTCCGAAATATCGAGTCGACATTTTCGGACTCCATTCTGACCTCAAATGCACTTTATTTTTATTTTACATCTCTTACACAACCTTTTTTTTCTATAGAAAAGACACGTACGAGGAAAATATTTTGATAAAAAATAAATGTCTTGTTACAAAAGTATTTTTTCAAAATAGCGTTCAGCCTTTTCCACAGAACAATAACAAAATAAATATCCCTTAGCATTTATTTCATTGTATTTCCTTCACTAGCAGGCACAGTAATCAAAGCTTTATTAGAGCCAGAGCTAACGTACAACAAAAGAAAGGAACTTCTCATGATTTCAAAGCTTTCAGATTTAAATTCGAAAATTTTTCGTTTCAGAATGTGTCACTTCACTCAGTCACCACCAATTTGCTTTGTCCGGGAAACTCTTTAAAGTAGAGAAAAGTTGGAAAGCTCTAATTTTAGAGAGAACTAGGGTTATTGAAAAGTGGTTTAATACGAGGGTATATCTAAATTTTCGTCGCCAAACACCTATGTTCGAGCACTGCCGTTCTTTAAAAGATCAGCCTGGGGGTGGACTTTTGTTTACTTCATCAGCTGTACATACTTAGATACTGGGTTAGATTCCGTTTCATATTTTGTCGGTTGATTTTTGGTTTTAACTCTTTGATTTTTGGTATTATTTATTATTGTAGTACAAAAAACTAATTATTTTGGTGTTTAAGTGACATAAACTACTACCAGATATATGGTCACTCTCGGTTTCGCATAAAAAAATAGAAAAATTACACGTTGTGCAAGTGATTTAACCTAAAAGTGCCCATACATTTTTTACTTATCGTGATTTTTGTGT
The DNA here is from genome assembly GCF_002938485.1 of Sitophilus oryzae. Lineage (NCBI taxonomy): Eukaryota > Metazoa > Arthropoda > Insecta > Coleoptera > Curculionidae > Sitophilus > Sitophilus oryzae. The sequence continues at coordinate 532,455 of NW_022146184.1, read as the reverse complement.
GTGTTTTTTAAGACTCTAGGAATTCATCAATAAAGCTTAAGTGGAGTGTGTTTTTGGTGTTATGCCTCATCTTTGTTGTGTTCCTGGTGGAAAGGATAGTTATACTAGGCAGCCTAAAGTGTCCGGATGAGCAAGAAAAGTGTGTACGAGTTATAAATCAAGAGAATTCTATTGAAAATATCTTTAATAAATTTAAAAACTCCCATGATGGTATTAATTAAAACTGGACAATTATGTTTATTTTATTCATATTGTGGAATCTCCATTCCAAGTGTTGTTGGTTCAGCTTTGAAAGATTCAAACACGTTTAAGTTGGTATTATGATCTAGGGAAAAATAAAGAATATGTGTATTAAAGATCATGAAAAAGATTATTATTTTGAGTTCAAATTTTAAAAAAGATTTTTGTAAAGACAAGACTGATACAGTTTAAAAGAAGAATGTGTTTTTGTTTGATAATATATAATGTATGTGAAGCATAACATATATTTGTTCAGTAATTTTTAATGAATAGTGTTGATTATTTATAATACCAAATTAATACAAATATTTAAGTGATGGCTGAATACAATATGAATAAAATAACAATAAAATTGGTACATTTGCATAATACAAAATTAAGTTTTAAGAATAAAGGTGTTACTAAAAATACTAAGAAATTCATATTTCTTTGTTTTAATTGGTCTAATGTTACTTACATTTTATGTATGAATTATACCGTATCATCGAAAAAAATCGGCGTCTAGTTGGCTTGGAAATGCACATCGATGACATTCCCTAAATAACTGTACACATAAAATAATTAACTAGAATTTTACAATCTTGGAAAATTTGATATTCTTGAACCTTGTTTCTAAATATTCTAATTTTTTTGATTTTCTTGGGATTTAGGTTCGGGAAAAACGCTGATTAAGTTTTCATTTGGTTTTTCATTATTTTTATTTGGTTTAAAAAAAACGTTTCGGCTAACATTATAGCCTTCATCAGTGTTGTGTCATATGAAAAAAATAGTGTTGAATATAATCCAAAAAATTACATAAAATATTCACACCACGCACATAATGTTTACTGCGTACTGCGTACTGCGTACTCCACAGTGAATGTAGATAATTTTAGTGTTAAGAATAATAATTTTAAAAAAATATGTGGTTATCTTTTGATAAGTTTATATTAGTTTATTAATTGCAGTAAATATTATGAGGTGTAAATTATATTGTATATGTAATTTTTTGGATTATATTCAACACTATTTTCTCATATGACACAACACTGATGAAGGCTATAGTTAGCCGAAACGTTTTTTTAAACCAAATAAAAATAATGAAAACCCAAATGAAAACTTAAATCAGCGTTTTTCCCGAACCTAAAAATCCCAAAAAAATCAAAAATTTTAGAATAATTTTACATATAAAATGCCAGCGATCTTCATTTCATAGCCTTCGCTGACGCCTTTTTTTAGATAATATTGTATTATTTGTAAATATAATTTTTCGAACATACAAACAAAATATACATATAAATGTTGTGAATGCAAATAATAATACATCACTATTAGTAGATATTGAATGTTTTTTGTTAAATTAGATCGATTTTCAAACCCCAAAATTTAAAATATATTTACATTTTACTCATTATCTTATGTACCTATACACTATTTGTACATTGTAAAACATTTGCTGCATTTGTATGGTTCATAGTTTATTTGCCAAAGTATTTATTACTATAAATAGATATATATGTTATAGTTATTAACTGTATATTATGTATATTTCAAGTAAACTATATCAATTTTAAAATACAAACCAAAAATCTGAGGAATAATTATGTTTTCCATGTATTCTACAACATATTTATTAATCCGTTATATCTAACTAGCGTGACGTCATAAATCTCGCCCGTAGGCTGATCTTTTAATAGAAGGCACTGGTTTGAGATTATTTTTGTTACGTACGACTTGCGAAACAAAAGATAATTACTAGATTAATCGACTTTCCTGCAACGAAGATCGATCTTAATTATCCGAGCTGTTGTCCGAAATGATCATTACATTATGTAGTAAGCATGAATCTGGCCGGTTCAGCACAAAGTGATTAAAGGGAAAAACTAAAAACGCACTCGATAAGACTTGCCTGAGACCTTAATCACTGCATAATTTGTGCTGGTGAAGCGAACAGTGAAAATATTGTCGTGAGTGTTGGTGTTAGTTACGCTGCGGTTTTAGTTTTCTTTTAGATATTTCGGTATGCCTAAACTGGCGAAAAAGACGATTTCCTCGTTTGAATCGGAGGGGAGAGTGAACATTTCGTAATCATGGTGATTGACGGATGTCTTACTGTGTTACATATTTATAATAAATTTAATATTACGGTAATGGACATATGTCTTACTGTATACAGGGTGGTCCGAACTGTATTCCGGAAACTTCGGCAGCATATTCTGCAGATAAAAGTAAGTAAAAAAGTTCGTATAAATGTAGGTCCTAAAATGCTTAGTTTCGGAGATACAGGGTGTAGAAGTTTCATTTTTATTTCAATTTTTTCCAAATAATTTCTGAAGTAACGTCAATATTTGAATGAAAATTGAGAGTTTTTTGACATGAGAAATTTGATTTTGATGTCAATACGACTTCTACTAATAGAGGGCGCCACCTACATATTTTTTAACTTGTTTGAAGAGTAATAACTTTTCGTCCGTACCTGTATAAAACAACTAAGTAAAATAATATACATTTACGACATTTTTTACGTGAAGAAGGTCTCTTGGTAAAAATAGCTACAAGTAATCGTTTTCGAGATATTTGGAATCTAAATTATCAATACCTGTCATCGTTGACATAAATTTAACATGTTGACTAAATAGTTATTAGAATGAAATCATAAATTTGAAAAGTTTTTGTGTCAAAAGTTCAACAGAAACTGTTTTATCATCATTTTTTTGCAGAAAAATTTATGATTAATTAAAAAAAATAAAAATTTCACAGATCTATTATTTCAGTGAAATAACTATCCTCAACGTGTTTATTTTTCGTCAATAATGACATTTATTGTCTATTTCCATTCTAAATATCTTAAGAACGGTTGCTCGTAGCGATTGTTACAAAGAGATATTTTTTACGTAAAAAGTCACAAAGATGTATATTTTTTCACTCGGAAGTGTTATACAGGTACGAACAAAAAGTTATTACGCTTCAAAACAATTAAAACACATGTAGGTGGTGCCCTCTACTAGTAGGAGTCATATTGACACCAAAATCAAATTTTTCATGTCAAAAAACTCCCAGACACCATTTTTCATCCAAATATTGACGTTACTTCAGAAATTATTTAGGAAAAATCGATATAAAAATGAAACTTCTACACCCTGTATCTCTGAAAGTAAGCATTTTAGGACATACATTTATACGAACTTTTTTACTTATCTTCATCTGCAGAATATGCTGACGAAGTTTCCGGAATACAGTTCGGATCACCCTGTATATCAGGAATTATTCCGTAATCGTAATGATTGACGAATGTCTTACTGTGTTACATTTTTATCATGGATTCAATATTACGGTAATTGACGAATGTCCTACTGTATGCATCAGGAATTATTCCGTAATCACTGCGTATCAGGAATTATTCTGTAGACATACGGCATATTATTAATAATATCAACTATTAGGTATCACTAAATAGCGAAGATACGAGATATTATATTTTTTTATAAATACACCTTTTAAACTCTTAAGCAGCCGTATTTATAAAATAGGACATTCAAATAATTCGTTTTCTGAGAGATGGAAATAAATTATCTGATTGTTTGACACTTAATGTCAAAAAGATAAAATAAAAAATAGAAGTTTTAAAACAAAATCTTAAATAACTCGAAAACTATTTATTTTAGGTATAGGAACATGTATAGTCAAAAGGTAACGAATTGAAAAACCTTTTATATATATACAGGTTGTTAACTGGACAGTTACTTATAGGGGAACAGAATGGCAACACTGTCTATTGAGAACGCATGCACTTATAGGGTTTTCTACCGGGTCGTCCCGTCGCGTCGTCTATCGAGGTTGCCATATTTCAACCTGTATATATAAACGGAATTTGGTTTAAGTATTTAATACTCATTTCCAACTACAGCCTATTGCTGCCTTCCCGTTACCCTACGCCACACATCTCGATTTAGAGCGTCATCAGCTTCTAAGTTATGAGCTTCCATTGCTTCTGCTCTGGGGAGTCCATTGAAAAACTTTTTTTGGCCACCTGTTCTCCGGCATACGCAGAACATGTCCAAACCATTTTCAGCTGGATTTTTCGATTCGATCTAGTACTGTTTCCTCCGATGCATTCATGATACGCCTGACCTCGATGTTTGTCTTTTTTTTTCCATCCTAGATATACCTGCACTTCTTCTAAGGTAGTCCATTTCAACAACTGAGATTTTGCGCTTCGCGTCTGCACTCAGAGTCCATAGCTCTGAACCATAGCAAAGAACTGACTCCACCAATGTTCTTCCAAGTCTCTCTTTAGTTGTTGCAGACAGGTTTGGGTCCCACCAGAGGCTATTAAGATATCCAATAACTTGTTTGCTCTTCTGAATTCGGGTTTGTATTTCTTCTTTGTCCAAACCCTCGTTGTTGATAGTAGTACCCAGGTATTTAAATTTGTCTACTTGTTGAATCTGGGCGTTATCCTTAATGAAGACTTCAAAACAAGCGTTGGAATTGACAGCTAAGTATTCCGTCTTCTTTAGACTAACCTGAAGTCCCCATTTGTTGTATTCTTAATAAAGCATCTTAGTCATGAACTCTAGATCGTATGAGTCCTGCGCAATCATGACCTGATCGTCTGCAAAGGTACTGCTCAGGGTAAATAGTGTGTTGTCCTCAATAGGTATTCCCATACCTTGACATTTCGTCTTCCATTCCCTAAGGGCTACTTCGGGCTACTTCGACGTAAGCGTTGAAGATCAGAGGAGATAAGCTGCATCCTTGTCGCAACCCTTTTGTGGTGTTAATTGGATTAGATAGCCTGTGTCTTATCTTAACGTACGATTCATTTTCTTTATCTTAAGCAAGCTCTTTTATTATCTTAAGCAAGGGTTTATCTACTTCTAAGATATTCAAGACTTCCCATATCTTGCTGCGGGGAATAGAGTCGTACGCTTTCTCCAAATCAATAAACGCTAGATGGACTTCTTTATCTACTGCTATATTTTTTCCATCACCTGCTGCAGGATAAAAAGGTTATCTGCGCAAGATTTCCCCGGTTTGTATCTGCTTTGGTCTTCCGAGATTTTGTCACCAATATTGTCATTGAGCCTACCCTGTAGCACCTTTCCAAAAAGTCTGATGACCGAACTGTTAATGCTTAGGCCTCTATAACAAGCGGGGTCGTTACGATTTCCCTTTTTAAAAATAGACACTATGTGAGCCACTCGTCATTCTCGGGGTAGTTTACTTTGCAGGCAGCACTGGTTAAATAGCTCTGCCAGACGCCAGCGCAGTCTTTGGGTTCCACACTTACAATTTTACCAGGACCTGGTGACCGTCCATTTTTCATTCTTTTGAGACTTTGATGTACTTTTCTTTCGCTTATCATTAAAGTGCCTGCAAGGTTGTTCTCATCTTCTACAGCTTGGAATTCTGGTCGGTTTTCTGTCAGAAATTCTGCATAGTAGTTGAAAAACCTTTTCACTAATGAAATAAAAAAATGTTAATTCCCATTTAAAAAAAAATGATTTTTGATAAGTTTTTAATCGCTCAATTCCGTGACAGCTACCGCCATTATTATATGACATTCGAACAATTCAATTTTTGAAACAGATAACCAAATGTCTTCTCTTTATTTCACAGTGGCTGTAGTAATCACTAAATTTGACTTTTAGGCTAAACAATTTTTTTTTGACAAACATGTTTTTTTCGTTCACAAATTTTAAATATTTGTTTTTCTCAAAAACGGTTAATGTTAGTATAGAGTGTTTAACATCAATATTCATAGAATTTTATAGATAATTTAAATATATATGTAATAAAAATGGGGGCACCCAATTAAAATAAGAAAGTTGCTATCAACTTCCGGTATTTCCGGAAGTGACGCCATATTTAAAATATTTTTAGCCGATAGATCTCATTATAAAACAATGATGTGCAAAAAATCTCCGATCTAGATATTGTAGTTGTCTAATGCATGGTGAGCCTGGGAGACCCTGTATACTGTACATCTGCTGGATCTGTGTCTATGAAACTTAGACAAGGAAAGAGAGGGGACAGGTAACACGGCAGCTGAAAGTGAGGCCACTTGTCACCACATGAAATTCTCCAATGGCGTAGCATCAGAAATTAGCTTGTACCCAGACGATACAAAATATTTATTAAAACGTAAACTAATATATCTTTTATTTTTGAGTAATTCATATACAATTTTGTATTTTATAGTCTCACCTTTATAATATTAGAATATTTAAGTCGATAATGCAAAATTTATTTAACAGTCACAGTGGACTGATTATCAAGACAATTATTTATTTATTAACGTGTGTATAATGCATAATTAAATAAAAAATAATGTAAATATATATGTTTTAAATGTGTATATACATATTACCGTATGATCGAAAAAAACCGGCATCTTGTTTGTTTGGAAATGACAATTTTACAAATTAATATTAAAAATTACATTATTCATTGAATCCGTAAGCAAGTGTGAGGGGAATTGGCTAAATTCATTATTATACCGTATGATCGAAAAAAAACGACGGCCAGTTGGCTTGTAAATTACGATCAATAACATTCCCCATATAATTCTACATATAAAATGACATAAAAACTATACAAAACGACATCGAAAAAAGACAGCGTCAGCCATGGCTATGAAATGAAGATCGCTGTCATTTTATATGTAAAATTATATGGGGAATGTCGTCGATCGTCATTTACAAGCCAACTGGACGTCGGTTTTTTTTTCGATCATACGGTATAATAATGAATCTAGCCAATCTCCATCACACTTGCGTACGGATTCAATGAATAATGTAATTTTTAATATTTGTTACCTTCAATCATAAGAATATTCTAATTTTCCACAAAAAAATAAACAATTCTAGAAGCTTTGTGTTATTTTATTTATTTTTATTAATTACTTACTGAAACTATTAGTATACACCTAAATTAGCAAATTTTTTAAAAGAATATTTAAAAAAATATAGTAACAAGTAGCCCACCACAAGTTTGTCCACCCCCAGCAAATCTTGGCAGGTAAATTTAAGTTTTATATAACAACTATACATATAGATTTTTTATCACCAGAATTTTTAATTTTTTTATAGTTTACAATTATTTTACTATTTGATAACAATACTTTATACATTTTTTTACATGTAAAATATGTAAAAAAATGTTTATTGCAGAAATTGTATTTCTCTAATTACTACGCCACGGGAGAAATCCATGGTGAGTAGCATTATTTATAGTTTCAAACATTAATTATAATACAGGATATTGAAAATATTACTTGGAATTATTAAAAATAGTTTTGTTAGGATGTGGTACAAGACATATTAAAAGCATTTTACATATTTTTACTGCTATAATGAAAAAAATGTACATTTTATGACCACATAACAAAAGTTGTGTGTCGATTTTTACCTGTGAAATGTAATTCCAGCCACTTTTTTCTCGCTTCGACCTTTGCAGCCATACGCTGAACATTTCACCATACGAAACAACACAGTTTATAAATTTAAAACCAAACAGTATTCACAAAAAGCATAAAAATTCGCTCGGTGTCACCTCGAAATCTTGTCACCAAAGTATGGCCGCCGATCAAATTTTGGCCTCAAAATTTTTTCACTGAAGAATATTCGTGTTAGCTGTCCCCTCTCTTTCCTTGTCTAAGCTATGAAAGGAATGCGGACAAAAAACATTTAAATAAACAGCAATATATTTTATACGTCGATTTGACGAGTGCGTCACCGCAAATCGCTCCGCCCACTCATTTTATTTGCTACTTGCAAATTTGTTGAATTTTTATTGATGGGACGCGTCGTCTATTTTTTTACCAAAAACATCGAGAGAATATCGTTTCCCCTCTCACGGATACCCCGCACGGTGGAAAGACCCAATATAAAATGTTGGACATTGACTTAAAAATAAAATTTTAAATTAAATAATTTTGGTAGAAGATTTGAATTACTTAAAGTCCAGACCGTTATATTTTATCCAACTCAAAAAAATATTTTTAATTATATGTCTGTTTGAAAAGTTTCAAATGAAGATATTACACTGACTTAATTATGGTATTCATTTCTTGTGAAACAACCTAGTTTTATAAAAACTGGCAAAGACATTAATAATTTTTTTTAACTATACATATTAGTGCAAACGATTGTTTTCACTTTAAAATAAAAGATATATATAGTCACAAAAGTTTGGGAGAACAATTGTATATAAGAGACACATAAACATTTTTTTGCTGCTAAATACTATATTTAGTAGCAAAAAAATGTGTATGTAGAAAAATAAAAAAATGGCCAAAGTTGGCCAAGACTTATATATATCACAAGGTAGATTAAGCCTTTCTAATAACGAAACTAATTTAACATCTTGCCCCAGCTTGCCCCCCTCTAAAAATTTCCATTTAATATATTACTAATACATGCTATACTAAAATCAAAAACCTTTTCAATTCCAATAAATTAATTTAACATTTTTAGAGTCAAATTATCTTTATTTTTTATAAATTTATTAATATTTAATTATTAATTGAATAAATACAAAATGACGCTAAAATCAAAAACAGATACAGGGTGCTACAAATATATGGAAAACTTATAAACTATTGGAAAAAGAAAGAGGGTTAAAGTGCAGTGTTGAGGTTTTTTGTTTGTAATAAAAATATTCTAGTGCGTTGATTTACTGTTATATTCTTTGCTTATAATAAAGTTATTGTACAGGGTGTCCCACTAAGAATAGCTCTCGGCTATATCTCGGAAAGTATTAGCCGTGAGGCTTGCGGAAAAAATATTCATAACTAAAGAGACCATGAGAAAATGCTGGAAATTATTTTCAAATTTGTAGAATGGCCGCTAGAGGGCGCAACTGCTATAAAAAATAAGAAAATGGAGTTTTTACACAACTTTGCCTAGATAAGGGGTACTATAAATAATAGCTTCATAATCTTCAGTAAATTCTGAATATTTTTTGTTAGAACCATTTTCCCCTATCTGCCAAAATAAAGTGGTGGGGGAAGGTTAGATCTGTTTTTATTTAAGTATTAATAATTCCGGACTGGATGGACGGAATCCAACTAACGGGGGCTCGTTTAAAAGACCGTTTCTTACTCTATATTATACCATATAAACAATAATAGTAAGCTTTTGAACGTAGATGCTAGGGGACGCTGTCTTACAAATCAACAAATATTGCGCATTTTTTCAAATAAAAATAAATGCGATGGTATATGCCATTTTAGCTGATAGTAAAGAGTAATGAAAGCTTAAAAAGTCAGTGAAAACCGCATCTTGATATCTTCTTTCAAATCGAAGATATTAGCAAAGTTATATTAAGTAGGAAAATATATGTAAGCCCTTAATTACCATATTTTTATAACACGGTATCAGTAGTCTTAGATTTCAGTGGTAAAATCTAAAGCTATTTCTTTTTAAAAGGATCAAAACTAAAACATTCCATGACAGTTTGGCAAAGTTTATAAGCATTTAAAACTTGTAAGATTTTTCCAAAACATACTATATTTTTAGGTCACTCTGTAGATGGTTTGTAACGAGCCAACCATTTTCTTTCATTAAAGTTTAAAATTGTTCTGTTTATACATTATTACGGTATATAAAAATCATTTTTTCGTCTTTTGGATTAAAAGTGTTGAGAAGAAAACCTCATGTCCAACAGCTCCCATAAGCTCGTTCCACTGTGCCCCGTAGCTACAGAACGGACAGACGTACTGTACCAATATAGCCAAAATCTAGGCATAAAATTTATAAGCTGAATACGCTGTATTTTCTTTATATTTATTCCAAGAGTAAAACTCATTAATAAAGTTATAAATATAACAGATACGTACTATTAACTTAGTAGTAGTAATTAGCCAAAACTTTATATAAATGAAATTAGAGTGTGCAGCTACTCGACGGATAATAAAACTTAAACAGCGGAGAATTATTAGCGTACGTATTATAAAGCGGAAATATTTTAGATTCGAGTCTTCTCTCCGCACTTGCTATTCCGGAAGATCGGTAATTAATAAAGCAATTTTAATTAAAGTTCGGTATAAGTTTCAGCAACGCACTTAAGGGCTTCGCCAATAGAAATACGGTAAATAATGGGAAATTATGCATCGCCGGCTTTGATCTCTAGCCTGTAAAAGGCGACTAGTAAGTGGATTTATTGTAATAAGGCGTAAATTTACTTAGATCAGTTTTCTAACATAGATCGAGTGGACTTTTACCCTGCTTCATTAAATCCATTATAAATTTTAAGAATTTGAAAATCTTTAAAGCTCCAACAAAATTATTGATTTAATTTTACCGCAACGGACTAAGAAATAATAATTGTTTCTTTTTTGTTTCATGTAGATATACAGGGTAGGCACCACCCTGTATATCTATATGACTCATATGACGCGGTGGCTCCAAGAAGAACGGTAGTTTATATAGAAATTAAATTTTCGGAGATTATTGAAATAATTTTATAAAAATATATAAACTTATGCAGGGTGTCTCCCCAAAAAAAATTATACACATCATAGTTGTGTTTTTTGTAACAGAACACCCTATATATTAATTGATTTTTGGATTCTAGGAAAAAAATAAAGGTGAGTTTTATTAAAGAAACATATGCCTAAAATGTAAGCATTTTGACATATTATTTCACATTTTGTGAAAATGAACTGTAAATTTTAAATTTCAGTAATAACTGCCTATATTTTAATTTACCCTGTATAACCTGATATTTAATTACAATAAGCATTTTATGTTAAACCAAATTAATTATTAAATTTGACCAGAAAAGTTATACAGGGCGAGACAAAATTAATAAGAAACATTGGACACCTTTAAAAGCAAATTACACCTTTATTTTAAATTGAACACACAGTTTATTTTTCAGGTCTTCAATGGCGAATTCATACTAAGTGCTGGCAAAGGTTAGTCTTGGGTCGAGATTTCCGTATGTAAGAAGAGTACAATGCGTTTATAATGTACTGAACAAAGAGAGGACAGTAAACACGTTGCCAAACGTATGAAATAAACCGAGAAAATGTGCACATCGCTAAGAGACGTGGAAGGGGATATAGCAGATTTGTCGCAGTTGACCGATCGATCCAATCAATACCTCTGTCAGTACTTAAAGTTCTAGGGAAAGGTGTACGTCATGCGTCTCGTGACACTTAATTTGTATATTTATTAACGAGTCGTTGTAATTTTCCCTATAGCTTGAATTTTTTTAAGTGCAAGCTAGAAACACTTGCATTTTTGGTAAAAATAAGTGGAATTGAGTGAGTGTTCGATAGTGGTCGCGCTATTAGAAATATGAATTCAAAAATCGATATCTTGAAATCTATTAGAAATAATAGATTGTTTTTTTTTTCAAGAACTTTTTTAATATTTCTGCTGTATTTTCTTTGTAGACAGTACACGATTGCTGAAAATTGCTATGCTCTAAAAGTAAATGGATGGATTGTTTAAAAACAACCTTATCGAATTTTTCTTATGTAAACATATTGTAAAATAACCGATCTTGAAAATAAAAAAAAGTTTCAATATCTAAAGTGGTTCTGGAGTTATGTGTTAAAAAGTTTTGAGTTTTTAAATTATCGCGATTACTGACGTTTTCTCGTTATAAAAAAAATGACACCCTAACGATATTCTTATAATTCCATTTCAGATGCTCAGAAACATGTCTAATGATTTTATCTAGTTATCTCTTGAAAAAAAAAATAAAAATAAGCGGTATGCGATCGTCATTTTACTTTACTTGATAGGGAAAGGCGTATCGGCAACGCCGCAACAGCACACCGTCGCGCGTCGCGTCGGTCGTTCGCATTTCTCTCACTCCGACTTAATAAGATCCCTATGCGATTTACTTCCACACATGTAAATGCCGACCCAAAAGTAACAGTTGCCAGCACGGTATATCTTCAAAATATTATCAAGGCTGCCTACCCCTCAGACAAAGATTTTCCTAGATTTTCCAGTAGATCTTTATTATTTGAAAAAATCTATGTGGCTGTGATAAGCCTTTTGTTAAATTATACAAAATAAACATAGTGGCTAAAAAAATATTACTGTTTACCACACGTACAACTTGATTTGTAATTAAAAATTGTTTACTTAATTCCGTGCATCATAAAGTTAAAACTTCTATCTATAAAACAATAAAAATTCAGTACCAGCATATCCATACACATTAAACGGATGAAAATGTAATACGAGAGCGCCATTATAACCACCAAAAAAAGCAAACAACTACAAAACTATGTAGCCTTTTTTCAGGATTTATCCGCGATTTTAAAATTTTGCTGGCGCGTTATCCGAAATATTATAGCGATTCAAATACAAACCGGCCCAATTTGCAACGAGGTTTAGGAAGGCGACCTTAAAATGTTTGCTCGAAACGGCTATGTTTGCTTGTTTGCAACTCGCTCCTATTACGCGAGGAAATCTTATTTGTTGGAGGTAGACGGCAGAGAAATTGTAGTTTTCGTAATAAAATCGCGAAAAATAGTTACGTGTCGTGATAATAATTCCGAATATAAAAATTCTTTTCGGTAGGTTTCATAATGGGCGCAAACAATTTTGTAAACTATATATACTATATGTATAACTGTAAATATATATATATATATGTGTAATAATATATAAATAAAATTATAATATAAATAACTGTATATATATATATATATATATATGTGTAATAATATATAAATAAAATTATAATATAAATAACTGTATATATATATATATATATATATATATATATATATATATATATATATATATGTATAAACTATATATATATATATATATATATATATATATATATATATATATATATATATAAAATCTAGGATTTATGTGGGTTGCAGTCGGAAGGGTTTGACAAAGAATTAATACACTTTGCTAATTGTCAAGCTTTCGGAATTAATTTATTCCTTCCTCAGGACACTAAAATGGAAATACAAGTTAGACAATTGCTGTTATAAAAGTTAAGAATAAGACTTACTTAACGTGGTACAGAAAATACCTTCATAAAAACTACATTAAACATGGTTTGTGTTGATAACTCCACCGTGAAAGCATCGCTGACCAGTCAACCACAAGGACTCTTATAAGGCGGTTAAGCCGCCAAATATAAGTTAGAACATTAGAATAATTAAGAGATGTTAGAAATTTTTAAATTAAAGAATTTTTTGCGTCTCAATCCGAAGCGTGGAGGCGCAAAACAATTGACAGGCGACAACCGCGACATCCAAACGTCAAAAGTCAATTGTCAGAAGTCAAGTTAGTAAAAGTGATCTATGGATGTCGAACAAGGCTGTGGCATGTCCATCATTGTATTCATGTAAAAAACCAATGGTGTGGGTGGTCATGTAGAAAAGTGGAGTGATCAAGGCACAACACTAAAAAAACACTAAAAAACATTAATAAAACACCCTTACTCGTGCAACGAGAGCAAAAAACAATTAGGTGGTAAAAATACAATTACATTTACAATTCAGAAAATGTCACCAAATATCTGCAACCAGAAAAACACCGAGCGCAATCAGAAAAAGAATTTTCTTATAAGCAATTGAATAAACATTAGGATGTACTAAAAATTTTGAAAAAAGACAGAGGTGCAATGCAAACACTTAGAAAAGGCCAAATGTGAAAAAGGTAATGAGGAAAATATGACAATAATGTTCTTATTAATCAATGTGAAAAAACTGTCACAAAAAATCATTAAATTGTACAATTTTTTTTTTCTCCTTCAATTTTTTAAATTTCCAGGAAATTCATGAACCAAACCTTTTCATAGTATTGGCAATACTTCCAAAATTACAAAATTTCATAAGGTGTAAAAAACTACAGAAACACACTCCGCAAAAAGGGGGGAACAAACAAAATCAGCAAATTAAGACCAATTAAATGACAAGGTAAAGACAATGTGCGGCTTGGACAATCCAAGAAAAGGCAATGCACCAAACTGACAGTGCACTCCACGCAAATTGCTTATTATTAAAAACATTTAATCAAAGGTAAAACCACCGTTGGTTCTTGAAGGAACCAAGGGAGGGTAAAAGAGACAAAAACAAGTGCACACAGGCACCTGTTATGGTAATATGCACTGGGAACGTATTAGTGCATACACCTTGAAACAGTCCGAGAGGGACTGGGAAGGGGCGATTAGCAAATTACATAGCATCTATAAAAGATATGGTCAACATTCCGTTGCATACATAAACAACGAAATGAGACAAAAAATCTCCGGGTGGAAACACCGTCCCACTCACCACCTACACAACAACTCATCACCACGCGATGGGTGAGAATTGTATGAGTGCTCGAAAGTCGACACACTGTTAGTGTAAAAATTCTAATAATTCGAATTTTCTTTGACTTAAAGGTTTTTAGTGGTTAACCAAAAACCCCCAAGACAATTAGTAAGGCAAGTGATAGTGTGAGGGGAACAGCGAAACAACCAAGAGACAAGGCTAGGCTAGCCTTGTCTCTTGGTTGGGCCGAAAAACGCTCTTTACCATCTTTTGACGGGAGATGCACTAATATCTCACCGACACTTTACGACATCGTCTGTTGATATAGAAGAAGTTTTGCTTGCCGTATCGGTGAGAACCAGCCCCTGGTCAGCCCACCTGATGAAGGGTAGGCCCAGAAACCGGTTGTGGGAGTGGAGCTTGGTTCCCCTTTACGACAAGGAAAAACAATTTTCTTTTACTTTTTTTTTTTTCTTAAATTTTTCTCTACTTTCGATTTTTCGAAATTAGAAAAAAATACACAGCTAAAGGCAAGAAAATATTATTTATTAATATACACTAAAGCTGTAAGAATTTTGTTCATTTCATATATTTGAGCGGGCCGAAAACGCTCTTTACCATCTTTTGACGAGAGATGCACTAATATCTCACCGACACTTTACGACATCGTCTGTTGATATAGAAGAAGTTTTGCTTGCTGTATCGGTGAGAACCAGCCCCTGGTCAGCCCACCTGATGAAGGGTAGGCCCAGAAACCGGTTGTGGGAGTGGAGCTTGGTTCCCCTTTACGACAAGGAAAACAATTTTCTTTTTACTTTTTATTTTTTTATTAAATTTTTTCTCTACTTTCGATTTTTCGAAATTAGAAAAAATACACAGCTAAAGGCAAGAAAATATGAAAATATTATTTATTAATATACACTAAAGCTGTAAGAATTTTGTTCATTTCATATATATATATATATATATATATATATATATATATATATATATATATATATATATATATATATATATATATATATATATATATATATATATATATATATATATATATATATATATATATATATATTCGGTTTAGAACGTTTTTCTACGTTGTCCGATACCCAATTTCCAGCCTGTTCTATTCGTACAATCCTGTGTTGACAGGTTTCTTTCTTACTCATCGCTTTGTGTACGCTTTTTGCCATTCCAGTTTCGGTCTTCCCTGTTTTCTTCTGCCCTTTGGTTGTCAATTGATTATTTTCTTGGGCCATCTAGTGTCCTTCATTCGCTCTACATGTCCGTACCAGATCAGCTGCTTTTTCTCTATATCCTGTGTTATCGTACCTTCTATACCCATTTGTTGTTTTATAGTATTATTTCTTATTCGTTGTTGTCTTGAAATTCCCATTGATCTTCGAATGACATTTCTACGGCCTCTATCCTCTTCTTGTATCTCTCAGTTATTCTCCATGTTTCTGCTCCATACAGGAGGTTGCTCTTTATCATGGTTTCATATATATTGAATTTTTTTCGCGTTGATAATCCTTTTCTCTATTTCTCTGCCGTCAGTTCCAGTGTTATCAAATGTAATTCCCAGGTACTCATACTCTTGACACTGCTTAATTTCGTGACCGTTGTCCAAGTTCAAGTTTCCTTCTTGTGCGCCTATACATAGATATTTTGTTTTGGCTATGTTAACTGTCAAGCCCCATTCTCCGTATTCTTCAATAAGTTTTCTTAGCATATATTGCATAGCATCTTTGTCATTGGCAACTATTATTTGATCGTCTGCGAATTGAAGTATGAACAAACATTCATTGTCAATCTCTATGCCCATACCACGGATCTTTCTTTTCCAATTTTGTAAAGCGACTGCAACTTATATTTTAAAGAGAGTAGGGGAGATGCAACAACCTTGACGCAAGCCTTTGTCGGTTATAAATGTTTCTGTAAGCTCTTTTCCTACCTTTATTTTTGATTTTGCGTCCTTATATAGTTCCTTAAGAGCTGTTATATAAGTATGGTTGATCGTAGATTGTTCTAGTACCCTCCATAGTCTTGATATTGGGACAGTGTCGTACGCTTTCCGTAAGTCAACAAATGTTATATGTGTGTCCAAGTTTCTTGCCGGTCTTTTTTCTATAACTTGTTTTAAATAGAACACGTTATCTGTACACGACCTTCCTGCTCTAAAACCGTTCTGTTCTTCTTCCTGCTTTTTTCTATAATCTTCTTCTATGAGATCACGTAAAATTCTATCATATAACCTGCTCATTGTGCTCGTCACTGATATATCACGGTAGTTACTGCAGTCCAGCTTATTGCCTTTTTTATGGATCGAAGATATATAATATCTGGATAGAGATTATTTTTTTAAATTGAATACCCTATATATTATTGCATTTTTCGGTTCCTTTTTGATCCCTTTACCTCATTCTAAGATACAAATATATATATTTCGGTAGTTTCAGAGATATTGATAAATAAATAAAAAAAATATTTTTTTCGGCCTTAGAAAAGTTATTAAAAATACAAGAAATGTCCTGAAATCAAACCTATATAAAGTATTTACTGTAGTGGGTCTATACTTACTCTGCTCCAAATATCGTAATATTTAACCATACATGGTGTTCAAAATTCTATGGCAAACTTCTTAAAATATAAAATAAGTTTTTTTTCGTTTTTTAATGGAATACCCTGTATATTGTTGGGTAGACAATTAAAAAATGAACATTTTCTGAATTTAAAGTTTTTTAAATATTTAAAAAAAAAAGTTTTTTTTAAGTTTTTTTTTAAATATTTAAAGTTTTTTTATGAAATGCATCCTAATAGTCCTGAAATGCATCCTAATACATACTTTAGGTTTGCACACAAAATTCCTAACTTTTTTTATTATAGGAGCTACAGAGGCCCGACGCACTATTGTCGGACCCTGTGTGTCTTGGAAATATGGCAATAACAAAAAAAAATATAACAACATAATTAAAGCCATTAAAACATACTTTGAGAACAGCAATAACAATTACAATCACATAGAGAAATGCTTAAAAGAAGTCGCAAATGAAGCCTTGGGACATACGAAAGGATACTGCAAGGGAAACCGTATTGGTGGGAAGAAGACATTGAAAGAGATATTAAAGAAAAAAGGGAACTAAACCAAACATTCTTAACAACACAAAAACAAGAAGATAAAACGCTGTTTAAAGGAGCACAAACAAAAGTCAGGAAATAGATCACACAAAAAAAGAATGAATCCTGGGAAAGAAAATTCACAACAATCTAAACATACCTTGGAGGAAGGAAAAGTACTGAGAGCTGGAAAATATACGAGTCATTGCGTCACAGCATATAAAACACATAATTTCTTGATAATAATGCAACATAGATAATAGATTAAATTTAGAAAAAAAAAACCCGGAGAATATCCAGTGGTTCTCAAAATTTAAACAAAAAATATTTTTTTTTTGCAATTTTCTAACGTTTCTTGGGATTTTACTTAAAAAATGGTAGAAAGCAAATATATGTTTCTTTTATCTAGATCTACCAGCCCTGAAAATATTAGCACTTATTTAAGACTCGCCCTGTATATTACAATGTCATTAATTAAATAAAACACAAAAAAAAATGTAAATAGAATATTATATTTCTTAGTATATAGATTATTATTATATATTCTTCAAATCTTTCTTAGTTATTGGAAAGCATAGGCAGCTATGGAAATGCAATTATAAAATAAAACAATTTACAGCAAATAGAACATTATGCGTATTATAGAAGAATTATTAATATAGTTGCAGCATTTATTATTTTTAAAGTAGCAAAACTACTTTAAAAGTGTTCTTTAAAAACTTTAAAAACTCGTTAGAGCTAATAAATATCTGTAGAAATATTGACACTCAACTACCCCAATCAATGTACTAATATTAAATAAAGCACCCTCGAAAAAATGTCGTTACAGTGACCTTTAAGATGAAAATCCATGAATTATTTATTAAAAATTGGCATTGCCAGAAAATAATATTAAATGGATGAAAAGAAGTCAAAAGTTTATACACTTGCAAAACAAAATAAACATTTGCTTCCCTCTAAAGTGGAGATTAGTTTTTGACAAATACTTATGTCGATTTTTGATATAATATGACAGGAGTCAATCCAGTATGAATTAGAATCTTACTATCTCTCTAGAATATTACCATCTCAAAAGCCACTGCGACGCCGTTTCTTTTCGATTATAGGGTAGTGCGTTCCCATAACCTCTACAAACTAATTCGAACCCATTGTGTTAGCCATTAGAGTTGCATAGGAATAAGCAGCTTTCATTACCTAGAACAGAAAATAAGGAGTGTTGGTATCAAAAAATCAAAGGTATTACAAAAAACTGCTTCAATAAAACGTCTAAGAAAATAGCTACCACCTTTCTTTGTTCTACATGAATAATATCACAATATCAGCAGATACCCTCAAAGTCGAAGTATCTGAGGATATAATTGTCCTTTGATTCATAAAACTAAGAAAATTGGTAGCTGTCTTTTTTGGTAACCTTTCTTTTTAAGCCTTTCTGGCAATTTATTAAATAAGATGATTTCTCAGTATCTAAACACACAATAATACAAAATACGCTAGACGCTACACACCCACGAGGCTAGCTTTAGCCCACGTCCACACAGAAAGCGTTTTTGCGTTTTTAGCGTGACGCATCTTTAGCGGCTAAAACAAAATAACAGGATTATATAGGAGTGGCGACACCAAAAGCGTGTCGCTTTCGGCGTGTCTCGCAAAAAAACGCAAATGAAAACAAATCAGTTTGTTTTCTGTAGCGTCTTTAGCGTTTTCTAAGATGAGACCCCGTCATAGGCGGACGTTATATTTAATAATACATACAATAAAAATAAATTAAATAGTATGCATTTTTTTCATTTTTGGGTATTATCTAAAAATATTTTTATAAAGAACATCTGCTGTTTAGGAACATTCTATTAAATTCAAAAATTTGAAGGAAATGTTTGAAAAAGTGTAGTTTGAAATGTTGAAAAAGTAATAAATTAAAGAATATTTTCTTACGGGTAAAAAATAGTTTTCTAATGCGTAAAAAGTGCTTTTTTTCTGCGTAAAAGGTTTTTTTTAACAGAATCAAATAGTTTTTGACGCATAAAAAATATTTTTTTACGTGTAACAAATAGTTTTTTTACACGTAAAAAATATTTTTTTGGGTAAAAAAGTTTTTTACTAAAAACAATAAGTTTTTGACGCGTAAAAATTAGTTTTTTACGCAATTTAATTTTAATTTTTTTTTTTACGCAACAAAATGTTTTTTACCAAAAACAATAAGTTTTTGACGAGTAAAAAAATAATTTTTTACGTGTAACAAATAGTTTTTAACAGGTAAAAAATATTTTTTTTTTGGTAAAAAAGTTTTTTTACCAAAACATTAAGTTTTCGACGCGTAAAAATTAGTTTTTTACGTGTAACAAATAGTTTTTACACGTAATTTTTTTGCGTAAGAAAGGTTTTCTACCAGAAACAATAAGTTTTTTACGTGTAACAAATGTTTTTGTACACGTAATAATTTGATTCACTTTTACAAAATTTGTATTAAAATATCAATATTTTTGATAAACACGTGGACTGCTCGCAAATACACGTCGCGTCACTACGTATTTCTAAGCCGTTAACACGTTTTGTTACAACGAGTTCGTGTGTCAGGGCCGTCTCACTAGCTCGTATGTCACGGCCTTGAATTTTTACTCCCAGCGCGCGTAAAGAAGTTTCACTCCAAAATGTTTCATAAATCATGTCCTAAAATTGCATTAGCAACTAGAAATATTTACTATTCTATTATATAATTATAATTATTTATTATATTATATTATAATAATTATAACAAGTACTAACCACAACACTACAACATAAAAAAAACTATACACATATAATAAACTAAAATTCGTAAAATAAATCGCAAATATTAATTATTATTTTTACACACACCACTGGTACTAGCAGTAGATTGTGTTTGTCTCCGAATATATGCCCCGGCCCGTCCACAGTTCAATCCCAGCATCTTTTATCTTCGTCTCTTCAACGCTAACGGCGCCGATCTCTTTCTCACAGGATTGATTGTTGGACGGGCCGGGAATCCACGAGCTTGCGACGTTACTAATTGACATCTTGATAGAAACTACTGACCTGCCGCGTCTTTTGCCTGTTTTTAATGGACACAAATCCAAAAAAGCGCTTAAAACGGTAAAATC
The DNA here is from genome assembly GCF_002938485.1 of Sitophilus oryzae. Lineage (NCBI taxonomy): Eukaryota > Metazoa > Arthropoda > Insecta > Coleoptera > Curculionidae > Sitophilus > Sitophilus oryzae. The sequence goes on along the minus strand of NW_022146184.1, from coordinate 511,746 downwards.
GCAAAAAGCGCTTGAGACGCAAAAAACGCTTTCTGTGTGGCCGTGGGCTTAGACACGTAAGCTTTAGAAGCGGCTTCTGCACGATTAATCACATACATACACTAAGAGGAACTAGCAGCCGAACAAAAGAATACGAACTTCCACTAACCATAACCTCTATAGACTTTGAGGAGCAAAATAAAAACACTAAATCACCACAATACACCAAAACACTTTTACTTTTACACTGGACGCGCGTTTCGCTAACCATGTTAGCATCATCAGCAGATAATTATAAACTAAAGTACAATCTACAAGTTGAGCGTTTATATACTCGCCCAGTAGGCACCGAGTGGGCGTGGCAAAAACTAGCCAACCGAGTCAGAGCCAACTGAGCGTAACAGTTAGATTTCCGCCACTAGAGTAGTAGGAACAAAGAACTTGAAGGAATTGGACCGTTGTCTCTGTTCATACTATCTTTACATTTATTAATTCTGATGCTTTCATATGCATCTAATTCCTGTAATTTGAGACTTGTTTAATTAATTTTAAATTATTAAGATCTATACAATGTTCTTTATCAACAATATGTTCGGCAACGCAAGATTTATCCGGTCTACCATATCTTATCTGAGCTAAATGTTCTTTAAATCTAGTTAATATTGATCTTCTAGTTTGCCCAACATATTTCTGATTACAATCTATACAAGAAATTTCATAAATACCCGACCTTTCCAGTGGAGATGTTTTATCCTTTGGACATGGTTAGCGAAACGCGCGTCCAGTGTAAAAGTAAAAGTGTTTTGGTGTATTGTGGTGATTTAGTGTTTTTATTTTGCTGTTTAACACCAAAGGTTCCAACCCTCAACTGTAATCTTTGAGGAGGCCTTCGACTCGTTATATCCTAAGGTAGTAAGTAATAGAAGCCCTAGCGAAACAATGTATTGCCAGCCATTAGTTGACTTACGCATTCCAAACATGGACATTTAAAAAGGACATTATAAGGAAACTCAATCGCACAACGCTCAATGGAACGAAATATGCTGGGAATAACCAAGACAGACGGTAAAAGAATAGAGTAGATACGACAAAAGACTCAAGTAATACATGCCATCCACAGAATTAAATCCCAGTGGCAATGAGCAGACACCTGGCAAGAAGGACAGTATACCAAGAGACCTAGAGGATGACCAAACTTCAGATGGGACCATGATATAAGGAATTTAGCAAGGATAACTTGGGTCCGCATAGCAAACAATAGACAACAATGAGCCCACCTACAAGGAGAGTATCTAAATATGTGAGGGAGGCTCACAATTGGAAATGTTTGAATATGCTGAAAATAATGATGATGATTGATGATCTTTACTCAAATATAGTATAATACCGCTATAGCTGAGTCCAAAGTCATCGGACCAAATGGCCCAATTGTCAACAGCAAAGGTCGCTGACTGGCTGCCATCATGATGATAATGGATTTTTTGGTCGACTGGTCCGTATTGTACCATAAGCTGTTCCATAGAGCGCTATAGATGGCTAAACTCTATAGAAAGACAATAATTAATATAAATAATGCTTAACAATGAAAAACAAATAATTACTACTACTACTGCCATTACTCGCTAACGAGTATTTGACACGCATCAAAAGATGGTTACGCAGGGCGTTTCCTGTCATGAGCTTTTCTGTGACTGAAAAGCCCGATACGTGATGCTATCTCTCTTCCGCACTCCGGACATTCAAAAATCTCATTACTTTGTTGCCTCTTTACTTTTTGGTTTGGTTGGTTGTTACGCATAAGCAAAAACATCATATATTAAAAATATACATTAAAAATGCGTAACAAAATAAATTCTATAATAGAGGTATTGAAATTTAGAAAACGTCAACATGATTGATATTATTCAGTATTTTACCAAACCGTATATTTTACCGTACTTTACCTCTCTGGTTCACCTGGTTTTGCAACGGACTACCGCCCAAAAAGCGATAAAAACACTGACAGAAAATATGGACTTAAGTGCCCTCTTCCAGCATACCTCACCTGGTCTTTGACTTCGTTGGTGGAATAAGCCAACACAAAAATTTGAAATGTTAATCCAGATCCGTAAACGACAAAAAACACTACTTCACTCATGGATTCGCACTACAAAAATATTATTGTATTATTTGTGATGTAAAGTGCGCTAGTTTTTCTTTAAATTACTGTCAAAAGTTGAACTGTGATTCCACCAATATTGGCAGCGTTTAGAAAATATTCTAGCAACAAAATATACTTTACGCAGTCATTGACATATTTTCCCAACCTATCAAAAGAAAAGAAAATATATTCGGTATTACTTCAAAAATTGTCAAATTGGCTTCCAATTGCCTATCAATGACGATCTTAATTTATGAATCAAGTCTGACGCCGTTTTTTTGAATGTATGATATAATATGACCTATTCTGCATAGGTATAAAAAAATAAACTGTGCGTTATTATCTGTATATTTTGTAAACATTTGTAGTGAAAATCTCAAATAGAAAACTTGATGGATTTATTTTGTCCAAACTATATTCCGGAAACTTCGGCAGCATATTGTACAGATAAAAACGAGGGATGAACACTTAGGGGATTTATGGTGTACACATGAGAGGATTTCCAGGGGATGTACCGAGGATGTAGTGGATGTACCGAGGATGTAGTGGATGTACCGAGGATGTACTAGAGGATGTAGGAGATGTACCGAGGATGTAGGGGATGTACCGAGGATGTACTAGAGGATGTAGGGGATGTAGCGAGGATTTACCGGGGATGTATTTCGAATTATTTGGGCCGTAATTTGCCGAATGCGATGTTTCAAGTCATCCAAATTTGTGGGTTGTCTTTTGAATACATTTTCCATAAGGTATCCTCTTCGGTATCTTCTTAAAAAAGTTTTTTTCTAATATTTTTTTTCACTTTTTAATTTTTAAATGAGAATAACTCCAGAAAGCTTGGATTTGGGTATAGCACTTACATGGAAAATATTCAGAATTTTAAGGGCAATTCAAAAATGCAGAAAAATAATAATTATGTTGCCACGAGGGTTTCCATTATAAGAAATTGTTTTGGACAAAGCATTTTTGAAACACCCTGTATAATATTCATTTTGCATGTATAATATTCATTTTTTGCATAATCTGCCCCGGAAAAATTAAAATAATTGATGTGGCCGAGCGATTTCCAAAAAAATGTGGTTCACGAGATGTTGATGTTTATTCAATATTTAACAACCACCCTGTACGAAATCAAATAGGATCGAATATCGATATTGAGAATATAGATGATCTAGATATTTCCGATATGAAGTATTCATAAAGAGATATAGCGGTATCTGTTATATCGATAGCTATATCGATATTTGTGGACGAATATATCGTTACTTGGTTTTCAAGTATGTGAATTAGCTTGTGCACATCCGTTTTTCTCAATGAATTTATTAAATAAAGTTTGCACAAGCCGATTTTCACAAGCCGATTTGCACAAATTTCATGGTAGTGAAAATGGACCTTTATTTGATATATCGATACTCAAGGCTTTGTGGCTCACCCCTACTCATAACATCAAAATATCTCGCAAAATGTATGTATAAGTCAGATATATAGCCTTTAATCCATATCTCTGGTATAAGTTTATGCAAAAATATGTTTGGCATGTGTGTTCATATCTTATTGCATAGTGCCGTAAGCGTTATGAATTAAAGGGAAGTGTGTGTAAATAATTATTATTGTACCCTCTATACGTCAAAAACGAAGTTCATAAATGCGAATGCCTTTAACGTTGCCTATTTTTAGGTCTGTTTTATAAAGTAGATCCTCGGTAGCTACTAGATCTCATTTTTATTTGGGGTTCAAAACACGAGATTGATAACTTTGCACATAATATAGGGCTTTACGCATGACTAAGTTATTTTTTCCGCCGACATAAACTGCATAAACCGAGGCATAAACTGCTGTTATACAGGGTAAGTCTTAAATAAGTGCAAATATTTTCAGGGGTGGTATATTTTGACCCCAGGAACACGTCTATGATGTTTTTTTGCAAATAAAATATGTTAAAAATCGTGCATGTTCTTTTAAATTTCCCTGTATATTTTTCGAAAACATTTTAGAACTGCCTATTCACCGCTAATTTTCCCACGTTATAAATTCTTAATCTCGGATATTACCATAGTTACAGCTTTACTCTATGGTTACGGCACTAAAAGGGATGCAAATACAGAAAAAAATCAGGTGGCTATCAAAATTAAAAAAAAAACATTTTTTTTTAAATTTTCAAACTTAAATAACTCGGATATTTTGGACTTATTTGAAAAATGGTAAAGAAAAAATATGTTTCTTTTACCGGGATCTACCAGCCCTGAAAATATTTGCACCTATTTAAGACTCACCCTGTATAATAAAAGTAACGGAGAATTGTTGTAGGCACAATAATAGCCGAGATTGTTACAGCTCTGGCAAGATTTGATATGGGTTGGCATGCCTTAGTTCGATTCTCGATGACCCCATATAACTTTTTTAAATGGTTTTGATTTTTTTTTTCTTTTTGAATTCAACAGAAATATTAGGTGTCAACTATATTACTAGCCAATAAATTGTAGAGGTTTGAGAAATTTTGTGTAGTTATACATATAATAAAGCTCGTAATAAAGTGGGAGATCGCTCTAACATAAATAACAATTCCGGTTTCGTCGTAAGTAAAGTAACCTTAATTTTGTTATTTTAAATAAAAAACACCCTGTAAATTTTTATATCCCTCTAGTAAATGTAAGTCGAAATGGTGCTTCATCTTTTTTTTTATATATTTAAAAGTTTGGGAGATAATAGCGTTCAAAATTTTAACTTTCTTTTTACCATTCAAATAAAATTTAAAAAAAAATATATACAGTGTGTCCAAGATAAGTATATCTCGAAAAGTATTTTAGATAAGTAAAACGGTTCATCACGAAAATTATTCTAATGTATGGCATACTCATGAGAGGATTTCCAGGGGATGTACCGAGGATGTACTAGAGGATGTAGGGGATGTATCGGGGATGTACCGAGGATGTAGTGGATGTACCGAAGATGTAGGGGATGTACTAGAGGATGTACGAGGATGTAGGGGATGTACCGAGGATGTACTGGAGGATGTAGGGGATGTACTAAGGATAGAGGATGTAGGTGTACACTTTTTGCCCTATGTGTTTACCCCTCAGATAAAAATAAGTAAAAAAGTTCGTATAAATATATTCCCTAAAATGCTTAATTTCGGAGATATGTAGAGGGTGTAGAAGTTTTCCTTTTATTTCGATTTTTTCCAAATAATTTCTGAAGGGGTGGCTGCAATAACCAGGCAACTCCACCTTTTTTCGAAAATGAGATTTTTAATGAATTAAAAATTGGCCGACCGTTCCTGCAACAATCAGTGCCTTCTGTTGGTATGCAGCAAGAACCGAACAGCTTTTTTTCGATTTCCCACAAATTTATTAAAATGGAGTTGCCTGGTTATTGCAGCCAACCCTTCAATTGGTGTATGACAGTTTTTTGGCATGACAAATTTGATTCTGATGTCAATATCATTGCTATTTGTAGGGGGCGCCACTAACATGTGTTTTAACTGTTTTAAAGAGTAATAACTATTCATCCGTACATGTATAATACTACTGAGTCAAGAAATATACATTTTCATGACTTTTACGCATAGACAAACAAATAGAAAGAGACTGGCAAATTAATGGCAATTAAAATACAATTTGATAGATAATTAAATTGTGCATCTGATTCTCATAAAATATACAGGGTGTTCCATTTAAATTAAACAAGTTATTGCCGTTTAAAGCTGGTAATTATTTAAAATAAAATTTTAGACACTCTGTATAAGGTAGTATAATTTTTATTATTGCATCACAATAACTGATCAATAAATAAACTTCAGTAAATTTTTAGTATTAAAAACTTTTATACCCTTGGAGAAATAAAACTTTAAAATTTTGACTGCAATTTCACAAAATTGAAAATATTTCAAAAACGGTAAGGTTTAAGTGTAATAAGCCTTTATCAAATTTACGTGTATTTTAGTCGTAGAAACTAAAAATGTAATAATATACAGGGTGTTCCGTTTAAAAAAATACAACTTTGATATTTTTTATTTATTTGGGACACTCTGTATCTTGTAAAAATATTTTTAAATTGTTGCTCTAATAGTCCTTCAAAGAACCCAAAACTTACAATTTGTAAAAATCTAATCGTTTAGCTACAATACTCCGTATCTATCGTATGTGGTGAACAACCCTGTATAAACTTGAAAAATAAACAAAATACAGGGTTGTTCACCACATACGACACGGAGTATTGTAGCTAAACGATGAGATTTTTACAAATTTTAAGTTTGGGGTTCGTTGAAGGACTATTAGAGCTACAATTTAAAAATATTTTTACAAGATACAGAATGTCCCAAATAAGTAAAAAATATCAAAGTTGTATTTTTTTAAATGGAACACCCTGTATATTATTACATTTTTAGTTTCTACGATTAAAATAAAGGTAAATTTGATTAAGGTTTATTATACTTAAACCTTACCGTTTTTGAAATATTTTCAATTTTGTGAAATTGCAGTAAAAATTTTAAAGCTTCATTTCTCCAAGGGTATCAATGTTTTTAATACTAAATATTTAATGAAGTTTATTTATTGATCAGTTATTGTGTTGCAATAATAAAAATTATACTACCTATTACTAGCCCATTTGTATGCAAAAAGAAAACTATTTAAATCTTTATAAAAGAGTATACCATTAATTAAATATAACACCATTATTTCCGCCCATATACTAACTAATTACATACTTAATTGTGTTCGTTAATAAATTATTATAAATAAATGTGGATTTGAGTCAGAAATCAATATAATAATAAGTTATCAAATTAAAGTCTCTGTTGTTATAAATAAGCATTTATTAAAAAATTAAATATCATTTTTAAGGTGTTACTTTTTATCACACTGTCTAATGCCCATACAAAATTCAGTTTTTTAGTATTTGGAGCAATTATTATTAATCAACGCAAACAGTCAGTTAATGTAGTTTGAATACTGGAATGATATTAATTGATCCTCTTTAACAAATATTTAAACAGTTTTTTTTTACTTTTTAATGAAATAAACGAATTATATCGACAATATTAGTATCTGTACTCTTTATAAATTTGGTACATCTTTAAAAATAATCTAAAATGTCAATAGTCCATGGGTATATTGATAAATAAGTTCTAAATTACAAAAAAATGCATTTTCTACGGAAATTTAAAGAGATAGGTAAAAAATGGTATAATATAATTTGATAGACAATTAAATTGTGCATCTGATTCTCGTAAAATATACAGGGTGTTCAATTTAAATTAAACAAGTTATTGCCCTTTGAAGCTAATAATTATTTAAAATAAATTTGTAGACACTCTGTATAAGGTAGTATTATTTTTATTATTGCAACACAATAACTGATCAGTAAATAAACTTCATTAAATATTTAGTATTAAAAACTTTGATACCCTTGGAGAAATGAAGCCTTAAAATTTTTACTGCAGTTTCACAAAATTGAAAATATTTCAAAAACGGTAAGATTTAAGTGTAATAAACCTTTATCAAATTTACGTTTATTTTAGTTGTAGAAACTAAAAATTTAATAATATACAGGGTGTTCCTTTTAAAAAAATACAAGTTTGATATTTTTTATTTATTTGGGACACTGGGTAAAAATATTTTTAAATTGTAGCTCTAATAGTCCTTCAAAGAACCCAAAACTTACAATTTGTAAAAATCTAATCGTTTGGCTACAATACTCCGTGTCGTATGTGGTGAACAACCCTGTATAAACTTAAAAAATAAACAAAATATATTTATTTATTTCTATCAAATTAGTGTTAGATGAAACTTACTCCAATAAGTAAATGTGTCTTTTGATTAGTTTATTCATGTTAAGTTCCTGGGTCTCCCCAATACCCATTATCTCGGTCTGCAGTAATCGAAAATGGGTGTGAAGAAAATAAATTGACGTGATCACCGTTATATTCACCGTTCCAGTAAGTGAAATTCCGTAAAAGGTAATGTAAATCTGAATAATCCAGATAATCAAAACGTAATTAGCTCTATCGAAAGGCAACCAGACAGGAAAAATAAAATATGTAGCTTCGATTTCGTCGATATACAATTGCACCAATCTCACAATCACTAGAAGGGCGGCAAGTGAAACAGACAAACTACTGTAGAATTTAGAATAAAGCCGGCAATATCGCGTCTGCTCGTCGTAACAAGTGATAATCTTTGGATTGTTCGAGTTCCATACTTCTTCTTCCATATCCTGAATCAGTTCCAACAATTCTATTATTTTTTTCTTGTACAAAACGTAGACTTTTAAGTTTAGGTTCAATAAACTAATAAAAAATGCGCCGGTCAAAATGAGGTCTTGTTTGTTATCCGCTCCGTATCTAACGTAGTTCAAAAACGCCATTCCCATGCTGACAGAGAGACATGCGAAAAGGGTGACCATTAAGCCTTGATATAATTTGTAGAGAAACATGAACGACTGAGATTTGTTCTTGAATTTCCACAAGCCTTTAATGATTAAGAATAATCTGGGAACTTTGATCAATTTTTCTTTGGCCATTGTTAAACGACGGACGTACTGAAAGCTACTGCATGCGCATCGATAGTGTGAAAACGCATACGCTCTGGTTTCGATTTTTTTATTATCTCTAAACAACGTGTTAAAACTTTCTTAAAGGTAACGCCCTAAGTTTTCTACGAAGAAAATTTAGAATTCATTATTAATAAATATTTTAGCCTTTTCATTGTTTTCTTTTCGGTAAATAACAAAGTATAACTTTTTAAATTAATATTTTATACTGTATCATATACGAGTACTATACAGGGTGGCCCATCGAAAACGTTCGGCAAGGCATAACGGCCAGGGTATTTATTTTTTCAAAAAATCCAAAAACATGTCAATTTTGTTTGTGAGGGGGACAACTTTTGCCCTAAAAATGATTGCAAAATATTCAACCCTCTAAGCGGGGGTGTCATCCCTCAACTTTTTTCAAATGGAAAGGGTGGTCAAGTGGCACCGCAATGAAAAGAGCTTTCTATTCTCTATATTTCCCCGCTTCGTTTTTGAAAATCGGTCGAGTCATTGAGTAAATATGAAGGATTGAAATTTGAAAAGTTTATTTAAGTATTTATCAGAGTAAATGATAATTAAGGACAAATTCGACCAATTTGCTGTTTTTTCTTATTATTTCTAGATGTTCTTTTTCGCATTTTTTCACTTGCCACAACGTTGAACGATCAGGTGCGGTAGTTGCTAGATAGCTGTTCTGTGACTTGTACGTTGAAGTTTTTCTCAATATCGTTAAACTGACCCACAATAGAATTTCCAAAAGTACCAGCCCACTCGTTCAATTTCTGAGGGTTTTTTTGTGTGCACCTCGTGAAAAACCCTGGAGTTGTCCTCAGCCCAGTATCGACAGTTGTGCCGATTAACTACACCGTTCAAAAAGAAAGTACACTCATCCGAAAAACACACATTAAATATAATTATTCGCCACTCTTTCATTCATAGTTTCACAAAATTGCAAGCTACAATCAAAATCGTCTTCGTTGAGTTCTTGTACCAACTGAATTTTGTACGGGTGGAACTTGTGTTTTTTTAATATCCTTTGGAAACTTGTAAGATTCCCGCCGGTCTCATTAGCTAATTTTCTTGTACTCAGAATACTGTCCATGGCATCTTGGTCCAATACGAATACCTCCATAGCTTCATTTACTACAGGATTTTCACTCTGCCTCTTTTTATTCATAACGGAACCAGTTTCGCGAAATTTTAAGCGAAGAAAAAACAGCAAATTGGTCGAAGGAATTTATCCTTATCATTTACTCTGATAAATATTTAAATAAACTTTTCAAATTTCAATCCTTCATATTTTCCCAATGACTCGACCGATCTTCAAAAACGAAGCAGGAAAGTATAGAGAATAGAAAGCTCTTTTCATTGCGGCGCCATTTGACCCCCCTTTCCATTTGAAAAAAGTTGAGGGATGACACCCCCGCTTAGAGGGTTGAAAATTTTGCAATAATTTTTGGGGCAAAAGTTGTCTCCCTCACAAACAAAATTGACGTGTTTTTGAATTTTCTGAAAAAAAAATTACCCTGGCCGTTATGCTTTGAGGAACGTATTCGATGGGCAACCCTGTATATCGTCCTATTGCTGCCAAAAGTTACTGACTAACATTTTTCCGAACAACCAAATTCAATCACTAACTAGGTTTTGAAGCGGAGAATCGATTGCAAAAGTCATTAACTACGATTTCTGGCTATTTATGTTTTATTTTAATACCGAATAGTTACTAACTATAACATTTTTATGCAATGCAATTCATCTTTAGACGCATTTTTCTCGGAAGTTATAAAAAGTAAGTTAGTGACTTTTGGCAGCAATGGGACGATATTATGTATAATATGAGTAGAGAAAAAAATATATATAGGTCTCTCGTATACGCGGTTTTATTAATTCCATATTAGATAGGAAATTTTTATACAGGGTGATTCAAATTTCTAATAAAGCTTTATACATGGTGTCCCAGAAATAAGTGCAAGTATTTTAAGGAGTGGTAGATTTCGATATAAGAAACTTTTCTCTTTATCGTTTTTCAAATAAATCTTGATTTTCATGCATCCGTTGTCTGACGATACGTTGATACGATATTAATTTTATTGGTAGAATTTAAAGACTTCGATTGGTTAGAAAATAACGTAGTTTTTAAATTTATTGCATTCAAGCTTTATGTCACTTTTTTGTAAATGACGTCTAGAGATTGACCTCGCCAAAACTACCATCGATTATCATTTCCCAGCCATCTTTGACGCCGTTTATTTAATTAAAAAACCATACCTATTTTCTTCGATCATATTATACTTTAGTAAAATAAAAAATTAATAATGTTGTCAATAAAACCTATATCATTAAACTTTGCTATTTCCTTTATAATTTCTATGTAATGAGTCTATTAGAAACTAGTAATTTAAAAAGTTATTCTTTGTTATTTTAAAGAATGTCTATTGCAAAGAAAACAATGAAAAATAAAATGTTCATAAATAATATGTTCTAAATTGTGGCAACCCCAATTACTATAAACTATATCGATATATAGAAAGTTTTAACAGCGTGTGTAATAAAAATCAATAAATTAGTTTTGTTGTTCTCCATATGTATACAGGGTGATACACTTTAACTAATAAAATGTCAGTACCAGTCTGTGTTAAAGAACAGTAAAAGGGATAAATAAAATAATTTGAGAATTTTATTATGTAGAAGTTTCATTTTTATTTCGATTTGTTCCAAATAATTTCTGAAGTAATATCAATATTTGGATGAAAATTGGTGTCTGGGAGTTTTTTGACATGAGAAATTTGATGTCAACATGACTCCTACCTGTAAAGGGTTTAAAGAGTACCTAATAACTTTTCGTCCGTACCTGTATAAAACAACAGAATAAAAGAATTACTCGAAGAATTACTTATTTTTATCTGCATAATATGCTGCCGAAGTTTCCGGAATACATTTCGGACCACCCTGTATTTTTTTAATTACGCACAGATCAAGTGTATATTAGACAAATCATTGTAAATACAGATTTAATAGTAGATACCATAAGATGTGTTTAGATAATTTAGTATATCGGTAAATTCCATAGAAAAAAATGAAATTATCGAAATTTGCTGTTGTTGACAGCTTGCTGTAGAAGAAGTAAAAAGAGCACCGATTTCGAAAAACAACATTTCCTAAGACTATGCTGGATCTTTTATATTTGACAATGTGGTTATAAGACTTTTCTCATCATCACAAAAAAAGTAGCCCTTTTGTTATCGGTCTACTAAAAATTATCTCCCTGAAATAGATCGAGCCGCGCCGTGATTGGTTATTTGTTTTTTATTGTTAATCTGTGTTAACAATAAAAAACAAACAACGTGGAACGTGGGAACTAATATTTTTAACACGGGCTTATATTTGAGTTTACTTCTGAAAGTATTTCCAGAAATGTTTTGCAAAATGTTTCACGAAATATTTCCAGAAATATTTCGCAATTTTTTTGAACTGTTATTTCTAAGTTTTGGTAATTTGTATATCTTATTTAAAATGGGATGCAAATGTGTTTATTTATAAGGAAAAAAAAGATATTTATAGTATAAAAATTAATTTATTTAACAAATTTTAATTAAAAATGTGACAAAATAGTTCCCTTTCTATTGGTTCTACCGGACTTTTTTCGACTATATAAATCTTTATTTGTAAACTTTAATACGTCAAATATTTTCAATCTAATAAATCATTTAATGATGTAAATAAGAGGAAATTTCTCACATGGGTGGTCAAATTTTATAGTTTTCATTATATCAAACAGCCTCTGAGAAATGTTTTTAACTCAAAATGCCTTTAATTATGTTTGACTACATCATTAAAAAGGGTCTTCAAATACATCAATGTGATATTTGTCTAAAATTTGCAATAGAATCCGAATCTCTGGATAACTCGAAATTATTTACCCATTTAAAAGCCTTTTATCATGAAAGTGGAAAATTTTTTTCATTTTATTTACAGGCCGGAAAAAATTATTTATATTAAATTTTGATGAGTATTGCACTGAAGAAAACATTCAGAAGCTGTTTGATATATTGAAAACTATAGAATTTGACCATCCATGTGAGAAATTTCCTCTTATTTACATCATTAAATTATTTATTAGATTGAAAATATTTTATGCATTAAAGTTTACAAAAAATAAAGATTTATATAGTCGAAAAAAGTCCGATAGAACCAATAAAAATGTAACTATTTTATCACATCTTTAATTAAATTTTGTTAAATAAATTAATTTTTTATACTATAAATATCTTTTTTTTTCCTCATCTCCTACGAGCTGATATAATATGACGAGCAATCTATTAAATTACTGTGAGATTATACAGAAAAGTCCACAGACTTCGAGGCATAGGAAAATCAAGTCCATTTAGCGTGTGTCCAAATTTTGACAAGTTTTCAAAAATGACTGTTTTGTTTAGACTGACGTTTAATTTCACCTGACTTCTCGGTGAATGATTTCTTTTTATGGGGGTACATAAAATCTAAAATTTACGGCCATGAAGAAATTCAAAACTTGGAACAGTTAAGGCAGAAAATATTTAATGCCTTTGACACTGTCACCCCTGATATATTATCCAATGTGAGGAGGGGATTTTATGATCGTTTGTGTTATTGTTTAATGCAAGAGGGAGGCACTTTTGAACAATTTTTGTAATTTTTTAAATTTCATTATTCTGTTTTTTTACCGTTTACCTATTACCTACCTTGACAAACATGGGAAAACGAAGGTCCTTTTCAGGACCACAAATAATTTGATTGAGAAAATTGGTAACTTTTTTTTTGGATTAAAAAACAAAAGTTATTAATATAATACCAATTTAAAAGTGTTTTAGTAGTTTTAATACACACTATGATATAAAATTTACTATTATTATAATGTACATTATTAACACTATTGTTCATTCGAAATGGCATTAAGGCCCAATTGCAACAATGCTTTAAATTTTTCTTAAAGATAAGTAGAGCTTAGAATGAGCTGTATTTATATTTACTTTAATATTCACCTTAAATGAGGGAATTTGACTGATACGATTTTTGAATTTGAATTGTTTTTAATGATACTAACAATTTTAGTTCAATTTTCAATAAAATTTATTTAATATTAATAGAGATCCAAGAGATTTGAAACCTCTTTTAGCGATTTATAACATTCTCAAATTAATTACAGGTGCCCTTATTTTCTATGAAAATCACACAGCTTTTTTCATAGTCGCTGCAGTTGCTATAGCTATAAAAAACTAATTTTTTAAGGTGTGAAAAAAAAAGGTGCGACACACTCTAAATGGACTTGATTTTTCGTATGTCCGAAGTCTGTGGACCTTTTTGTATGCCTCGATAACATATTGGTGCAGACTATTTTCACCCAAACAAATAATAAACCAAACTATACATTGATGCGGATTGTCTATGAACTCTTTCTGAAGGTCACAGAAACCTGAACGCGTAATTCGGTGTTCTTTCGCATCTGTTATAGGTAATTTGTGGTAGAGTGTAGAGGCTGTTTTAAAAAAGATCGAAATATTGAGCAATAATATAAACAAATAATTTTTACATTTATCAGGTATATACCATGGAAATATATTAAAATTGTCAATAGGTGTAGAAACTACGCGGTGCATTTTTATCTGTTAGTTTAAAATAGCGATCGACCACGTTATCTGTTTATTTCAAAACAGAATATATTTGTTTCAATTACGACTACCGCATTGGAAATTTCACACCGGAACGATCCGATATGCAGTTTATCCCAATAGTCCTTCCGGCCTGGACGCAATTTGATTCCGCACCTAAATTTCCCTATTCAGCAGTCACCGTTGCTAGTTACCTCAGAGCACGTAAAACTATTTTTTTTTAACTTGTCCTTATTAAAAGCTATTGCTAATTGAATTAGGCAATTATTACTAATCCTTTTCATTCATGTAGTTACAATTAACACATTCTGATTTGTTCTAAGGTTAGTTCCTTTCTTGAATATTTCTTTGGTTGAGTTACGTTAGTCATATCTTAACAATATCTAAAAGGACAACTTTTGCCCCAAAAATGTTGCGAAATCTTAAACCCTCTGAGCGGGGGTGTCATCCCCCAACTTTTTTCAAATGGGAAAGGGGTTCAAGTGGCGCCGCAATGAAAAGAGCTATTCTCTATATTACCCCGCTTCGTTTTTGAAAATCGGTCGAGTCATTGAGAAAATATGAAGGATTGAAATTTGAAAAGTCTATTTAAACATTTATCGGAGTAAATGATAAGGATAAATTCCTTCGACTAATTTGAGTTTTTTTTTCTTATTATTTCTAGATGTTTACGCATTTTTTCACTTGCAACAAGGTTGAACGATCTGGTGCGGTATAGTTGCTAGATAGCTGTTCTGTGACTTGTCCGTTGAAGTTCTTCTCAATATCGTTAAACTGACCCACAATAGAATTTCCAAAAATACCAGCCCATGCGTTCAATTTCTGAGGGTTTTGTGTGTGCACCTCGTGAAAAACCCTGGAGTTGTCCTAGCCGAGTACCGACAGTTGTGCTGATTCACTACACCGTTCAAAAAGAAAATACACTCATCTGAAATACGCACGTTAAATAAAAAATTATTATCATTCGCCACTCGTTCACTCATAGTTTCACAAAATTGCAAGCGACGATCAAAATCGCCTTCGTTGTGTTCTTGTACCAACTGAATTTTGTACGGGTGGAACATGTGCTTTTAACATTGAAAATGTTTCTGTTATCCTATATAAGGGAGCCCAAATCGAATTAAAATGCTACATTTGCCACACCATGACGTCATATATACAAGGGTATAGGAAATCTCGGCGCAACGGCGGCAGTCGGCCAGCGTGCACAAAAACCATTACATCGCTAATTGTTTATTGATATATCTTTATTAGTTTAAAAGCAAAAAATATGGGGTTTGCTTTGATACCTTCTCAAGACATAAGCGAAACTTTTAAATTGTTTCTTTTTTTCATTTAGGTCTTCGTTTTTCGTTAAATGAAAGTTATATTAAAAAAAGCCTATTTTTAAACCAAATTTTCGCATGATTAAAATGAGTTATTCATGTTTAAAGTTTTTTTTTGGTCATAAGCACTAATGGAAATGTATTTTTGTAAATAATTATAAAAAATTACTCCCTACGAAAACTTTATTGTGTACTGGATCAAAAAATAAGTATTTGTTTTCTCTATACGGTGGTATTAATATATCGATTTTTGATGATAGTGCCCTTTTACCCGGTCTAATTTTATACTACTTTCGGAATAAGAGTCCCCATATCATGTACTGTACTTCCATCCCTGAAAAATTCAGCTTGTGACACCGAAGTGAGACGTAAAGTCAAAATAAGCTTTAGTCTACCTACATCATAGGTAGGTGTAGGTACTCTAGGTATATTCTACCTAGACAGTAGCTGACAGTAGTAATTAATTTTTATCCGATAAGTAGTTGTCATTATATAAGTTTAATCATCTTATACCTCCTATAACGGTAGGTTTTGGATTTTTTCCTGATTGGTTTTTCTTGATTGATTTGGATTAATTTATTATACACCCCTTAACCCAAACACTCCAAGGAGGATATTTCGTGACCCCTTATTTAAAGTGGACAAGCTTTATTAGTCAATGTTTTAATTACCCAGCGTCTTTAATAAAAATCTAATGTAATTTTTCATAGAAATGATCTGACATAAAAAGCAAATTTTATCTAAAAACTTTTTGATTATCTACAAGGAGTAAACCGCTGACAAATGTCTTTATACTAATGCCAAAGTAATGCCAAAAATACAAATTAAATACCAAAATCTCTCATATCATGCCCCACTAATGCCAAGCTGATTCCAATATAATACCACTAATACCATGAATAATATGTAACACATTTGTTTAACAAATTAACCTGTAACAATAGTGGTAGGTACGTGCACAGATTTTTTCCTAGGTAACTTAAAAGTCGTTAAAAAGTGTAATTATATTTAAAGAAGATATAATTCCAACTAATTGCATTATAAGGCCAATAATGCACAAGTAATACGATTAAAATTTTAGCGTTTTTAATTTGCGTAACATATTTCTTTAAAAAATTAACCTGCAACAATAGTGGTAGGTACGCGCACAGATTTTTTCGCTAGGTAACTTATTAAGTCGTTAAACAGGCCTATAAAAGCTATAACAACATAGGAAACTAATATTTATAATTTCATTCGAGTTTTAATCTCAAATAATAAATGTTTTTACTGATGTATTTCTGAAGTGTTCATTATTAAAAGTAGATATTCTTCAAGTTATGTGAAGTAATAAGTAATGTTTCCGGTGAGACCGCTTATATGTCACCGGATTCTGGTTAGTATAAAGACTCTTTTCTATAGAAAGATTTTTTTCTATATTTTTCTTTCAAAATAAGACTAATTTCTTCTTATTCTTTTAAATATTACAGTGTTTCTTTTTCCTAAAATGTTATACTTAATTTTCGCTTAAAATTAAAAAATCACAAATGGAGGAAAATATAAGTTATTGAATAAAGTTTATACAAATCACTTACCATAACAAAAAGTAAAAACATGTCATGGCGGAAGATATTCAGGTGGCATTTCACATATTTATCTATTAAAATCGAGATTAAAATAATAAACTTGCGTAACATGTTATACATGAGATAGAAAGTTTCAGAATCGATTAATACGCAATACGCTACGCAGTCAACTTGTTCCTATGCGCGGATGAGCGTCTTCAAGACACTTCCATTGGCCAGGGTCACGACGCCGCGCGCCGCCGAAAAGGAATCGGCCTACATTTGGCTAAACAGGCTGGACACGGTGGACTACGATATTGGCGTGTCTGAATATTTATAATAATTTGCAAAGTAAAATATGTTGGAAAAATAATTAATCCATACATATATAAAAGCTCAAAGGGTTTTTTTGTTGCATCCATCCCGCCGAAACCACTTCACCAATCTTGAGGATTCTTTTTTAAATGAAAGGTATATATGTGTAGATTTTTTATGAAGTATTTTTATAGTGCTTAAAGTCTATTTCTTTGTGTAAAACGACTAAATACTACCTGAAAAACACCTACACACAATACCTCCAGAAATAAATTATTTGTCATTGTCAGTGGTGTGATTAGCACAAATGTTCGTTTAAACGACATTAGTGAATGAGCTACACAAAGCGATTTTAGGAAATTCATCCTCTTAGAGAGTAAAATTATGTCGGAACAGTTTGTTGTATGAAAATTCCTTACTATTTGGTCTAGAAGAATGAAATCCTACAAAAAGAATTAGAAGAAATTTTTGAAATTCATCAACCAAATGGGTAAAGTTAGTAAACATTTATATAAAACTTGGTGACCTCTGGATTATACACATAAAAATTGGCACAAAGATAAAGTGAATTTATGAAATTTATACACTTAGGGAGTAGAATAGGGAATGAAAGTTTGCTGTACGAAAATGCAATACTATAACATTATAAACCAGACAGTATAAAATTTTATACAAGGGTTTATTTAGTGACATCATAACGAAATATATCTTCCTCAATTATCCTTCAAAGAATAAAAAATAACCTATAAAGAGAGTATTAGTGCTCTTAATAAATAAAAAAAAGATGAAAAATAAAAAACATATATGCTCACTAGCTCTCTATAAAGAAGTAAAAAATCATTTAAATCAATGCATGAACGATTTGAGGTGTAACGCGAACGTAGTCGCGGAAAAAAGCTAGTAATTTATTAAATTATTTTAACTCATTAATTTTCATTGAAAATGAATTTTTGTAATTCTATATAACTATATAATTCTATATAACTATATAATATAATATATAACTATATTAGTTAAAAACTAAGAAACTCATATCAAATTTAAGATTTGCGGTTTTGACTTATACTTTTTACAAAATCTGAACACATTTTAAAAGAAAAAAAGCTAGATAGTGTAGATTGACTACAAGTTGTATAACATAAATTGTCTACTTAGTGGTCTGCAGCATCACCTTGTGGTGCAAACGTGGGCATGTTAATCTGTGACGTGACGCACAACAGCCAAGAAAAACTACGTGGCTAAGAATTTAGTAATTTAAAAAAAATATCTTTTAGATACAGTAGTAGATATTAAAAAGTTTTGTGTTTAAATGGGGTTTGCCTTTAACAGTTAAAAAAGTGTAACTTTCCGTAAGAATTCTTTATCTGTCATCGATCATGATCTGTCATCATGTTAACCTGATGTTTTGTATGTTATTTTGTTTTTTTGCTTGTTTGTTTTACGGATAGGTGACGATCGCATAATTATTATTGGTAATGTTTTATTTAATGTTAACATTACTACTTTTTCAGTGAATCTGTTGTTTTTTGTTAAGTTCGTTATTTAAACATATGTATGTAATACACTCATATTAACACTAATCATAATTTTACGTTTTTATTCATCATTTTCAATGCCCCCCCGGTTGCATCTTTGTAAAGGACTGTGAATTTTTTTAATATCCTTTGGACACTTGTACGATTCACGCCGGTCTCATTGGCTAATTTTCTTGTACTCAGCGTACTATACATGGCAACTTGCAATACGAATGCCTCCATAGCTTCATTTATTACAGGATTTTCCGTCTGCCTCTTTTTATTCATAACGGAACCAGTTTCGCGAAATTTTGCTACTAACTCGCGAACAATTTTGCCATAAAAGTGTTTGTCAGGATGGCGTTCGTTGAATATCTGGGCAACCCGATTGCCACATTCATTATTTTTAAAATAAAGTTCGATTATTTCCACTGTTTCTGCAAGTAAGTACACCATAATTATTAAAAAGTTTAACGATATTGAGAAGAACTTCAACGCATAATTCACTGAACAGCTATCTAGCAACTACCGCACCTGATCGTTCAACCTTGTCGCAAGTGAAAAAATGCGTAAACATCTAGAAATAATAAGAAAAAACAGCAAATTGGTCGAAGGAATTTATCCTTATCATTTACGATGATAAATGTTTAAATAAACTTTTCAAATTTCAATCCTTCATATCTTCTCAATGACTCTACCGATTTTCAAAAACGAAGCCGGAAAGTATAGAGAATAGAAAGCCCTTTTCATTGCGGTACCACTTGACCCCCTTCCCATTTGAAAACAATTGGGGGATGACACCCCCGCTTAGAGGGTTGAAGATTTTACAATCATTTTTGGGGCAAACGTTGACCCCCTCATAAACAAAATTGACGTGTGTTTGAATTTTCTGAAAAAAAAACTACCCTGGCCGTTATGCCTAGCGGAACGTTTTCGATGGGCCACCGTGTATGTGCAATCCATGTGCAAAGCAAAGCAATGTATGTGTACAATTGTCGATTTCTTCATATACCCCCTTGAATTTTTTAATTTTTTTTATTGAAATGAAATAAAAGATATCAAAACATAAGAATTTTAAGAGCACTACTACTCTCTTTTTTCGTTATTTTTTTAACCACCTGACAAATACAAATAATTTATTTCTAAAGGTATTGTGTGATGGTGATTCTCAAGAATTTTTTAATATCTAGTCGTTTTTTCATAAATAAATAGCGTTTAAACAATATGAAAATGCTTCATAAAAAATCTGCAAAAATATACCTTTCATATAGAAAAAGAATCATCGCAAATGGTGCAGCGGTCGACGCGGGATTGTTGGGACAAAAAAAACTTACAGATTTTATATATGGATATGAATATTACAAGGCTTAATATTTATTTAGCTTTAATCCTTATTACTCTGAGGCGGCCTCTAGTCAGAAGTTATTTTTTCGAAACGACCAGATTCGCACAGGCATACCAATTGCGGGACGATTAGGCCTCAATTTAATTAAAATAGTTTGAAAATTTACTTAATTAAATCGGTGCGAACTAAACGTGACGTAGCTTTCGTTTATATTTCCACCCTCGTTTATAAATTGTAATGCAGGACCTGTGATTTCATCAAATTCAGATCTCTAGCATACAAGCAAGGTGGTGCACAGTAAATACGTGTTATTTATAAAAAGTTTACAAAATTTATTTTTGTTTAAAAATATTTTTTATTTGTACACTGAGAGAAAAAACGTTGTAAAATCAAAAATAATGCTAATGAATCAAATAAAATCAAACATGTTTTGGCCTCATTAATGGTCGTAATTGAATTAATAAGATATCTATTGATTTTATGCATATACTCGTATATATAAAACATACATGATCATTGTCATTATTAGTGGTATATCAGATTTAGAATAAAAATGCTGCCTATTTGATTTAAAGAAATATATATTTGTTTATTAGTGTTTTCCTTTTGTTTTTCAAATACATTCCTTTTATTTCAAGCCTTTCTATTTATATTTTCAAATGCAATGCTTAGTGATTTATTAATATGTCACTTTGTTTAAAGCTTGAGTTGATTTTAATCGAATAGGATCAGTACTAACAATTTAAATGAATTAAATATCAAATTTATTAGGAAAATAACTTTATTTCGGAATTAATCTTTTGGTGATAAGTAGGTAAATACAATTGTATTGAATGTCTTCCAAAATAAAAAAAATAATAGATATAAGGGTATCCTGGTGAATTTTGTCTAGTGACGAGTGGTTTTTGTGATGTCCTGGAATTGATCTGTCTTTATTAGATTCCTTCAAAGGCCACAGAGATTCTAAAAAAGAAAGCAACGTTTAGTTAAATATATGATATACTTTTCTCCATCTTAAAACTGGAGTTAACCTGAAACAGAAATTTTTCTATACAGGTTATACAGGATTTGCAGTAAAAAAAAAGTTGCAAAAAACAGCATTTTTTAGGTTCCTAACGCCACTATAGATGGGAAAACCGCGCTATGTTGAAAAACTCGAAAGTCAATCACTCATTCTTTCGCGAAAATATATTGTAGTTGGGTAATACATTAAATTTTCCACCCTGTACAAATTTCTGTTCTGTACAGGATGAGTTAACGATAGAGTAAAGCCCATTATCTCAATAATTGTTTGAAGGTTTACAAATAAATGTTAAATACAAAAGTTATAGGGAAGGTTAAGATACAGGTTTTAAATTATTGTAGAATATAAATGTGGGTGCTTCATAAAGTAATATATCGAAATATATTTATTCATATATATTATATTATGTAAAGTGGTCCAAAAGAAAGCCAAAAATGCAATAATATACAGGGTCTTCGATTTAAAAAAAAACATACCGGTCACATTTTTGAACCACCCTATAAAAGTTGAAATATTTTCCTGAAATACATCCTAGTACATACTTTAGATTTGCACTTAAACAAAATTGTGAAGTTTACACTACTGCCGGACCCTGTATATTATAAAAAAAATATTATTAGATAGAGAAGTTGTAGAATTTTACGTAGAATTTTAAAAATAAAAAAAAATAGGGTGTTGCATTTAAAAAAAACATGTTATATCCGCAACACTTTTTTGAAGTACTCTGTATATTCTACAATAATTTTAAAATGTGTATCTTAACCCTCCCTATAACTTTTATATTTAACATTTTTTGTAAATCTCAAAACAAAGGAGATAATGACCTTATTCTATCGTTGACTCACCCTGTACATTCTGTAATGTTCATCAAAATATTTTTTTTACCTTTTATACTAGTACGAGCTGTAGTAAGTTCCACCTTTTTAACAATTTTGCTAGCTTGACTTCGTATTCCTATACATCTGAATTCTCATCATCTAGCGAAATATTACATACTTTGCAAATTTGAATTGTTGAATTCGTTCAGCGTTAAACTCAAGATCACAATGCATCATTTCGGCCGGTGTCGTTTCCATCACTCTTCAAGAAAATCTTTGGCCGCCATAATGCTACTGAAATAATATTAACGTTTGATCATTCTAAACAACTACTTAAACAACACATTACCTGTAAACGATACAATTCTCCATTTTGTCAGTAACAACTGTCATATACTATAAATATCATTGTACTATTCAAAATAATGGACCGCGACAAAAATCATACAACAACGTGTGGCTGATCGGGCTTATTCCGTCAATACCGCCAAACACCATCTTTCGATGTCCACCTCAAATGCATGACTTTCTATTGGAAAATATTAATCACGTGACAAAAGCCTAACAAAAACTAATATTTATAATCACTTTTGTTACTAACTATGCAGCACCACAACGACGGAATTTTGAATACACTAACTATCAGTCCAAAAGCAACAATATTTGTATTTAACATAGATATAACAAACAAAAATAAATTGTGTAACAAAGTTACACAATTTCTTTTTGTTTGCAAATGCGACAATAATTATAATGGTCATTGATGTAAACAGTACTGGGAGAATTTTCAGGTCAGGGGCTTGGAACATCCCCAAAAAGAAAATTCCACTCCTCCAACTCCCAGTGGATGACATACCAATGAATGTACAACTTTGAGAAAAACCTCACTGTAGTATTGAGCAATAAAATGGATTGGAAGAGAGAAACGTTTGCTCAGCATGTAAATACCCTACCATAACGTGGTTTACTGATGCTTCCAAAAATCAAACAGGAGTATTTGGTCCGAAAACTAAATAATCCCAACCAATACCCCAGCATCTTTCATGTAGAAATCTACGCTATCGAAAGATGCGTACAATTTATCTTAGATAGGAACTATGGAAAACAGGAAATCCGGAAAGCCGTCTTATCCGATAGTCAAACAGCACTAAAAGCGATCAACTCAGAAACTCTCAATTCGTAGTTGGTCAAAGGTTGCCTAGAGATGCCTTTACATCGTATCTATGCTGTTTTTTTTATCTATATACTATCGTATTTATTTTTAGGATACTTTCACATTTCTTGCCTTTTCTTCTTTTCCTTTCTCTAATTTTATTTGTTTCATAAATGCTCCTACCTTTCTCCAGATTTCGCTTGTTTTGGTCATTTTCAATGATCAAGTTGTCAGAAGTTAATTCTCCTACATCCGTCAATAAGGCAGATCTTTCGTTTTTCCATCTTAGGCAGCAGAACAACGTATGCTCGGCATCATCGATTTCGACGCAGTACATGCAGTTGCCATTTGGTCTTTTCTTTATTCTGTGCAAGAAGTCCATGAAGAATCCATGCCCAGAAAGAAACTGTGTTACGTAATAGTCCAAATCCCCGTGTTTCCTACTCATCCAGTCCTCCACATTGTAGATTAACTTTCTAGTCCACCTTCCCTTTTCGGATACATCCCACTCCCCTTACAATTTTTGACTGGTATTTCTTCGTTGTCGTTTTTTCACCTTATCGGTAATCTCTCCTTTAACAAATAAATCTCGCTTTTCCTCAGCTACTAAATGCAGCAACACGGCGTCTGTTGATATCGTACTTGTCAGTCTTCCAATAGTCCAGTAAATCAATCCAACTTGCATTTAACAGATTGAAGATAGACGGTACTGCGAAATTAATCATTGGGACACCACTCTAGGACTATCGTTACATTCACTGAAAGTTTTCCTTAAGAAAGGAATATACAGGGTGTCTCAGATTTTAATCGGGAAAATTTAATAGACGATAGAACTTGCAAAAATAAAACAAAAAATTCATATCAACTTGTAAGATTTAAAGCTTCCTTTTCGAGATACAGGGCGTTAAAGTTACTTAAAAAAGAAAAAAAATTTAAGTTATTTGAAAAACTATTTAATCGATTTTGATATAACTTGACCCGTTTATAATACTTACTATGGGACTTAATTTGATGTAATTAGATTTAAGTTTAATGGCCAGGGGGGGCATCACTGTTAAATTATTTTAAAGGAAGAAATAGGCACGCCACTGCTTTTTTAGAAGTTTAATATTATTTTTGGATTTAGTAATTAAAAATATAATTTTTTTGTCTCCTGACTTTTTTGTCTATCTTGCTTACTTCTTGCGAAAAAAATTAAATTCTAATTGGTAATTAATATTATAATTAGGGTTCTAATGGTACCCTGTATCTCGAAAAGGAAGTTTCAAATCTTACAAGTTGATATGAACTTTTTGTTTTATTTTTGCAAGTTCTATCGTCTATTAACCCTGTATATATATACCGAATTTTTACAAACTTACTAATACTTAAAAAGATAAACGAACATTTTTGTTTTATTAAGTTAAAACAAAATAAACTACAACAAAGTATCGCGGAATACGTAATCCATGTAGCAAATCACACTCGACAAAAATACGATTTTTCACGTTTCTTAATTAAATTTCCACATGTACGCGAACTTTCTCGAGACCAACTGCCTCGCTTGCTACGTTTTCCGACTTAACACGACCGGAATTTACACATTGTAGTTACCCCAATCCCCGGTTAAATTAGAGCGCCGTCACCCTAAATCTAAATATCCAGAAAGCGGACGGTAAAAGATGGTGCATCCTGGAAAGCGTTCTCTATTACGACGGGAGAGGCGCGGGCTGGAAATTTGGCGAGAAGTGTTCCGAAGAATTAGGGGATGCCCTGCAAGCTCTGGAATTGAATTATCTTTTAATTTAGGTTGAACTTAATTTCTACTCTGGACGTTTCTTTTCTAATTTAGTGCAAGTATTTACTGGATGCTTTGTGACTCTTCTTTCGATCTTTCTATTTCGTGTCCGGACCATATATGTACAGGGTGTCCCATTTTTGAGTATTTTATTGGGTTTTTAGTTTGTGAGTAGAGATACATACTTCGTAGACGTGTCGTGTCTGTTTCTAGAAGTCGTGTAATTAGACAAACACATGTATTTTGTATGCCCTGGTTACTGGTTTTAAGAAAATATTTATTACGCATGAAGATCATGTATTTTTTATATGTTCATAAACAATTAAATTAAATTTATTATTAAAATTATTTATCAAGATTTGTTTTTAACAGTTGTTCTTAGAGCCTCTTTAAGCAACTCATTTTAATAAAAAACAACTATTCGGGAGCGGCTTTTCCGTTTATTAGGAATTTCCGGAAAGTGTAAACAAAAGAAAATTGCATAATAACTTTATAAGTAACAAACATCAATGAGGAGTTGGACATCAATGATAAAAGTTCAAAATTACCTGCAATATCTTGCAACTCTTTCAGAGTATATTGTTCTTGTCCATTTTCCCGGATATAATGGACTACCTTCACTATTTGGTCTGAAATATCAGCATCCAAGGGACATCCAACACCCCTTGATGATCTAGGAGCTGTGGCACATCTATATCTATACTAATATATAAAATCCTTAAGTGACTGACATACTGATTAATCACGATCCTGCTCAAACCACTCAACGTAAGAAGCTCAATTTTGGCATACAGGTTGATTCTAGGGTGTAGAGGTTCGATAAGAAGGGATTTTTCGAAATTCCAGTTCCAAGAGGGTGAAACCACCCCTCAAATAGAATATTTTTTGTTTAAAAAAAGGTCAAGTTTCCGAAAAAACGCTTAAACACGTATATTTTATTTTGTTTTTTTACATATTTTAAGATCTTTTAAAAATGTATACAGGGTGTTTCGAAAAATCTGGTCATTGATTAATCACGATCCTGCTTAAAGCGCTTGACGTAAAAAGCTGATTTTTGGAAAACAGATTGACTTTAGGGTGTAGAGGTTCGATAAGAAGGGATTTTTCGAAACTCGAATTCTAAGGGGGTGAAACTATCCCTCAAATATTAAAATATTTTTTTTATTTAAAAACCGGTGAGTTTTACGGAAAAACTCTTAAACACGTTTATTTTATTTTGTTGTTTTACATATTTTAAGATTTTTTATAAATTTATAAGGGTATTTCATAAAATATGACCATTGAGAAATCACGATTCTGCTTAAACTGCTTGACGTTTAAAGCTGATTTTTGGCAAACGCATTTACTGTGGGGTGTAGAGGTTCGATAAGGAGGGGTTTCTCGAATCTCAAATCCCAAGAGGGTGAAAACGCCCCTCAAATATTACAATATTTGTTATATAAAAAACGGTTAGTCTTTAGGGAAAACGCTTGGACAAGCATAATTTATTTGGTTTTTTACACAATTTGAATTTTTTTTAAAAAATCATACAGGGTGTTCCAAAAAGTTGGGTAATTTCTTAACCATGATTCTGCTTAAGCTGCTTGACGGAAAAAGCTTATTTTTGGTAAACGGATTTTTCGAATGTCAAATTCCAACGAGATGAAACTACCCCTCAAATATTAACAAGTTATATAATAATATCGCCATATTGTTTTTTCTCATGCTGACATAAATGTGAGAAAATTTTATCCAGTTTGTATGTTAATGGAAATTCTTGCTTTGCGTTATCATCACCATTACAAATGATTAATTCGTGTATATGTAAAATTGTGTATGATAATGTTTGTGATATCTGGCCCCCGCACAAAAAAATCTTGACAAATAAGCTATTATTAGCGAAAATATGAATAAATTTGCAAAAATTGGAAAATTTTTACATGTTTGCTTTATTAAATTAAAACAACCTAAACTACTACAACGCATAGCGGAATCCATGTAAAAAATCACACTCGACAAAAATAAGATTTTTCGGGTTTCTTAATTAAATTTCCACATGTACGCGAATTTTCTCGAGACCAACTGCCTCGCTTGCTCCAGCTTGCTACGTTTTCCGACTTAACACGACCGGAATTTACACATTGTAGGTACCCCAATCCCCGGTTAAATTAGAGCGCCGTCATCCTAAATCTAAATATCCAAAAAGCGGACGGTAAAAGATGGTGCATCCTGGAAAGCGTTCTCTATTACGACGGGAGAGGCGCGGGCTGGAAATTTGGCGAGAAGTGTTCCGAAGAATTAGGGGATGCCCTGCAAGCTCTGGAATTGAATTATCTTTTAATTTACGGTTGAACTTAATTTCTACTCTGGACGTTTCTTTTCTGATTTAGTGCAAATATTTACTGGATGCTTTGCGACTTTCTGTTTTTCTTTTTCGTGTCCAGGGCGTCCCATTTTTGTGTGTTTTTTTCTGTCTTTTTTCGTGTATTTAATTTATAAGTAGAGATACACACTTCGTAGACGTGTCGTGGACTAGTTGAACAGATCGTATAATTAGACAAACACACGTATCCTGTATGCCCTGATTTCTGTTTTTAAGAAACTATTTATTGCACATAAGTGATTTTTTTAATTTTAATCATGTGATTTAAATAAAAAAATCAACTTTTTTAAAACTTTACAGTAAATCGAAAAAAACTGTAAAACTTTACAATAAATAAAAATAATAAATAATTAATTTTAAGGCGATAATGTCAAAAGTTGACATATAATATGTCATTCTATTCAGAGTGTCATTTTCTATCGAATAAAGTAAAAATATACCAAGGGTGCTAATTAAAAATAAAAATTTGTAGTAATTTCCGGTGAAACAGGAGGTGGCCAAAAACAATTGAATATGTCAATCAATCCTAATTTATGTCATATACTAACGTACCAAATCTCGTTTTTTTATCAGAAAAAATAAAAAGTTATAGGGGTGCGCAACTTTTGAGATGCACCCGGTATAATTTACATTTATTTTAAAATTGACAATAAAATTGATTAATTTATTCATTTCCTTTAAATATTTTTTGTGAGTGGTAAAATAAAATAAAATTGAATGAAACCGTATATCTTTACTGCAATAAGTTCTATCACTCTAAGATATATGAAGGCATTAAGAATAGATGGCGGAGGCAATTTTTCTGACTTACCCTGTGTGATTAAATGTCACATAGAAAATAGCGGAATTGGCGAGAGAAAATTTTATGGTTTTCACCTCCGATCGCAAATGCGAACGCGTCGATATCGAATGAAATGGAAAATGTTTCTTACCTTCCTTTTCCTTTAAAGTAGAACCTGGAACAAAAAAAATATATTTATTAAAATCACTTGCTTAAAAACGTATTTTTTAACTAATTCACATATTTTTTCAGATTTTAATCGCATTTTTTCAGATATTTTAAGAACTCTTATTACGATCTGAATGAAATTTTGGGAGTCTATATTTTGCTAAGTGCTTTGACTTTTACAAAAATCAAGAAAACGCACGGGACTGGTTTTTCGTAATTTTTTTTTTCTATTCTATAGTATTTACTACATTTTTTGTCCCTTGTAAAAAAACGTCACCGCGCGTACTTTTTGAAGAAAAAAATATTTTTTTCGAACGTCACGAAAGTATTAATTTTTGCGACGTGATTGACAATATAAAAAAGTAATTTTAACGTCTAGGCATAAAAGTAAAGCACAAAAGTACGAAAATATATTATTAAACTAATATAAGCTTCATTCAGAATCAGTAATTAGTTGAATAAAATAGTGATTTCAATTACACTTTATACTCTTTAGCTCAGATCATTCACAATGTCAATATTATTACAATTTTACTTAATAATTACTAGTATAAAATACAACCAAACTTCCTGATAATATTTTAATACATATCATAAGAATCTGCCTAACTACCACTATCGAAATCTAGCTTGTAGCATGATCAGAAAACTTTGTGATCATACTTCCTTAAATGCACGACTCTATAGTAGCCTTTTGTACTTAACAACACCACCATTGACGTCGTAAAATCTGTAAAATTCTTATGGCTTGTTGTGGACAATTCTCTGAAATGGGACATGCATATCGAAGCTTTGTCGAAAAAATTGAGCTCTGCCTGTTTTGCATTAAGATCTGTGTCTAAGGAGCTTAACTTGTCAACGGATAGAACTGTTTATTATGCACTTTTTGAGTCGCACCTCAGGTATGCCCTTCCATTCTGGGGTACGTTTTGTGCGACTCAATTTGACCGCATTTTCAAGCTCCAGAAGAGAGCTGTTCGATATTCACTGGGACTAAACAGCAGAACTGATTGCCAGGACTTTGTAGTTCAGTATTGTACAATATTGTCGACAGTTCAGTATTATACAACTCGAAAAAATGCACAATCACCTGCCATTTGAAATCAAATCCATAACATCATTTTCTTCAATTCGCAAAGCATTGAACTGTTATTTACTAGACAAGGCTTTCTACGCCGTAAATGAATTATATTTTGACAATCGAATTTGATTTTGTAAACACTGGTCTAATGTTTGCTATTGCTATATTTACCAATGACACCGAAATAAATTTATTTAGAGGTCATTGATATTTACTATAAACTAACTAAATATTTTTGAATATTATTTTTGTTTTTTTTTTGTTTTTTTTTTATTCTTTGATATTGTAAACATTTATATAAATGTTTATTTTAAACAATAAGACTGACAATATTATTTGTATAATGTTTTGTATTATCTTTTGTTTGTTTTGTTGAGATGTGTACCTTGTTTGTTTACTTTGTTTGTTTACTTTACCTTTGTCTACAAATTGTAAAAATTTTTGACAATAAAGGCATTTATTTACGAGTATAACATATACTTTTTATAATATTCCCGGTGGAACTTTCTCGGTATATTTTTTCATAATAGATGAATGCTATATGACTAAAACATGAAATTTGAATACAATTAATTCTTCATTAGAGCCCTTGGCTTATAAATTACGTGCATGCATATGTATTAGCCAAGCTTTGCATATTTTTTGCCTGCACATTAAAAGATGAATTTAGTAGCAGTTTTATGCACGCATACATTTTTAACATTCCTAGGAAATATAAAACTATGTTATAAATAGTTATAACTAATTGAATTTAATATTGGAATATTTGGTTCTCAAATGATAAATTCTTAATTTTCTATGCTTCTATACAGTCTCGGCGGAGCACTCAGTGATGATGTGTTCTGGTGTTTCCCCATTTTCCCCACAGAATCTGCATTCGCCGTTGTTTCTCAGCTTCAGCCTACTGGGGTGTTCGTTGAGGAGCCAGTGTCCTGTTAGAAACCCCGTGACAATCCGAAGATTGTCTTTACTTAAATCAAGGAAAACCTTTGATTTTTCTCGGTCGTGAGTTCTTAGGAACTTTTTCGAGTGTCTTAGACCGTTGGAGGACACCCACTCCAAGTTACGGATGGAGTCTTCTAGATTCTTCAGTTCCGCTTTCAGTTGGTTCCCGTTTGGAAAATAGAACGGTTCTGGTTCAGTTAGTGAAGTGTTCGCTCCTTTCCTAGGTAGATCATTTGCTTTTTCATTGCCTCCTATCCCTTGGTGAGCGGGCACCCAGAGTAGGAGGACTTTATTTTCTTTGCCTCCTACTCTACTTTCTCCTCCTCCTACTCTACTTTGCCATATAATCTGAATATTTAACTTTAATCTGAATATTTAACTTTATTTATGCGGAATCCAAACCGCGATCCTCGGCCATATCATTGACAATGACCTACCGACTTGGCGAGTCTAAATCGACTCTTACGAAATATCAGAGTGAATGAGCAGTGTGTGTCAATAGATTTTATACTCTTGTCCTATACTCACATCGTCTAACATCGCTTAACTTCGGTGATCCTTTAGGAAACGGTATTTCGATGTAGCTAGGTCGTTGCTCTGTTTCGAGGGTGTTCGAGCGTTGATTCCAGTATATTTTCTAATGCTATTCGTCTACAGCATCTGTAGTCTACCTGGATGTCTTCGTATGCCGATTTTCTTTTCATAATTATGCTTAGAAAATATTTCTCTCTCATGGTTTATGCCTCAGTTTATACGATGTAATACAGATTTATTTGAAATGTACTTTATCCAAGTATCTTATCTAGGTGGGTTATTTAATTTGTTTAATAAATTTACAAATTAAATAGCTGAAAATAAATACTGTATCGTGTTGTGGCATTAAACACAAAATATTTCTAAAAGGTATGCTTTTTTAATAGATAGAGATATCTTCAAAAGTATCTATGTCCCGATAGTGATTGACTGAGGTAGTAGTCTACGTCTGCATTGCTTCTCTCTGCCCATGGCTGAAGTTTAGGTATATAAGCTTGTAAGTCCACCTACAAGATTTGCCTTGCATCCACTTTTCTTGTCATTTGTGAATCAAATTTGCTCTTGCAGTAGCTTTCGGTTTATTGTATCTCTGAGCTCGTTCTTCTACTAAGAGATGAATAAGGAAACAGTTCTATACAGGGTGGTCTGAACTGTATTCCGGAAACTTCGGCGGCATATTCTGCAGACAAAAATAAGTAAAAAAGTTCGTATAAATGTATGTCTTAAAATGTTTAGTGTCGGGGATACAGGGTGTAGAAGGTTCATTTTTATTTCGATTTTTTCTAAATAATTTAAGTAACGTCAATATCTGGATGAAAATTGGTGTCTGTTAGTTTTGTGATACGAGAAATTTGATTTTGATGTAAAAATGATTCCTATTTGTAGGGGGCGCCACCTACATGCGTTTTGACTGTTTTGAAGAGTAATAACTTTTCGACGGTACCTGTATAAAACTACTGATTAAAAAAAATTTGCATTTCCATGGCTTTTTACGTAAAAAATGTCTCTTTGTAAAAATCGCTACGAGCAACCGTTCTCAGGATATTTAAGATGGAAATAGTCAATACATGTCATTATTGACAAAAAAATAAGCACACGTTGAATAGAGTTATTTGACTGAAATAATACCTGTTTATTTTTTTAAATTAATCATAAATTGTTCTGCGAAAAAATGATGATTAAACAGTTTCTGTTGAACTTTTGGCACAAAAAGATTTCAAATTTAAGATTTCGGTCTAATAACTATTTGGTTTAACATGTTTAATTTGTCAATGTTGACAGAATATCTCGAGAACCATTACTCGTAGCTATTTTTACCAAGAGACCTTTTTTATGTAAAAAAAGTTGTAAATGTATATTTTTTTACTCAGTAGTTTTATACAGGTATGGATGAAAAATTATTACTCTTCAAACCAGTTAAAGCATATGTAGGTGGCGCCCTCTACAAATAGGAGTCATATTGACATGAAAATCAAATTTCTCATGTCCAAAAACTGCCAGACACCAATTTTCATCCAAATATTGACGTTACTTCTTAAATTATATAGAAAAAATCGAAATTTCTACACCTTGTATCTACCAAACTAAGCATTTTAGGATATACATTTATACGAGCTTTTTTACTTATTTTAGTCTGCAGAATATGCTGCAGAAGTTTCCGGAATACAATTCGGACCACCTTCGGACCACCCTGTATGTGCACTAGACACTTTTAGGTTCACCTTTCGATGGAAATTCGTCAACTTTTTTTATACGTTACTTTGGCCATTGTAGTCTGCGGCGCCAATGCTCTTCATTTTTGTGCCTTTGAACCGCCCCACAGTGGGGTAATTGACACAGACAGTTGATCGAAATTTTTTTATGAAGACCTTAAATAAATTATTGCTATTTTCAATTAAAGAGGAAATAATATGAACAAAATAAAGGATAATTCGTCGATTCTAAAAAAAAGAAAGAAAAATCACTGTTCCAGTTTTTCCACAGTCAATGACACTAATGCCAGTAGTAATATCGCAACTAATATTACTAATGCTACGACTGATCCGCGAGCAATGCCCATACCACTAAAGTCGCTACTAATGCCAAATTGTGCTATACTGCTAATGGCACTAATGCGATCACTTTGTACACAACAATGCCATCGCGGTTTACACCTGGCATTAGTGTATAACTGATTGGCAAATTAGAGGAAACCAAGAATGTTTTTTCATTTTATCAGCAAAGTCGCAAAAAGTCGCAGTATTTTATTTTACTGCACGAAATCCCAATGTTTACTAAGTAAAACGTATATAGACAATATGCTGAATTCTTCGAAATGCGCAACTAAATCTCTAAGTATAATAAAAATGTCACAAATTTAATCAAATTTTCTGAACGCCTAACTTTTAGCTGCAAAAAAAATCGTTAGTATAGAGAATATCAAAATAAATAATACGTTTTTGTAGAATACATACCTGCAGCTTGCTGAGCCATTTTCAATCAAAACAATAATATAAACGTAAGAAGAGCACAAGAACAACAACAATTTATAATTTTAAACATAAAATTTAGCCATTTACCTCTTATCTGTGAGAAGTAACAACTTTGACGTTTCGTTGAAACAAATGAATGCAACTAAACACACCCACAGCAACGCCATTCATGGCAGATATGATTTAACTTATCATTTATCTTTTTTTGGTAAATCTTAAACATATTTGCTTTTTCGAATTTCGATCACCTTTTTCATGCTAATACCCCACAGTGGCGCCCAATCTAGACATCAGTTCACACAGAGCTGTAAACTTTCGTCTGATTTGGCAATAGCCTTGTTTAGATATTCAGTAAAGGTTTATTTTTGAATCGCCTGACATTGAATTTTTGAATAATAGGGAAATTGGAACAACTTTCGTTGCACGTCATCGATGACACCATGAGTCGTCTTATGGAGTTTCCTGGTGGTCGTATTATGATGTGCAACTAAAGTTATTTTAATTTCCCTATATTAGGACAGTATTACACTATGAAAATTCTTGGTGAAAGATCTTTTATTAAAGATATCTGATGAAAAATTTAACATTGCTTATATACAATATTTTATAAAATCACACATATTACACTGTCAAATTCTTTAATAAAATAAAATCTTTGACAAAGAAATTTGATAGTGTGTGTAATATCTGACCTCACCCAAAGTAGTGTTTAACAAAAGACGTTAACGTTGTGTTCCTGGGACACCTTTATCAATCCAAAAACACAGTTTTAGTTTCCACTCTTTAAACTTACACGGTTCGTTAATACATCCAACTAATCTATGACAAATCGCATTAATGTTTACTGCCACCGGGCAAGTATTTAGGTCGTAAAAAACCCAAAACGACCTCAGGGGCATCTACCGAAAATCCTTATCTTACCAAGAAATAATTAAACGGGTCGAAAAGTATCGCGTCTCCGTCTTTTATTACGTGGAATATGGTGCGGATTACGATCCCTCCGCCAAATTTATCCCCGCAATTAAGCCGAGGGAATTTGTCATCCGCTCGTTTATTTCAACTAAACAACGTTTCGACTCAACAAACCGAGTAGACACTATCCTACTCAAGAGGCGGAAATAATAAAGAGTAATTGATTGGTTCCCTTATCTCGTAAGCGTTAAGTCAAAGGCTCTGTTGTCGGGTATTGTCCATAGACAAACTAACAAAAGCAAGACTTTTCAAAGGATTGAGGAAGTCGAATTATTGTTTTTGCGCTGGCCAGTTGAGTCAGAAATCATCGCGCAGTCGCACTCGTCAAACCTAACCTAAATAAAACGAAAAACGTTTTTGCCTTGAACCATCCTTGAACGAACTGTTGAATTCCTGATTTTGCGTTTTGTTTGGTTATTACTATTATTTTATTAGCGTACAAAACGAAAACAAATAATTTAATACATTTTACATTTATGAAGAACATAATGATTACTGTGATTATACATATTATTGTGATTACATCGCTAACGTAGACAAAACGAAGGTCCTACAAATTCACTGTAAGTTATAAGAATCTTTATCTTTTTAATCTTTTTATGATTTGAATTTTCGTGCTTTATATTTTATAATAGACTCGAAATGTTAATATTTTTGCAAATTCTTGTGAAAATGTGAAATTTATGTTTTTGTTTTATATTTGAAAAAGTTGTATATTTTTAAGATGTTTCTTGTTGTTCCTATTATTAATATTATAATATACATAATTATTTTTTTGTACCTTTTGAAGAATAATGCTTTTATTTCGTTTACCATAACTGTTGTTTTTTTATCATCTTTTTTGTTATTTTAATAAGAGGAATACGTTTTCGTTTATTTAACTTTTGTTTTTATATCTGTTATGTCCAGAAATTACTGTTTATTTTACAGATGGAAATAAATTTATTTGATTTTAATAAACGCTTTTTAATTAAACATCCTTGTCTAAAAGGCTACTACAAAATACACAATCCATAAGTAAACCGTCCTCGTCTAAAAGGCCAGTTGACGCAAGCGCGGTAATAAACTCTTATCAAACTTGTTACCGTTTTGCAGTACAGCGTTGACGCGTCTTGCTTTTGTTAGTTTGTCTATGGTCATCATTCACTGGCTTCGTGCAATATAAAATAATATTACAATTTTCAGATTCAAATTTATATAAATATACAGGGTGTTTCAAAAAACCTGTTCCATCTCTCGTGGGGATATTCCTCACGTAAAAATAAGATTTTAATATTAACATAACACGAACACTTAATATATACAAATATGAAAACGAACAAGTAAATAAATAAATAAATAAGTATATCTAGATATTCAAATTTCGTTAAACAGATTTACAGCTTTTAAGAAGTTTAAACAATTAACAATTGACTGTTTATCTTTTAAGTTTCTTCCGTATGGCCTCACAAGATTAAACAGGTGTCTTTGGGGTTCATACCTTGGGCAATCACAAACAATGTGTTTGACTGTCAGTCTAACCTGACAATCCGCACACAGAGGTGCATCTTCCCCAGTAAGTAGATGTTTGAAAGTGGTGTTTCCCCAATTGTAGGTAGGATTTGATATTGCTGTATGTTGAACTAATAGTAATAATAACTAATAGTAATAATATTTAATAATAAATTAGGTAAAATATATAATTCATTAAATTTGTTTTGTGATTAATAAATTTGGACAAAATATGAAGAGATAACTTTTAATTGTCATTAAGCAACGTATACAATTTTGATATGAACAGAAAAGTCAGTGGCATAAATGTTCTTTTTTAATATTACAGTGATAACCCATAGATATGCAGGTCCCTGATGAATTTATCGGCACTTACTTAGCATTAAAATATGTAGCATTTACAGTAACTTTTACCCTCAAAATTTCATTCGAATCCCTAAAAGTACTTTGAAGAAAATTATAATAAATCGAAAGATTATTAAGACTTTAACACCCTGTAGCTACGAAACAAAGCAGAATCGGACCTATGTCGATACGAAAAATAAATTTTATATTTCCGTGAAGCATCTCCCCACGAGAAATGGCATATGTTTTTTGAAACGCCCTGTATTTTGTAGATTATCTTCTCATTTGGTATGAACGATGGTTCTATCCGAAATATCATAGTTTCTATATAGGCTACATCTTGCTACAAATAGAATTTAACCAAATTACACATTAAATTATACAGAAATTCAGTAGGAAGTGGTAATATTTATTGCGTAGTTAGTGGTTCAGTTAATGTTATTCGGGAGTTTCGGTATATAAGGGTCTAAAGAGAATTTAATATCTGTGAAATTAAGCATCTATAAATAAGGCAGGCAAATAATGAATTGCTAGTTCATCAGAACACTTATTTTCTAATAATAAAAACAGTAATGATATTATTATTAAGAGTATAAGTAAGTATTTGACTGAACGTTGGATATACAAACTCAGAATCTAAATTCACACCAAAATCACCAAGTCACATAAAACCTAACATCATTGAGTAAATCCGGGATAGTATCGTCGAAAAACTATATGATACTAACATAACTTTTTTAACGCCGGAAATCATTTTCTACATCTTTACTACGAGAGTAATGAGTTTATTTTGATAAAGTGTCTTAAATCTAATTACTAAAGAGTTTAAGACGAATTTGTAGTATTTACCCGCTTTCTTTCATGTTATATGTTGAAGGTTTATTGAAGGAATAGCAACAAAAGTATTGACATCGTTATACTGACAGAAATATGAAGCCTAGTCAAAGAAATTAAGATAACACGTAGTACTTCTCCAGACGTGCAATACCACAAGCTGTGTGGCTCTAAAATTCCGAAACCTTCACCCTTGGAACTACATGCTACTCACCCTATATCCTCATTCTTTTTCACACAATTTACACAAATACAGGGTCAACGACCCAGACAGGTTGCAAGTTACGCACCAGTTTCCGAGACATCAAAGAAGTTAAGCGATGTTATATGACGCGAGTGGATAGACGGGTAACCGTCTTGAAACGTGGTAAAATCCGTGGTAAGGGTGAAAAATACAACTAAAAGCAGATACTCATTTAGATGATAAACAATTATTATGTTTTAAATATTTCTATTTTTTATATCAATTAATATATTATGGAAAATTTGTATAGGAATATAAATTATACTTTTCGAGGCATTATTACAGACGAGGCACACAAAATAATTTTTACTCCGAATAGAACATGCTATTTTTTTTCAAGTGTCACAAATATTTTTTAAACAATATCAAACGTTCCAAATAATATAAAAATATTTAAAAATAATACCTTGTAATTATACCGTATGATCGAATAAAAACGGCGTCAGCGATGGCTATGAAATGACGATCGATGACATTTCCCATAAAATTTTACATATAAAATGACAGCGATCTTCATTTCATAGCCATCGCTGACGCCGGTTTTTTTCGATCATACGGTATTTATTTCTTCAAACGTCACAAAAGTATTAATTTTTTCGACGTAATTAACAATATACAAACGTCATTTTAACGCCTAAGCATAACAGTACGAAAATACATCAAAAATATATTATTAAACTGACACAAAGTGTCAAATTCGAAGAGCGTATAACTATAATTTCTCGATATACAATCTTCTTTCTTTCTCAGCCTGGTTCCATCCAGTGTTGGATATAGGCCTCTTCTAAGTTTTTCCATGCTTCGCGATCTCTAGCCAATCTTATCCATTGTCTTCCCGCCAGTGCCCTGACATCATCGACCCATCTCTTTTTTGGTCGGTCCACACTTCTTGTTGTTCCCCTAGGTCTCCATAGGATTGCTTTTTGGGGCCATCGGTCTGGATCCTGTCTTGCCACATGTCCTATCCATTGCCACTTCAGACTTGCCACTCTTTTAACGACATCTATTAATTTTGTTTTTTGACGTATGTGGATATTCCGTATTTTTTCCCTAATGGTGACTCCCAACATGATTCTTTGGATGGCTCTTTGTGCTACTCGTAGTTGTTCTGCTGTTTTTCGGGTAATTGCCATAGTGTCTAAGCCATACGTAAGCAGAGGTAGAATGCAGCTGTCGTAAGCCATTTTCTTTAGGTTCATGGGCACCTTTTTATCCTTGAAAATATCGCTCATATTTCCAAATGCTACCCATGCCAAATGGATCCAGCGTTTGATCTCCGTATTTTGGTTTTCCTTGCCCAGCTTGATTTTATGACCTAAATATATATAATGGTCTACGTTTTCAATAATAACGTTGTCAACGGTAATGTTATGGATATTGTTGCTCATTGTCTTGGTCTTCCTCAAGTTCATTTTAAGGCCAATTTTCTGGGATTGGTCATTTAGCTCATTTAGCATGGAGTTCAGTTCTTGAATGTCGGTGCTCAGCAAGACAATATCGTCTGCGAACCTCAGATGGCTAAGGTGTACCCCATCGATGTTTAGACCTCTATTTTCCCATTCTAATTTCTTGAAGACATTTTCCAGTGCCAGTGTAAATAACTTGGGAGAGATGGTATCTCCTTGTCTCACAACCTTACCGAGTGGTATTTTTTCTGTTTTGAGGTGATCATCTAATTTAACTTGGAAGGTTGCACTATCATAGATATTTTTAATAATGGAGTAATATCTGGAATCAATTCTCGCGTCCTCCCTTGCAGCTAGAAATGACCAGGTTTCGATGCTGTCAAAGGCTTTTTGGTAGTCTACAAAGGCCAAATGTAGAGGTATATTGTATTCTGTTGTTTTTTCAATGACTGTTTTAATTGTTTGTAGATGATCGATGGTACTAAAACCTTTTCGAAAGCCTGCCTGTTCTATGGGCTGATAGGAATCTAGTTTCGTAGACAGTCGGTTGTTGATAATCCTAGTGAAGAGCTTGTATAGATGCGAGAGAAGGCTTATTGGTCTATAATTCTCTATATTTGTAAAATCTCCTTTTTTGTATAATAGCACAACTTCTGCGTTTTTCCATGCATCCGGGATTCTACCCTCCATCAGACATTTATTTAACAATACTTCCACGGCATCCACTAATGGTTTTCCGCCCATCTTCAGCATTTCTGGTGTAATACGATCTTCTCCTGGGCTTTTGCCATTTTTTATTTGTTGAAGTGCGTATTTAATTTCTGTGGTTGATATTTCTGGCATATCTTCTGATCCTACGTTTGTGATGTGTTTTTGTACTCTATCTTTGTTTGGTATAACAGACTGAGAAAGTTGTTCGTAGAATTTGTGTATTTCATTTCTAATTTCATGTTTGTCTGTTGTTATAATGCCATGTGTGTTTCTTATCTTTATTTTTTTTTATTATTTTTTATACATTAATATACATGATACAACGATATACAATAATTACTTTTAAATCTTTTTATATTATTTGGAACGTTTAAAATTGTTTAAAAAATTATTTGTGTCTTAAAAAAATAGCATGTTCTATTTGGGGTAAAAATGACTTTTTGTGCCTCGCATGTATCTCGCTAACGCTCGTCAAACGTACAGTATCGCCTCGAAAAGTGTCATTTTTACTCCTAATAAAACAATGTACTATTAGTACTTTTATGCTTAGGTGAGAGTCATTTTATGCTTAGGCATTAAAATGACTTTTATGTATTGTCAATCACGTCGCAAAAATTAATACTTCTGTGACTCTTGTGAAAAAACCGCGTTTGTTTCGCATCAGTCCGGTTTTTATTTCGGTTGTTAGGCAAAAAATTCTTAATCGTTTTACTGCAGAAATTATTAAATATTATACTAAAGAAAAAACTCGGCCCTAAACCGAAACAGCTCGAAAATAAATCAAATAAACAGCATTTATCCCGACTTTTTGTCCATTCTCCTCGTAAATCTCTCCTCGCAAGCAACCATTTCCATGATCTACCCGCCTGTATAGAAATAAACACCCTCCCTCTCAACCGCTCCGAGCTTTTTGCTTCATTTTTTCGCCACAAAAGGACCGTCTTCCTTTTTGGGCGCTTACCATAAAAGCGGCATCCATCATCTTTAACGTCTTAAACGTTTGAGTCGCATGTCTTTAGACATCTCTTAACCTCGAAGGTTTTTTCCGTATGTAGGTAGAAGCGACGTTTCGATTGCGGACGCAGGCAACGGCCCTAATACATTAGGGTTAAAGGCTCGAGTATTTCATATTGTGACAGACGCTGAAGGGCTCGCCGCAGGGTCTATAGAGAAGAGGGAGCGTATTCTGTAGGTTATTGGATTTTAGTAAACATCAAGAGCGTTGTAATTAATTTAAAGAATAGATTAAAAATAATTTTATTACTGCCCAAGCAGCATTTGGACGTCGGGACAACGTTGTGTCACGCGACCAAACGTCGGGACGGAACGTCGGCACAACCTCGTGCCAACCCTAGTCTGCACTAGTTTGGAGCATAATTTTTTGGTCGAAACGACATTGGATACCGACGTTGGCTAGCAGCCTAATTTAGTACAAACTGCAACGTTGTTTAAAATCCTAATTCACAGAAATACAAAACTATAATAATATGGCGTCTAAGTCGCGTTATTATCCTAAATTGGGATAATTATATAGTAAAAATATTATTTTTATGATTTAGTTAGAGACATATGCCAGATGGCAAGGAAAACAAAACAAAAGTATTTAAGTGTGGAGGATGTTTGAAGATCATAATTATTGCGACTTTGTAACTCGTTACCCAAGGCAAAAAAGTTAAACGGAAACAACTTTATTGATAAATGTATTGTTTCTACTTTGAAAAATACTAATGGGCCTTAAAATTAAAGAAGTTTTAAAAAATGTCTTGAATTTTTTTTTAGTAAAATAATAATAATTTATTCGCAGTCGAAAAAATTGTTTCCGCGTGTTTAGTTGACATTAGTCCTGACACTGTTCGCAATAGATTAAGAGAGGTCAACTTAAAAAGCAGACGCCCCTGGAGAGCTCAACCCTTAACGAGAGGAAATCGAGAGGTATGATATTTGTGGGCTCAAGATCATGTTCAGTGGTCGAATGAACAATGGGCCAATGTTCTCTTCACGGATGAGTCACGCTTTGGAAGTCATCCGGATTCGAGAAGGCTTAGGGTATGGAGAAATCCGGGAAATCTTATTCTGTTGGATCATGTTCAGGAAGTGCACCCTTATCAAGGTGGAACACTTATCGTCTGGGGGGAGTCCAGTTAGGCCGAAAAACCGATCTCGTTTTTCTTGAAAGGTTTCTAACAGGAATCACATATCGTGATTTAATTCTTGAGCCTGTCGTGTTACCATATGCCAATGATTTTGGGAGAAACTTCATACAGCCAGAGTGGTAAGTGAGTTTATCAATGCTCATCAATTAAACATCTTACCCTGGCCGGCACAATCTCCTGACCTCAACCCCAACGAGCACGTATGGGACGCGGTTTAAAGAAGAATTTTGAGAATGGGTATGCCTCGTGAAACTCGTAGGGATCTGGTTCGGGCCGCGAATGCAGTGTGGCAGGCTGTACCTCAAGAAGAGATCTACAACCTGATCAGGAGCATGGAGAGACGATGTAGGGCTGTAATGAACAGTAGAGGAGGCCATACCCTTTATTAAGTAAAAATGGTTTTATCTTTTTTTTTTAATTCACAGTTTAGAATAAAAAAAAATGTGTGTATTTTTTTGAGTTCAATAAAAATCATGGTAAATTTGAAAAATTCGGTAAATTTCGCATTTTTATTTCCAATACGTCCTGTAAACTATTTGTTTATTTTAATTTTATTATATCAGAAATGCAAATAATAAAATTACTGACAATGGCTGGATAAAATTGTAATATCCCTAGACTTTTCCGGTGTGTGTATAATTCAGACGAATATATATATATCTAGTTTCATATTGGCTTTGAACAAGCTAAAACTAAACAATCACATCATATCTATTTCACCTGAATATTAGGAAATGAAAATGTCTAAAATTTTAAAAAGTTACAAAAACAACAGGTATCTGTTACATGCTACTTAGTGAGTAGAGAACTTAATGATTATGCCTTAGTGAGAAGAAAATACCTAATTACTAATTTACAGGCAAGATAAAAATATTGCATGTTTTC
Source organism: Sitophilus oryzae (assembly GCF_002938485.1). NCBI lineage: Eukaryota > Metazoa > Arthropoda > Insecta > Coleoptera > Curculionidae > Sitophilus > Sitophilus oryzae. The sequence goes on along the minus strand of NW_022146184.1, from coordinate 469,247 downwards.
TTTCTACTATACAGAGCAGGGCTATATTAATATTTTAAAGCATTAATACATTAATAATGTACTAGTGGGAAGAAACGAGTACAGGACAAAAAATTCAATTAGAATAAAATTGCATATGCATATGGAGAATGAACATTCAGAGGAATATACGGAATGAATACAGTTTTAATTTTATTTCTGCTTATTTACACAAAGTTTCTAATGTACTCTACTTTAAAATTGAAATGATATAGGACTCTTCAATGATATGCTTATTTGTAGCATTCATATATGCATGAATAGATGCACGTTTGGATATTGACATTAAATTAAATAAAATATAAAATTGAATAACATGTTTATTTATAATATAAACTAAACGATTTTCGTTCCAAATACCTGAAACAAATACAAAACCTTATGTTTGATTCGCTCAATACAGGTTTGTTCACCACATACGACACGAAGTATTGTAGCTAAACGATTAGATTTTTACAAATTGTAAGTTTTGGGTCCTTCAACGACTATTAGAGCTAAAATTTAAACATATTTTTACAAAATACAGGGTGTCCCATATAAATAAAAATGTCAAAGTTGTACTTTTTTAAATGGAACATCCTGTATATTATTACAGTTTTAGTTTCTACGATTAAAATAAAGGTAAATTTGATTAAGGTTTATCACACTTAAACCTTATCGTTTTTTAAATATTTTCAATTTTGTGAAATTGCAGTACAAATTTTAATGCTTCATTATTTCTCCAAGAGTATCAAAGTTTTTAAGACTAAATATTTACTGAAGTTTATTTATTGATCAATTATTGTGTAGCAATAATAAAAATAATACTACCTCATACAGAGTATCTAAAAAATTATTTTAAATAACTTCTAGCTTTAAGCGGTAATAACTTGTTTATTTTAAATGAAACACCCTGTATATTTTAGAAGAATCAGATGCACGATTTAATTGTCATAATCAAATTGTATTATACCATTTTTTTCCTATCCCTTCAAGTTTTCGTAGAAAATGAATTTTCTTATAATTTAGACCTCATATACCCATGGAATATTGACATTTTAGATTGTTTTTAAAGAAACAAATGTATCAAACGGTACAGGCGCTAAAAACGATAATATTACTAGCCCATTTGTATATGAGAAGAAAACTATTTAAATCTTTATAAGAGAGTATACCATTAATTAAATAGTATATCACCATTATTTCCGTCCAAATATTAATTAATTACATACTTAATTGTGTTAGTTAATTAGTTATTCTAAATAAATTTGGATTTAAGTCAGAAATAAATATAATAATTTAGAAAAATGAACGTCTCTGTTATAAATAAGCATTCGTGAAAAAATTAAATAAAATTTTTAAGGTGTTTTGAACAAAATTCAGTTTTTTAGTATTTGGAGCAATTATTAATAATCAACGCAAACAGTCAATTAATGTAGTTTGAATACTGAAATCATATTAATTGGTCCTCTTTAACAAATATTTAAACAGTTTTTTTTTATTTTTTAATGAAATAAACGAACTATATCGACAATATTAGTATCTCTACTCTTTAAAAATAATCTAAAATGTCAATATTCCGTAGGTATCAATCAGGTCTAAATTACAAGAAAATGCATTTTCTACGAAAACTTGAAGATATAGGTAAAAAATGGTATAATACAATATGATGACAATTAAATTGTGTATCTGATTCTTATAAAATATACATGGTGTTAAAGAAGTTAAAGAAGTTATGACCGTTTAAACTTAGTTATGACCGTTTACTAGCTTTAGCTAGTAACTATTTAAATACATTTTTAAATACACTGTATAAGGTAGTATAATTTTTATTATTGCGACACAAAATTTAGTAAATAGAAATACTTCAGTACAATAATTGGTTTTAAAAACTTAAATACGCTTAGAGAAATGAAGCATCAAAATTTATAACTGTATTTTGTCAAGAACCTAAATATTTAAAAAATGGTAAGATTAAACTGCGGTAAACCTTAATTAGATTTACCTTTAGTTTAGTCGTACAAACTAAAAATGTAATCATATACAGGGTGTTCTATTTAAAAAAATTACAACTTTGATATTTTTTATTTATTTGAGACACACAAATTGTAGCTCTATCAACGTAGCCAAAACTTACCTTTTGCAAAAATCTAATCGTTTAGCTACAATACTCCGTGTCGTATGTGGCGAACAACCCTGATGCCTATGCCAATAGCCGGCCGAGAAAAAAAGTTTTTTGTTATAGTAGCTACAGATGCGCGACACATTGTTGCCGGACCCCTATAAAGAAATAGGAAAAACTTTAAGCCGTTGCAACCCCTATTTGCCGCAACTTTTTGATCAGCACCCTGTTAAAAGTGTATTCTCCTATTCATAAATATACGTAAAAATTAGATTTTGATTAAAAATATGATAAGCCTAATAATCCTCCAGCCGGATTCTGTACAGGTCACAGAGATAGGGGAATAGATACATACATACTATTGCCATTACTCTCTGACGACCATTCGACACACATCAGATGATGGTCACACAACCCAAGTAGCATCTATCTGACTTCGAACTAAATCTGACCTGAAGCGACGTCAGACTTTGTGCAAATTTAGGTCGGGTGCTCGTGATACGACCTGTGACGTCGCTTTCCTATTTAAAGCGACGTCGTTGGATCCGAGTCGGTAAATCCAACGATCTGTCGACGTACAAAATAACAACGTACCATTTTTATTAATTTCCCAACGTCGTTCCCACGTTGGCTTGCACGACGTACATATACTTGAACTAGCCCGACGTCTACCCGCTGTCCGAATGGGATACGTCTCACTGATAATCCCTAAACTAACGTCCAATTATATTTTGTTGTATTTTATGTTCATATTTATAACCTAATTTACGTATCTCTATTTATGTCAGTAAATACAACCTATTAAGTAGCATTTGCGACCTAATGAACATCATGAACATAACCTAATAAAAAGTTTTTGTAAACAAACTTAAAAAACTAAAAAGGCATTTAGACATTCATCTACATTTTACAGAAAGAGGTCGAGGCTTTTGCAAAATAATAATAGTAGTAGTGATGTCTTGCCTCCACCCGTAAATGCTTTTTATCCGGAAGAGATGCTGCATTACACTGGTGCATCTTAATTTCATTTTTTAGCTTAGGATTCCAGCAGACCCCAATCTCCTCCGACATGTGAGGTTAGGCTTAAAAAAGCGGCTGCCCATTTTTTTTAACGAGAAAACAAAAACTAAAATATAGTTGCACAAATCCACAAATCACTGATACGCAAAACGCAAAGTGAGGTTACGTGGCGTACGTTGGAATTATATACGTCATAATACGATTGCCGGTCGTCCGGTTTGATGACTTCGGTCGTGTGAGACGACTAATGTTGGAGACCCGTAAGTCGGACACAGAAATCCGCCATTCTTAACACGTATCCGATTGTCAGCCATTTTAAAATCGTTTTTTGTTTTTAAAATTTATATTCACATTTCGATTTCTAGTGGAATAATATTGATAAGGTTGAGTTTGGGGGGAACCACAGTACAGTTTTATGATTAAACCAGCTAGAAAATAAAAAAAAATATTTTGCGAGTTACTTTTTTATAGATATTTTTATTTCATAAATCTACCTAATTTTGAAGGCGCTCGTTGTTTTCCGGAGTATTTTAATCAGATATATCAAGAAAGTGACTTCCGTTGACAAAACTGATGTCTGGATTAATGACTCAGAATTATTATAATATGAAATTAAATAGGCACTTAAATAGGCACATAGTTATATTCGAGGAGTGATTATGAATCCATTTGTAATTAGGTAGTTTGGTTAGGTTTTTATGTATTCTTGGTAGCGAATATGAAACCAAACGTAACGTAAGTGCTTAGCGACGAATTTTAAGTGACTAAAATCCAACGTAATATGACGTTGGTAATTGGTAGAATTACATTCCCTATTAGTTCAGATACCGACGCCGAGGCGACCCGAATCTGTATTCCCCATTTAGGTGCAAATAAGGGTCGTCAGGTGGTCGAACCGACGCACAGTGCTTCGAACATATGGCTCTAGAGGACAAAAATGCAAAACTTCTCTTTTATTGTAGGCAATTTATTCAAACTAGGTTTATTTGACACAAATGATGAGTACTCTCATTGTACTGAATGATGATGTTCTTAGTCCCACGTTTATGAAAAAAAATCTTATAAATAATAAAAATGTTGGAGCTGTGTTCCATCTAAGGAAATAATAATTTATAGTATGATAACGGTGTAAGTATTAAATAAATCCCTGTGATAAAAAAGAATTGAAATAACATTAGAACATGATTCCTACAATATAAGCCTAATATAAGATAAAAATGTTTTTCTTTGAAAAACAAACAATGAAATAATGAAAAAGAAACATTAATGTTATATTTAATTAAAAAAAACTTAAGATACTATAAATTTATTTTAGGACAACAAAATGCATAAATCATAACTACTCTGATGATTCAGAAGAATCACTGCTGACAGAATCTTCCAAATTTATAGTATCCAAATCACAGGTAGATGAAGTATCCTCACATGTAAGATATTTCTGTACATCATTTTCTAATATGTTACTTTTTCGCGTTGTTACTGTTCTTTTTGTTGGTATGAGGGGTTCGGATGTTAATAGTTACCTCTTTAATAGACCATATCCATATAATATTTTTTCCTTTTCTTGGGTATGAGGTTTTATAATAAATTGAAGATGGAAACTTTGTTATGCGACGTTTCGCTCCAACATAGCCTTTTTCAGGCATAAGTGGTGTCTCATTTGACTGGAAGGTTCATCAATATCTAATAAAGAACACATTTTTTGAAATACAAATAATTTTCAGTTCTTGTCCCTATGATCAAGCCAAGTATTAACCAGATCGGCATTGCTTATCAATTTTACTCCATCAGAAAAGCATTGTAAAATAAACTTCGTCGCAAGCAGACGCAGTTGAACTATACAAAAATTAAAAGTGTATGAATATGGCAACAAAAATATTCAATAAATACGATATGTTTTGATATGTTTTTTTTAAATGCCTTTTTGAAGTTTGAAAACGTAAAATTTTTATACCCATTTACTTAAGAATCATCTTAAAAAATAAATAAAAACTAAAGAATCACGAACTTGTTTAGAAATACATTTAAAGTACATACCTTGTTTAACAATATCCATAGTGGCTTTCAATTAAGTACGTACCGCTTAACTCCATAATATACAGAACTACTATGAATGTTATTCTTTTCACTGATAAGATAATGATGGCAAAATTTATTTTTAGTGAAAATATTTGCTAATAAAAAACGCTGTTTATGAAAAATAATATACAGGATGTTTGAACATTTCTATAAGTATAAAATTACATATTCAGATATTAGTAAATTTTAACTTTTTTTTTCGATTTTTGTCCATGGGACGAAGCACTGTGCGACGTTGGTACCCGACGTCGGGTTTATTGAACGCGACGTATACCCGACGTTAGATAACGTCCAAATCCTACTTGGGAAGGCGTTTCCTTTCATGAGCTTTTCTGTGACTGAAAAGCCCGATAAGTGATGTTATCTGCCACCGCACTCCGGACATTCAAAAATCTCATTGCTTTGTTGCATCTTTACTTTTTTGTTGTCGTTGTTAACTCAGTTTACAATTCTTCTCCATTGTTAATCCCCTTTAAGTTTTCATGGAAAATGTCCAGGGGAATAGATGATGACATAGAAAGGGACAAATAGAATAGGCAATAGAAACCGCATTTCCAGCATAGAACGGTCCTTTAAAGTCCAAAAAAAATCTAAAAAATACGTGTTAAAAATACAAAAATGCGTTATAAAACTTGTGGGTACCAATTGGATATCGGCTTTCAATCGACAAATTTAATACTGAAACTAAACCAGGCCAACCCTAATCTCCTCAGAATTTAAAATCCCAAAAGACGAGGGCATGCATTCCAACCCTTCAGCCCGCGTGCGTGTAATGTACACCCCCGATAAGGGCCTCAAACTAACGACCCTACCGAGGCCCTTAACGTCTGTCACATTAGGGCATAGTTGAGACGTTTACCCCTAATGTGTTACGGATGACGCCCTACGTTTGGCACTCGAGGGGATGTTCTCCGCTTTCTTTTTTTTCAGTTGAGATATTTTTAAAAGCAGCAGATTGAATAGCTGAAATTGGAAGAGAGCGTTTTGCTTTGTTGTTATTAAAGCATTAAATAACATAATGTAAATAATTTTTTTAAGTATTTTAATATAGTGTAATTAGATATATTAATATACTATAATTAAAAATTAATATAAAGGTAAACAAAGTTTTTTTGCAGCTTTTAGTATAAATTACTAAATACAAAGTTCTTTCCTTGTACTGCTATATTTTTCAATGAGGAAGATGCATATATTTTATTTTTCACCAGAAACTGTTCAATTTATTAGAATAAATATGTATAAATGCAAAAAAAAAACTTTTTTCTTGAAAGCGGTACCACAATTTTATAAAACGGGCCATTAAAATACTATGGATAACGCAAACGCTATTGGTCTGACGTCACCCGCCGTTCTCGTCGACGCGCGATGGCCAGCAGCAGCCCGACGTGTTCCGTTTATGTACGTATTTAGGTGGCGTACTAAGACATTTTTGTTGCTTTTAGCGTTGATTGAAGGAGTTTTTTATGCTTTTTTGTGCAGTTATTATTTGTATGTGTTGTGTGTTCGGTGAATTTTTTAAGTAATGGCAGATTCCGGGTTTGTAAAAGCACAAACAGATAACTTGCCAAAAGTCGATGCTTTTATGTTGGCTGCTTTTATAAATACAAATTCCCAATTTATTGGTGCTGAATTACGAGGAATAAAACAAAGAGGTATGTAACATTTATTCTTTGTAGTACTGAGGCATATTTAAGTATAAGTAGGTACCTACTGTTACGAACTTTTATATAGTTATAAATTAGTGTTATAAACTTATTTTTCAGATCAGGTAGGGAGATGTATGGAGATAATGCTGTAGGTTATGTAGAAGTGAAAAGAGACAAAAATATTTGTTTAGTACGTGGAAAAATAACTCCACAGCATAGCGTGAAAAAGAAAGTTTTTTTTATATATTGACACCCCCTTACCCTTGTTATTTTTAAAGATTGTTTTTTTTACAAAATTATAGGAAATAAATTGTTTATCAGTAATGAAAATATTATACAAGGTGTCCCATAAGCAAACGCCAAAATTAAGTTACTTTTTTAAGTGAAACACCCTATATATTTTTGGATTCTTCTGAAATTTCTAGATGTTCTAGATATATTTCATGAATAATATACTGTACCTATCTTCAAATGTTTACGAAATATTGACAGTTGAAATACCTACAATTTTCTGGACCACCTTTTTTGAGACACCCTGTATAACTGGAATTAATTTTAAAAGAGAGTATATGAAAAACCATGCAACTTTTTTATTTAATGTTTTCTTCTAAAACTTGCAGTTAAGGCTGTATGTGGGTGTCAAAATATAATGAATAACCCTGTACATTCAAATTTCATATAAGTAAGACAATATACATAAATATACGAACTTACATCAAAATGATCTTCACAACAATAAATCGTAAAAATGAAGGATAATTTAACGTTTTTCTTTTCATCTCTTCTCATGGCCTTGGACCATTTTTTTCTGTTTTCGCTCATCCATTACTATTTATAAATATCACTAATTACTAATTATGTATTAATTAACACAAATAACTAAAATTTTGACTCGGATTCAACAGCGTTTAAAAGCAAACTGTGTAAAATAAACACGCGTCTGGCTCCACTCAACCAGAAGAACGGCGGGTGACGTCACAGCGGCAAGGCGCGGTAGAGAGCGTTTGCCCGGCCATTTAAATTAACAATATTTAATTATTTTATATTAGAGATATTTCTTAACCGATATCAACGATTTTTTTTTGTTCAATTTGTAATTATATGAACTATTTTTTAAAACCATTATTTAAAAACATGCATTTTCCTCATTCTCGAAAATCGAAAAAATAAAAAAGGAAAAAATTGTTATTTTTGTTGTTAACGGGGAACCAACTCCAACTCCCACGACCGGTTTCTGGACCTACCCTTCATCAGGTGGGCTCTTCAGAGGTTGGTTCTCCAACGAAACGACAAACACAACTTTAACAATTTGAATCGGCGATGTCGAACAGTGTCAGTGAGATATTAAGTATTAGTAACTTTGAAACGGTTTTTGATAAACGTTTTTTGCTTCCCGCGCTCAACCGGGCAATCAGTTTTGAATTGTGAACCGTGACAAATTCGCGAAGGTGCCTAGAAATCGTAGTTCAAGTTAATGTCAGTTCTATTGTTAGTTACATAGTTGTGCATAAATTGTGTATACAGGGTGCTACAAATTCATGTTACGAGCATTGGTATCTCGGAAACCGTAATAGATACGAAGATGATTAAATTGGGGCAAAGTTGCGCCTTAGGCTGTTCACCAAGATGCCATCAAAAAAGTTTTAAAAATTTCAAGGATTGCTGAGTTTTTTGGAGAAAACGGATTTTTTTGGAAACTAATTTTATTTTTTCCTGTCGTTACTTTTTAGAAAATCAAAAAACTAATTGCACATTCTCACAGCCACTTTATTAGGGCTATCTGATAGTATTTTTAGATTTTAAAATTAGCTGATAATATGTGAGATACAGAGGCCAACTTAATTTTTTTAAATACGGACCTGCATTTTTTATTTCAGATTTTGAAAGAACTTGGTCTCCTGAATACAATAATATGCCACATTTTATACTTTTTTTGTTTTGGGTATCTTAACAGCAACAAAACTATTTAATTATTATTTAAAAAAAATCAAGTCCGACTCTGTTTTTTAAATTATTTAATCTGTTTTTATTCATCGCAACAATATTGATCAGTGCTAATTAACATTGAATAAGGAAAATTGAGCCAATTGAAAGATTCAAATAAATAATATCCAGATCAGCAATTTAAAGATATTATTTTTAACTTTTCTTATTGTGAATTTGAAATTCTCAGTGTACGATCTAATAATTTGCATAATATTAATCGTAGTTATTATGAATAAGTTAACCTTCTACAAACTAGTTTCTAATGCTTTACATAGTCTACATATTCGAAAGGGTTACCACCCAAGCAGCATTTGGACGTCGGGACAACGTTGTGTCACGCGACCAAACGTGGGGGCGCAACGTCGGCACAACCTCGTGCCAACCCTAGTCTGCACTAGTTTGGAGAATAATTTTTGGGTCGAAACGACGTTGAATACCGACGTTGGCTAGAAGCCTAATTTAGTACAAACTGCAACGTTGTTTAACATCCTAATTCACAGAAATACAAAACTAATATGGCGTCTAAGTCGCGTTTTATCCTAAATTGGGATAATTATAGTAAAAATATTATTTTTATGATTTAGTTAGAGACATATGTCAGATGGCAGTGAAGGAAAATAAAACAAAAGTATTTAAGTGTGGAGGATGTTTGAAGATCATAATTATTGAAACACTTTAACCGACTCTGTTACTCGTTACCCAAGGCAAAAATTAAACGCAAACAACTTTATTGATAAATGTATTGTTTCTACTTTGAAAAATACTAATGGGCCTTAAAATTAAAGAAGTTTTAAAAATTTTTTTGAAGTTTTTTTTTAGTAAAATGAGAATAATTTATTCGCAATCGAAAAAATTGTTTCCGCGTGTTTTTTAGGGTCAAATATTTCAAGTTAATGTATTCAAAAAGCAGGAATTGCTATTTTAGGAACGAAACATTTTCTTATTTAACAACATGGCGGCTTTCACTTTGTTGTTTTGGAGATTAAGATGGAGTAGTTCGAGTAGTCGCATACTGGATTAATAAAGTCGCAGTTCGGCCTTAACAGGTAGTATACTAGTCGCAAGATTGCCTAATAGTCATCCTAGAGTCATCCTAGAGTCTAGCTTGTGCCGCCCTCTATAATCTAAATAAACGAGGGAGTGGATAAACTATCGGTAATATATGTCGATGTATATTTAAATTTAGTTTTATATGTACCTTTCTTTTGTCCCATTTTAATTAAGTTTTTTTTTATAAAAACAGCAATGAACTGTCTGACTGAACAGAACAATGAAGTGAAAATTTAATATTTAAGTTTATGGTTCAATACAGTTGCAAAAAGGTAGTGGCTCGACGTCCTACCAACGTAAGAATAAGGAAATCTAAACAACGTTGGAATTAGTAAAACAGACGACGTTTGCATAACGTTGGAATAGGTCCTGAAACTGACGTCGGAAAACTCTATATTGTCCAACGTTGTAACTACGTTGTCCGAATCACCTAAAGATCACTTAAGCAAAAAAGGTTACAAGACAACGTTTATTCGACGTCGCAGAAGCTTCCTACTTTGCTGTAGTACTAGTCCAACGTCGGCACAACGTTATAAAAACGTTTAAATTTATTTTAATACCCAAGGTAGAGAGCTAACTATATTTTGTAACTGATCCAATGTTGTGTTTAGTAAACATGTGGTCGCAAGTCGTGAAAATGCTACTTGGGCACCCTCCCTATTGCACAAATTTATTTTTCGTTCAATTTTATTTATAGCTTTTGAATAGATCTTCTTATATTTTCGAATGCATTGTACTCTTTATTGTAACTGCCGGGATGTGTGTTGATTTCACTTTCTAGTAAAATTTGGACCTGTCGAATTACTTGACGTCATCAGACGGTCCAGGTACCTCGCTGGCCATTATACTGCTCTACCATTTCCAATCCATCTTCCGGGGAAATGATTTGATTGTTTATATTACATTTTATTTATATTATTTTTTATTATTTTATCGCATTTGATTTTCCTTATTCAACCCACATCACTGTTAAGTTTGAAAGCTTATCACAATTATCGTACCAACGCAATTTAAAGAAAGTATTGTTATTCCTATATTCAAAGATGGAAATAAAATGGAAATGACTAATTATCGTCCTATCTCATTACTAAATGGTCTGTCTAAAATTTTTGAAAAAAGCATTAACAAGAGACTGACATCTTTTTTAAACGAACATAAAATTATATCAAATTGTCAGTTTGGTTTTCAGAAGGGAATTAGCACTGAACCACCACTTCAGATTCTAATAGAAAACATACTGAGTAATTTTAATAGTAACAAAAAGACCATTGGTATTTTTCTTGATTTACAAAAAGCATTTGATACTGTGAATCACAGCAGATTACAGGAAAAACTTAACAATATAGGTATTAGAAGTAAAATTTGTTCACTATTTAAAAGTTACTTGACAGAAAGATATCAACAGGTACACATGAACGGGATACTCAGCAACACCAAAATTATAAAAACTGGGATTCCACAGGGATCTATACTGGGACCTACCCTATTTCTTATATTTATCAATGATTTATTAAACTATAATGAATGTAAAATTATTTCTTATGCGGATGATACGATTTTGCTTTGTGAAGATTTTTCATGGGAAAGGACGTGGAACAAAGCTCAAGCCTCACTGCAAGACGTGAAAGAATGGCTGGATGCTAATAGACTGAGGTTAAATGTCTCAAAAACTAAATCTATGGCTTTCTCACCGACTGTTGCAGGGCAAAGTAGACAATTGGGTCCCATGTATATTAAAGGTTTTAATGACGGAGTAATCCAAACTAATGTTGTGAAATACCTGGGTGTATTCATCGATCACTACTTAAAATGGACTTTCCATATAGATTATCTGGCTAAAAGAATCAGAAAGCTTATATACAGATTTTATCAATTGCGCAATGTACTAGCTCAAAAACTACTTCTTATCGTTTATAGCAGCTTAGCCGAATCAATTCTTAGTTACGCCATATCTGTTTGGGGTTCGGCGTATGAAACCACACTAAAAAAGTTACAAGTTTGTCAGAATTTTATCATACGCATCGTATTCAAGATTAAAAGTAGAGTAAGTGTAAGAGATATCTATACAACAAATTGTATCCTGAATGTAAGAGGTCTATATATTAAATCTATATTAATCAAAGACATTATAAATATAGACCGAACATCTCATTCATAAATACTCGTTGGTAGTGTATCAAACATTCCAATATGTCAGACAAGGACAGAAGAGACAGAGAAGTCTAAAATTTCCGACCCCGGCAACTAGGCCCATTTGGATTGTTCTCATGGCCAGTGGCGTATCGTTTTTTGGAACGAATTTAATTAGTAAAGTAAAAATAAAGTAATTAGTAAAATTTTTACTCCATATTAATATACTACATTAATACTTTTTCGTCAGATGAGTTTTGTTATAAGGTCTAATATAATAATATAATTAATATCCCACATATACTTATGTTGAAACGTTAGTAGGTAGTTTTCGAAAATCGCTCCAACGTAGATTTTCAATTTAAACTTTCAGTTAATTCTATATAAACTTTCAGTTACTTTTGAATATTTACAGGGTGACTCAGGCTTCCGAAACAGTTCTATGTATATTAGGTTTGTGGTTGATGACTTTTCTTTCATTTTTTTTTTTTTTTTTTTCAGATAATGGAGGCAATAGTAAAGCACATTTTAGACATTTTTGTAAACATAGGTGGCCGGAACATATTTTCAAACTAAAGTTGTAGATTTGCCATTAAATTTTCATTCCAGAAATACCTAGGGTTGCCCCCTGTCCTTTTTGAAAAGGACAGTCTTTTGGAATAACTTGTATTTTTGACTTTTTTGACTTAAAAGTCATTTTTATTACGTATTTTCCCTGAGAAAATTACCAATAGCAAACAGAAATATGATTTTCGTCCAAATTTAAGTAGAGATGTTATAAAACTTATAAATAAATTTTTCTTGTTTAGAATAGGCAACATTATTTAGAACTTCCCGTTTAATCTCAAATGATAGTTTAGGTTTTAGTTTTACCTTTTTTGATTTTAAAAAGAAATTTTCAAAATTAGTAATTAGTAACGATTTAGTTAGTTCGCAATCGATAGCTTCCTGAGAAGTACCCTGTGTAATAGTTGTTTAATCTTGTATTATTAATAACTTCCTGTACCTAAAATCAATATTTAATGAGAAAATTGTGTTTTTTTTGAAAATATAAGACAAGATTTGGCTCTTTCGGTCTTCTTCTTGTATTATGATGGCTCTGACACGAGGCAATTGCCTTTTAGTCTCTCAATAGAAGGCATTTATCATTAAAAGTATCAAATCTGTGTGCTACAGTATGGGATTTCTGTCGCATAATAATGAATATTACGTTTATTTACAAATCCATTACTTTTAAAGGTAGCTTCATCAGATAATCAAATTTTAGTTAAATGTTCCAATTTTCATGAACTGTATTAAGCATATGTATTGCGGTTTACATCACCCTGTATGTTGACAAAAATATTTTGAAAATGTGCGTTACAATGGCCCCATCTTATGTAAAAAAAAACTATTTGAGACAGAGTTTACCAAAAATGCTTTTTATATCTACTAGTGGGTAAATGAATTTGTGGATATATTACGACTTTTCTTGGAACTTTCGTTCCGGAGATATAAATTTAATCGGACCTTTTCAAGAAAATTAATTTTATTTTTCAAAAACTATTTGAGACAGAGTTTACTAAAAATGCTTTTTATATCTACTAGTGGGTAAATGAATTTGTGGATATATTACGACTTTTCTTGGAACTTTAGTTTCGGAGATATACATTTAATCTGAACTATTTGAGACAGAGTTTACCATAAATGCTTTTTATATCTACTAGTGGGTTAATGAATTTGTAGATATATTACGACTTTTCTTGGAACTTTAGTTTCGGAGATATTAATTTAATCGGACCTTTTTAAGAAAATTAATTTGTTATGATCTACAACAGTTAGGTAGTAATTGAGACGAATTATAATTTAATCACCGGCTACTACGTTCTTGCTTTAATAGATCAAAATTCAACAAATATAATTAGAAAGTATTTTAATTGTGAGAGGCTCCCTTGTGGGACGCCTATGTACAATTACGGCGGAAATATAAAATGTTAAAACAATATCTACCTGTGAAAAGACAAATTCGGGTAATTTGAGCTTATTTTTCCACACACTTGACACTGTCGTACCATATTGAAAATTCGCAGATTCAAAAGTACGTTAAACAAAACAAAAACTACTGAAAAACACTGAAAAGATCAGTTCGGACTTGATTCCGACTTCAGACACACCGTAAGCTAAACGTAGTACGCTATAACGGACCAATGGCCGTCGCGAGGGGTAGTGGGACGGACGGCTCATTTCATTCTGGAAGACTAGCAGCGACGTTGCCAATAGTTCTAGACGTTTCAGCACATTAAACAGTAAACATGTCCTTTAATAGTAACGCATATATCCTCTGGTTAATAACATATTATTACGCATGCTTCTTTAAAAATAAACTATTAATTTAATTAAGAAATTGAGATTTATTGATATCCGGTGAAGGTTTTAAAGTCACCTTTTCTGCAAATAAAACTAAGTAGATAGGCGCAAATTTGATATGTGGCAATGTCGCCTTCTCTATCTCAGTTGGTTTTTACAGTACGTAGTCAACTTCCGATTGTTTGATCGGGTTAAAATGCACAATGTGATATCTGTTCTTCCTAAATCTATGATATTAATATTAATACATTCGAAGAACAATCTGTATCATGCGCACCACTCACACAATACCAAAAGTCAAGCTGCACAGATGACTCCTATAGATCGTGTTAGTAAATCAGTCTGCCAAAAAAGTATATCTTATAATGGAATAAAATTATATAACAGTTTACCTTCGTTATACAGGAGATATTCTAGCTGTATTTTCAAAAGGAACATTAAATCTTATATAGTTGTCAATTATGTGATAATGCACTCCATGTTGGTCTAGGACAAACCATTATTATCAACCTTTAGAATTATAGCTTGTATACTTTTATTACATATTTATAATGTTTTTTTTTCTCTTTCTTTCTGCGTGTAGTTAATTTTTAATAAGAAAGTAACCCTCAAAACAAGGCACAACACAAGACATTGTCTTAGGTGCCTTTATTAAAGAAACGGCTGTGTTATTTTATGTACTAATCTAAAAGTTAATAAAGTTAATAATAATAATTTAATAATTGTAACGATGAATATATTAAATATTAAAAAAAAAACAGAGCCGAACTTGAAATTGGTGTAAATAAATTGTGTCCAAATTTCCAAAACAAAAAAAATATTAAGTGTGGCATATTATTGTACTCAGGAGAGCGAGTTATTTGAAAATCTGAAATAAAAAATGCAGGTCCGTATTTAAAAAAATTGACATTCGTATCTCACAAATTATCAGCTGATTTGAAAATCTAAAAATACTATCAGATAGCCCGAATAAAGTGGCTATGAGAATGTGCAATTAGTTTTTTGATTTTCTAAAACGTATCGACAGGAAAAAATAAAATTGATTTTCAAAAATATCCGTTTTTTCCAAAAAACTCAGCAATCCTTGAAAGTTTTAAAACTTTTTTGATGGTATCTTGGTGAACATCTCAAAGCGCAACTTTGTCCCAATTTAACTATCTTCGTATCTATTACTGTTTCCGAGTAACCAATGCTCATACCTCGAATTTGTAGCACCCTGTCTAGTGAGAAAAATAAATCTGTTAAGTGTTATCGTGAGTTTGATTAGTGGACCTACGGAATCCGTAACAATATTTTTATAGAGATTTTAAATTGATATCTGAAAAAAATCTTTATCGTTTTATTTTCTGCGGTTAAAAATAAAACCCAGCATTTTTGGTAGTATTAAAAAGCCATTCAAATGGTTTATTTTATACACAAAAGAAGTAAAACAATAAAAAGCGCTTTGCATCCGAACAATAAAAATATGACAAAGGCGGTGGAAAACGCGGGGGAAAACTGAATGTGCCGAACTAGCTGGAAAATCCTTATTATCTGCCCGCTTTTATTATATTCGTCAATGAGCGCTTTAGGATTATGAAATCCGATATAAAAGTTTGTTGCCAAGAAAGGGCGGCCCTCACAATTCGGCTTTATGGGGCAATAGATTTGGTCAATGCCTCGACGATTATATTGTCCTTGTGGAAAAATTATTGTAATAAGAAATAGATAGTGGATTCTATCAATAGGCCATTTTTATAAGGGAATTATTAACTCTACATTAAGCACGTGGTATTTTTTAATATTATCTGTTTTACGCATAGATAGATTAAACAAATTTCTATTGGGAAGTTATAAGAAGAATGTATATGTTACAGGTAAAAGTTAGAAATCATCTAGCTACGTCGATCTGGCGCATTCCAGCTTCGAGCATACCCATGGCCCTTAGTATTTCGTCTCTGGTAAGATGTCTACGCTCCATAATGTCGTTTAATACTGTCACACCCCATTTTGTGGGTTATGACTAGGGGCATAGCAAATAATAAATACTTCAATTTAACTTAATAATCAATTTAATTAATCTACGAATAATAAAATAATTATAAAACTAAATGTGTACTTACATATTATATTTATGGACGAACATCATCACTGGCTCGGGGGTAGTGTCAGGGTTGTGTAACGCCAATGCCGGAATCTCGACCGCGACCTTATCGAACTTACTATCGACTATCGACTATCCCCCCAACAGGTGACATTTTTGTATTTATTGGTTCGTTACGTCGAATCATCGAATCAGCATTATTGGTCTATCGGTGCGATGACCGGTGCGATGACCGCGTTAGTGCTGATTTGATGATTTTATAAATTTGTAATATTGAAAGGAAATATTTTCGCAATTGCCAATTATGCTTATAACTTTGATTTTTAAAACTTTACTTTTGTTGCGTAAATGCTAATGAACTTTATTTATCTTATATTTCCTTTCAATCGAATTATTAATTTACGAAATATATTAATATTAAATATGTTACTTTATATATCGAATAATTCCATCCTTGAACTTCCCCGCACCTCTAAAGCTGGACCCCAGCGATAATTCAAGATTTATGAAATTATACTTTCTAACAATAATTATTATACATTGCAATAAATTGTGCTTAACGTTTCATAATAAAAAAATGTTTTAAGTATACAATATTAAAAAAAAATTTTTTTAAAGAAATTACTAACTAAAAAAAAAATATAAAAAAAAAGCTTCTCTATAAGTTTAAGGATGGCGATTAGCCGTCTACATATAGACCAAAAAAAATGTCTTTTAATACTGGCACTAACGTGAACTGTACAATACCTATATAGTTTTTAAGTTTCAATACTTTGCACTGACTTCGTTCATAAAACACCCACCCACAAATCTCGTCGGCTGCTCACGGAGGCTGAAAACTGAAGTTTTGATTGTAGTATCCACCTTCACATCATAAACCTAACGAATGCACACATGCCTCCCGTTCCCTGCACTTTGAAAAGCTCTTTGTTTTGGTAAGCTGTTTCTCAATACTTGCGTCCTTAGGGAGTTGTTTCTTGATATCGGTGTAGGCTGACAATGGAAACAAAATTCTAGTATGATTTTGTTTGTCATCTGGATTGGCGTCGAATTCATCTTTCGAAGAAGAGACCAGTTTTTAGACAAGACAATAACTCTTCCTGTAGCTGCTTATATCGCCAAACCAAATTTGACAGCACGTTCTGAACCCATTTTTGAATTGGACTACTTGCTTCGGACTGCATTACCATAGTGTACTGTTCACAAAGCTTCATAAACAAGGGTAGGCAGTTTGCATCGTATAGGCATGATGGTGTGGTACTACATTCTTCTTTCTCCTTCGGGGTTGAGTCCATACCCTGACACTACCCCCGAGCCAGTGATGATGTTCGTCCATAAATATAATATGTAAGTACACATTTAGTTTTATAATTATTTCATTATTCGTAAATTAATTAAATTAATTATTAAATTGAATCATCTGTTTTATTCCGCTATGCCCCTAGTCATAACCCATAAAATGGGCCGTGACAATACTAAACAGAGTTATTTGAATGAATTCTGGCCAGTTATCATAAAAATATAGCCAGTACAGGTTAAATTCGAACAATTGATGCTAGGTGCTTTTTATACATTTGACAAAAAATGCACAAACACTTCTGCAAATATCCCAAATTTAGAAATAACTAGTGTGACTACTTCGTTTCAATCGAAGTAGAAAGAATCGGCCTACAAATATGTGGTTGTTTATTCAAAACATTTATTTTTAACTTTAATAAAATGATATCCCTACATTTTTCCGGGTTGTGTATTTTATTTTGTAAATTTTCTTGCAGTGCAGTGGCGAAATACCCATAAAGGATTTTTTTGGAGAGATAAATCCGTCACACAGGTATAGACATTTTTTTATAAAAAACATGTATTTATTTCGATTTATCAGTTTTTTGAAACGTGTCAAACAATTCAGATATTGTAAACATTCCTCTACACCTCTGGTTCAAAATGAGTCCTCAAAAATAAAGGAAATCGATGGCCATAAAAGCGAAGCCCCTAAATACAACTTATTGCCATATATTATTCTCTCCCAAGCGCGTTCCTTTTATTGGAACATACCCCATAATTTAAATTGGATATAACTTTATTTCACGTTTCGTGTAAATAATGGCTTGCCGAAAAAAGTTGTTAAAAAGTTTTAACGTTTGTATTATTGATTTAAAAAAAGAATAATGGAAGGAACATCACATACATATGGAGTGTTAGGTTTCCGAATTTTAGTCCCTTTCGAATTTTTTTAATATGATTTTTCCACAACCGCTACTTTCTAGGGAATTTGTTTGATAACCGTTAATAATTTAAGTTGCTGGTTACTCTACTATATTTGATATCAATTAAACTTTTAGTTAGGTAATCGAGGGCGCGATTTTTAAATTCATTGTTGCCAACCATGGACATGTTTGATGCCGGGCTGACTAACTCTAATTTAAATTTCGCGCTGGGGATTCAGGTAGTAGTTCTGCTGTAAAAAATGTCAAGTTGCCGCAAAAAAAGGAAATAAATTTATTTATTTCCTGACATTGTTCTAACCTTGCAGTCGAAGATTGTTTTTTTAACCTCTTTTAGTGCGAAGGGTACAAGTTAGCGTAATAGCCGTAAAAAACTCATCGCAACTTTATTAGAATATTTTGAAAGGGATAGCGGTAGTAATGGTCCATTATGTCTCTTAAGTGCTATTAAGAAGGTGAGTTTTGTTAATGTAAATAATAACTGCTGATATATTTATAATTAATTTATTCTTGTTTTCTAAAATATTTTAATTGAAAGAAAATATACGAAAGTGAGCAACGCTGTGTCGATCAAGCTTAATCACGTGACTAAAAGTTTATTTGGTATGAACTGTATACTACATATGGTGATATGCTTAAAGAATACGTGACAGTAACTGTTATTGTCAGTCATTTGAGTGTAGCGACCGCCAATTTTGGGCCAAGAAAATAATATTCACTTATATTATTTTCGCCCAATTCCCCCGTTGGCGTCTACAAAAACACTCTTCTTCTTATCTTCCACCAGATGAGTCCATTATTGGGTTCCTGCTCTTGTACTAATTTGGCTTGTTGAACACGGAGCAAAATCTTGCCACTACTCTCGAAGAATCTATTGTTCCCATTGTTTTTTAGGATGGCTACGTGCGTTTTAATTGGAGCATTTTTCTAATATGGAATATTGTTTACTGGCCTTTTCTGTAACCCGTCCAAATAGTACTCGGCGTTTTTCTCTACAAACTAGTGGTTCACGAAGGTGATTACCTCTTCATTTGACGAAAATCTCTGTCCTCCGAGCGCAATTTTTAAATGAGGGAACAAAAAGCAGTCGCTAGGGGCTAGATCTGGTGAGTAAGGCGGATGGTCAAGCAGTTCAAACCGTAATTCGTGGATTTTCGCCATGGCAACCGCTGAGGTGTGAGACGGTGCGTTATCTTGGTGAAACAGGATTTTCTTTTTCTGTAAATGTGGCCGTTTTTCCGTAAGTTCTGCTTTTAGCTTGTCAAGTAATGATGCGTAGTATGCTCCTGTGATTGTTTTTCCTTTTTGAAGATAATCAATTAAAATAACTCCATAACTATCCCAAAAAACAGTCGTCATCACTTTCACAGCCGAAATAACAGTTTTTGCTTTTTTTGGAGCCGGTTCTCCCTTTGCCGTCCACTGTTTGGACTGTATTTTTGTTTCTGGTGTATAGTAGTGTGTCCGAGTTTCATTTACCGTAATTAATCGACGCCAAAACTCGGATTTATTGCGCCTAAACTGCGCCAACATAGCGTTGGAAATGTTCATACGAACACGCTTTTGTTCTAACGTGAGCAAACGCGGTACCCAACGCACGGACAGCTTTCTCATGCCTAAATCTTCATTTAATATGTGACAAACACGTTCTTTTGATGTTCATAACCTCTGCTATCTCTCTTACTTTAATTCGGCGGTCGTCTAGCACCATTTGGTGAACTTTGGCGATGTTATCGTCGGTAGTTGCAGTTTTTGGACGTCCCGAATGTTCATCGTCTCCCAAGCTCTTACGGTCACGTTTAAATTCAGCTGCCCAAAATTTCACTGTGGTAAATGATGGTGCAGACTCCACATACACAGAATCCAACTCATGTTTAATTTGTGTAGGCGTATTGCCTTTCAAAACCAGATATTTAATGACAGCCCGATACTCGATTTTGTCCATTTTCACAAAAACACTGACATCAACTCACTCAAACGATTGTTACATAACAACTGCGCATCCAAAATGGCTGAAATTTTGGTAAATAACTGTCAACAGATTTACAATGAAAATTCACTAGCGTTTATCTACGAGTGCTGCCATTTTCATGTTGAGGTCGGAAACTTTTCAGACCATCCTCGTATATATCTGAAATAATGTTTTTATATCGTATAGTAAAAAATCATATTAACTACTATAGAACATTTCGAACATTTTAAAATATATCTGACAGTACAATTTATTCGCATAGTAAAATTGGATAGAGCATATCCCAATATCATTCCAATTTAAAAGGCATCATAACTCCTTTCGCTAGACGAGAATGCGGGACATCACGCGATCTCTTCTATACAGTATATTGTTGGAAGTTGATTTATAGATACTATTTATTTGGTTTACGGTAATAGGAATTGCCAAAGTATAAAAAATTAATAAGAGTTGCTAAGCGTACTGATAACTAAAAATATTAAAAAGCAAATACAATTTCATGTTTTGGAAAGAAAAAACTAAATTGGATATTAAGAATATTCGTCAAAAAAAATTGTAAAAAGTTTTTTTATCAATATTCGGAAGAATCTAATAACAATCTTTGATTTTTATAGAACTAAAAGACACTGAGTCGGATTCATATCCGTAATAAATAATTTCTTTAAAATAATTTAATTCGAGTCCGGATCCACTTTGAGAAAGCCCATAGAATAGTAGGTATTTAAGTAATCTACGGGAACACGGTTTGATAATCAAGTCTATAAAATTTATTGATAGAGAAATTCATGTAAACATTTTATTCAAAAAATGTGTTTTTTAAAATTATTTTTCATTTTTAAAAAAACAAAAGCCCTAGGCCCCCGCTGGGCTCAAACCCAGCCCCCCCGGCCCACCCCAGGATAAATTGCTAGTTACGCTAATGCACTCAAGTGGTTTTACTATAAGACTTCATCTTTGTGAAAATGTCACTCCTAAATTTTATCATCAATATCATTTTTCTTGATTGTGCTGCATTAATCTGCAAGAAGCTCAAATGGCTTAGAATCAACTTACAATATAAACCAAGGTTTTAAAATGTTAACGATGCCTACAATTTATTACAAATTAATTAATAATATTTATCTGGTTATTTATTATTGGAGTCTGCAAAACAGCCAGATTAAATTCCACAAAAACGAAGTTATAGAGCAAAATCCGACAAAAAAAACTCTCATATTTCTTCTCATTTTCCATCGGTATATGAAAGATAGAGGAGTATTAATAAATTATCGATGTTTGGCAAACACAATGGAAAGACAGACGCTGTACGGTTCGAAATTCCCTCCCGAAAAAAATAATAAACAAACAAAACTGTCTTTGTTTGCCCGGCAAACAAAATCCGCTCTATTCCGCCCCGGCTTAATTAATTGAATTTTTCCGAAAAGATTTTTCGACAGATTATGTTTGAATTTTTTATTACTGCGCCAGTATGTTCATAATTCTTGTTGGAGGATGAGAAGGAAATAAGAAAAAAATGATGGAGTGGAACGAAAATATTTCCTCCTCTTCCTCCTTTATTAATATCTTTTGCTGACCATTCTTCGATATAAGCAGTTTCCTTCGCTAATTCGAAATATTGCACTCAATACCAATTTATGCCTGTCGTTGCCTTATTCGTCGACTCATCATTTAAGATGTTCTAGATATCCACGTCCGTGATTAATTTATCTACACTTTTTTAGCATTGAAATTTGAAGCACTTATAGTAATTTTTACCATCAAAATTTCACTCGAAACGCTAAAAGTACTTAGAAGAAAATAATAAGAAATCGAAGAAATATTAAGACTTTAACACCCTGTAGCTACGAAACAAAGCAAAATCGGACTTATGTTGATATGAAAAATAAATCTTTTTTGCATGAGGAATCTCCCCAGGGGAGATGGCACATGTTTTTTAAAATACCCTGTATAATATACCTAAGCCGATTTAAACTCTTACTCTTACAATATATTAGAATGTATTCAACTTTCATCTAAGAACGATTTATTTATTGCAAGTATATTCCCTCCCCCTCCCTCTTCCACAACCTCTCTCAATAACCCTCCTTTGTTCCAACCCCAACTGCATTATTTCCCTATACATCTTTAGTTAGTTGCGTTGGTTAAGTTGGTTATTTGGTGGGGTGGATAGCTTTGGTTAGTCCTTATATAATTCCTATATTTCATGTCATACCTATTTAGAGTTGGGATTTTGACCGTCAAAATATTTTGTGGTCAATTGTCCAGTCAATTGACTGGTCAATTGACAAAGCACCAGTCAAATTCTTTCGTGATTCTAAAAAAATAAAAGTAGGAGAAATTACATTTATACGTTTATTAGTGATTAAAAAACAGTAAATAAAAACTAAAGAATACAACAAAACGAAACATTACATTAAATGATAATTAAATTTAAAAGTTTTATATAAAATTTAATATTAATTTAAATGTAAAGCGATATCTGTTACCGTTTCGGAGTTACGGGTGTTTTTCAAAAATGCATTTTTAACAAATCGCTGTAACTTTTTTGCTATGGAAAATTTTGTATTTTTATGAAAACATTTCCAAAGCACCTTTTTACGTAGAATTTAATGGTTTAAGTATATTTTTTTTAAATTAATAATTTAAGAATTATCAACAGAAAATTTGATTTTTTATATGGGACACCCTGCGTATTTTTAATTTATTGAAAATAATTTAAAATTACCTTTCCAAAAATATAACACCCTTGATATTTTGCTCGATTCCTCTTCGAGATATAGAGTATATAAAAATTCGCCCGCTTTATATAAGGAGGCTTTGAACGGCACCGGCTGTATTGCAAAAAAATTCTAGCTGTAAGCATCAATTAAAACGAAAATAATATTTGCTATAAGAGATGCAGAATTTTATAACAATTTAAAATATATTTAACCAACATCAACACATTTAAACTATATCTAATAACAATAAAAATAAATAGCAAAACAAGACATGAGATTTTGCTACAGGTGTTCGACATATCGACCGTCTTCTGTTATGGACAGACGGGGCAGTTTTTGAACATTTCTCGCGGAATTCATTAACACAGTAGGGGTGAAAGATACCCTCTCATAACTGCTAAGTATTTCTAATTCGTGTCTAGATTATACGGAAGAATAAGGAACCTTTATTCTTCGGCAAATATATCCATAGGATTAGATCCATGGGCACTAAGTCAGGCGGCCTCGACGGCCACGTTAGCTATTCAATTATACTTGAAATTGGCTGCAAAAATTTGCTGATAACTTCAGCGTTCAGAGGCGGTGCGTCGTCTTGCTGGAAAAATATGTTTTCGAGTTCCATTAAGGGCATATCATCAATAAGGGGTCCAAAGCCTACTAGTTAAAAGTGGCGAACTTTTAAAAATTCTGTATTTCGAAGGGGATTATAACAAAATGATGTATGCTATATTTTTGGAAAGGTAATTTTAAATTATTTTCAGTTAATTAAAAACATAGAGGGTGTCCCAAATAAATTTAGTCTATTAAATTATTAATTTAAAAAAAAAATATACTTAAACCAATAAATTCTACGTAAAAAGGTGCTTTGGAAATGTTTACAAAGAAATACAAAATTTTTCATAGTAAAAAAGTTACAGCGATTTGTTAAAAATGCACATTTTTGAAAAACACCCCGTAACTCCGAAACGGTAACAGATATCGATGTGCGGTTTTCGCCATCATGTTTTTGATAAAAATTGAGCTCCAGATACCGATATTAGTTTTCGTCTATCTCCTGTAGAAAAGGGTGTTCCCCTTTAAAAGCGTCGAATTTGACCCACCCTGTACAATGTACACCAGAAATTGAGTTTTTCCTATAATTTTCTACCATTCGCCACCCATCAGCCATAATTAAAATCCGGAACAAACAACTACTCGATTTGTTCGATCCGTTTCGATATCGGACGTCACGACCGACGCGCTTCTTTTGTCCTGTCAGCTTTTCGCCATCCGACACGGCCAACTTTAATTTCATAATGGAGCGTCCGCAACTCACCCTCCCACTCCTGTTTGTCTTATTTTTCTGTCGGACAGTCTTTATTAAAAACGGGCTTTGTGCCGCAATGACAATCGGAAAATTTGTGAGAAAAGCTCAGCGAAAATATTTGGATTGGAGTATTAAAATATATGGGATTACCGTGGAATAACTTCCTTTCAATGCCAAATAGTTATGCGTCTGATTTCTAAATTGTGTGGGCTTAGTACTTTATTATCCAAATTAAATTTTCGGTCTAATTAACGTAATTTGATATTTAAATTACATTGATATTTTATGCGATATTTTAATCGCAAAAGAAGACGCTGGAAATGCTTTTCTGTGAAAAAAAAATGTGTGTGCACCGTGGCTCATATTTACCCACCAAATTTGGTCGCGATCGGACGACATTAACTTTTGACGTTACTTACATCAAAACTAACTGTCACAGTGACACCTGTCGTACACAGTCAAGTTGGCCTTGGTCCAGTCTATCGACATACCAAGGGTGTATTCCGTGGCTTACTTTGGTTATGGTTTTATGTTCCGTTTCTATCGTTTTTTAGTATTGAAAATACTTCTGGCCGCGTTTATATGGGACCCATCTTTGAAAAAACGACATGCTAGAGGCGACATGGAGTTCAATAACCTGCCTAATCAACTTGTCAACACGTAGTAGAGCAAGGTCGTCCGAGGGCCGAAATGAGGTCTTATTAGTGTGGGCCAACTATTTTATGGATATGGATGTTTAGTCTGGGAAAGCCGATATTATTATAAAAACGAATATGCGTCAAGGCATGCATGGGTTGTTAGGTACAGTTGGGCTATTTTAATCAAGAGCGGAATAAGATAAATAATAAATTTAGACTAATGCAATATTTTTTCTTGGCGCGTAGGATAGTGCGCACAATGCATTAAAGGGAATAATTAATTAAATCATTAAGTTCCAAATCATATAATAATTCGGGTCTCATCGGATCTGCTGATATATTTTGATAAAATTTAGGCTATTAGGACCTATATTTTTTTATATGATAAAAAAATGCCAAAATATTTATTGGGATAAGTTTTTATCGTTTAAATATTGTTGTAAATAATAATTATCATTTAATTAGAGCTAACTTATTAAATTTCACAACACGGCGAAATTTCAACAAAATCGGCTTACGGATCTTTGAGATATTAATAAGAAAGGTCTATTAGAAAACACTTTGACACCACTGTATCTTTAAAATTATACATTATTTCCGGACATATATTTATATGAACTTTTTACGTTAAAAACACTCAAAGAATCACCTCCTGAAGTTTGGCCAGATACTTAATTAACATACTGTATTTAAAAATGGCTAGCTAGTGATTTAGTAAGCTATGTTTATTTTAATAGGAAAAAAAATTATTTCATAAAAAATAAACAAACCCATAATACAAATACTATACACCAATTAATTAATTTTAATTGTATCTAAAGGCACTTTAATAATTGAAAAATGGACAGGAGCACTTAAAATAACTTCATAGAGTATACCAAATATGCTAAAAATAATAATTCCAATAAAAAAACACAAATGGCACATTAAAATCTGCATTATCTGAAATCAAACTATAGCTAAACGGCTAATAAAATAATAGAGACAAGACGCCGACATCTATAACAAGATGAGCAGTTTTTAATAATTATTCCGAGTTATTATTACATACTTGTTTTACAATTATTGTAATACAGTAGCATTCCTTCAAATAAATTTTGATTTAAGTATTGTTAATATAGTCATATTAATGATTATAGCCCGTATGATTTCTAAAATAAATAATCAAGCGTGTTTTTATCAGAATTATTAAATGATTAAGTAGACATAGTTAATATTTATATAGTAACTTCGTAAGTGTTATATTTTAATATAATTAAGAATTTAATAATTAAATAATTATCTTAAGTTTAAATTGTGATAAACTTGTATGAGTTTCAATCATTTATATTTAAAATCTTAGGGAAGGCAATATAGATTTTAGGCAGGAGAACTCAAGAGAACCACTGTGTAATTAGTAATTAAAACTTTACAATTTTTTTTACTTGCCATTTTCTTGTCGTTCACGTTGCACGTTGACTCTTCGTTGTGTCACACACAATCTGAATTTCGGATATGATGCAGAACTGATAAATTGGACCAAATATATTAATTGCAGGTAATCAGACATATTTTTGTTAACTTTGCAAACATTTAAGGCATGCAATAATTTTAAAAAATTTTGACGTGAGATTACTTTATAATTCTTGGAAGTCTTGGATGGTAAAGATTTGAATTATTATGGGTCTGTTTTGTTTAAGAAGCTAACAAATAATTTCAAAAAACCAATTAA
The DNA here is from genome assembly GCF_002938485.1 of Sitophilus oryzae. Lineage (NCBI taxonomy): Eukaryota > Metazoa > Arthropoda > Insecta > Coleoptera > Curculionidae > Sitophilus > Sitophilus oryzae. Next base: position 442,219 of record NW_022146184.1, on the reverse strand, counting down.
CCAATATTCGGGCTTTTACGGTAACATAATACTCATTCTGATTGGTTTACTCTGGCTCCATAATGAAACTGTGAGTTCGAGGTGCTATTGCAAATTAATGCCATTAATTCTATGTATATCTATACATACATACCTCACATTTCTATAGTGTCGTGACCGTGATCGTGACCATTCATGAATCCGTACACGTTCATCTCCATCATTAATATTTTTCTTATTAAATTCTTCACTTTTATAAAAAGCCATCACGATAAAAATCAAATATCAAAATTATTTAACGTTGCGAACGGTTCACTTGTTCACTATACGTATCTGGAATATATTTGCGAATGGCAATTAGCGATACGTTAGACTGCCGGAGTGCTGACGTCACGAATGTCAAATTGCTTTCCAAACAAGCTTTAGTTCTTTTATACTTCTATATGATTTCTATTGAGCTCTTCCAAATGACGTCACCAGTTAATATAAAATGTAGAAAACATGTGATTGCTGACCACCGCCGACTTTTGTGTCTGGTATTTTCAATACGCCTATGATGGTTGCGCATTTTGCAAAATCTGTGAATTTTTTTCATAATTTACAGTTTATTAGAATTTCCATTACAGAGACCAATAATGAGTTAATGGGTATCTATAGAACAAATTAAATTGATCATCAAATTTAAACGCCGTACGCTAGACTTCCTTAAAATGGATATCCAATAAATGTCGTTCGTATTTAAATGGGACTAATTAAAGCCAGAACTGTCCATGCAAAAATGAATATTGTATTCATCGAATTGATATTATGTGTTATTATCGCAATTGCGGTTTAATAACGCAACAGAAACGGACACTTCAATTTTAATTAAATTTATTTTAATTTTTTCCAGATTTAATGAATGAGTGAGTTTTAGTTGAATGTTATATTTAATGATATTCCGATTCAATCCATATTTTAGAATTTTAAAATTCCCATTTTGATCCAGTAGAGTTCTATTAACCCCCCAATATGTATTTATTGAATAGACATTACAAATCCCGTCAGGAATTTTTGTAACAAGAAATATTATGTACGTAAAAAATTTCCTTATACAGGGTGGCCCATCGAAAACGTTCCGCAGGGCATAACGGCTAGGGTATTTTTTTTTCAAAGAATCCAAAAACACGTCAATTTTTTTTGTGAGGGGGACAACTTTTGCCCCAAAAATGATTGCGAAATCTTCAACCCTCTGAGCGGGGGTGTCCTCCTCCAACTTTTTTCAAATGGGAAGGGGTCAAGTGGCGCCGCAATGAAAAGAGCTTTCTATTCTCTATATTTCCCCGCCTCGTTTTTGAAAATCGGTCGAGTCATTGAGGAAATATGAAGGATTGAAATTTGAAAAGTTTATTTAAATATTTATCAGAGTAAATGATAAGGATAAATTCCTTCGACCAATTTGCTGTTTTTTCTTATTATTTCTAGATGTTTACGCATTTTTTTACTTGCCACAAGGTTGAACGATCAGATGCGGTAGTTGCTAGAGAGCTGTTCTGTGACTTGTGCGTTGAAGTTCTTCTCAATATCGTTATACTGACTCACAATAGAATTTCCAAAAATACCAGCCCACACGTTCAATTTCTGAGGGTTTTGTGTGTGCACCTCATGAAAAACGCTGGGGTTGTCTTCAGCCCAGTACCGACAGTTGTGCCGATTAACTACACGGTTCAAAAAGAAAGTACGCTCATCCAAAAAAACACACATTAAATAGGAAATTTAATGTGTGTTTCTTGGATGAGTCTCAGATACTGGCTTTTGTTAAAGCCCTGAGACTGTATGATGAGTTATAACTCGTTATAACTCAAGAAAGGGGAACATAGAGATCTATAAGGTCGCGGTGATTACCTCCCCTCCTAAACATTCTACATTCTACAAATAGGAAATTATTATCATTCGCCACTCGTTCACTCATAGTTTTACAAAATTGCATCAAAATCGTCTTCCTTGAGTTCTTGTACCAACTGAATTTTGTACGGGTGGTACTTGGGTTTTTTTAATTAATATTACTTAATATCCTTTGGACACTTGTACGATTCACGCCGGTCTCATTGGCTAATTTTCTTGTACTCGGCGTACTATCCATGGCAACTTGGCCCAATACGAATACCTCCTAGCTTCATTTACTACAGGCTCTGCCTCTTTTTATTCATAACGGAACCAGTTTCGCAAAATTTTGCTACTAACTCGCGAACAATTTTGCCATAAAGGTAGTTGTCAGGATGTTTTTGAATTTTCTGAAAAAAAAATTACCCTGGAACGTTTTCGATTGGCCACCCTGTACAGGATTCGGCAATAGTGCGTTGGTATCTGTAGCTGCTAGAATAAAAAAACTGGGGAATTTTCTTTCAAGTGCAAACCTAAAGTATGTACTAGGATGTATTTCAGGAAAATATTTTAACTTCTGTAAGGTGACTCAAAAAAGTGGGAGTGGAACGGGATGACTTTTTTTAAATGGAACACCCTGTATATTATTGCATTTTTGACTTCCTTTCCGATTACTTTACATAATCCTAAGATATGAGTAAATATATTTCGGTAGTTTTAGAAATATTAATAAATAAAAAATATATATTTTATAGCCTTTCTTAAGGAAATTCGTAAAAATACAAGAACTGTCCTGAAATCAAAACTATATTAGATATTTACTTTAAATGGTCTGTAATTATTTTGCTATAAATATCGTAATCTTAAACCATACAGGGTGTTCAAAATTCTAATTCAACACCCTGTAGATTATATTTTTAATAGATGAAGAATCAAAAATTAATTGATTTAAATTTTTGTATTTAGAATATTTCAAAATTTTAACTGTTTCGCAGATACTCGCGGTATTATTTAATATGGCTCTTTCAACTATAAAATACGAGAGAAATATCATGGGTGGCTTTGATAAAAATTTACTGTGGAAAAGGCCATATGAAATATAAAACCGTGAATTTCTGCGAAACCGTTAAAAATTTTGAAATAATAGTCTAAATACAAAAAATGTTCATTTTTAAATTATCCATCTATTAAACAAATCACATACAGGGTGTTCTATTTAAAAAAATGAAGAAAATTTATTTTATCTTTTGGAAAGTTGGCGTAGAATTTTGAACATCCTGTATAATTTAAGATTCCGATATTTATAGCAAAGTAAGTATAAGCCATCCAAATTAAATATCTAATATAGTCTTGATTTCAGAACAGTTCTTGTATTTCTAATAAATTTTTTTACCGAAAGTTGAAAAATATATATTTTTATTTATTTATTAATAGCTCTGAAACTATCGAAATATATTTATTCATATATTAGGATTATCCTAAAGTGATCTGAAAGGAAGCCAAAAATGCAATAATATACAGGGTGTTCCATTTTAAAAAATCATCCTGATCCACTCAAATTTTTTGAGCCACCCTATAGAGAAACCCACACTATCGAGAAAAGACGTACCTAGATGATAAAATGATTTTTAAATTCCTTGCTTTCTTAACATATTCCACAGGGTGCTTCAAACTTTCACCAAAATATCAACATTTTGTTTTACCTCGTATAATATACAGATGTCAACTTTCATTTTTAATTTAGAAACAGGTACTAGAAACTAAAATAATTTAGCTAGAAATTGCTTAAAAAATCGTCAAAATCGGTCCACTAGAACACAATATATAAAACTTTAAAATACATGAAAATTTTAAGATATTTGTTTTTCTTGCCGGTTAGTGTATAATGCTCTGTATAATAATATCCTAATAATATATCCCACCAATATATCTCCCGTTAAAATAACTAACATTGCGTCACAGCAACCCCAGGATCATTTTGCGTCGACATCAAGCGAATTAATTCGCACAACAAATATGACTACGGTTGCCGATTCACTCAAGAATTCCCCCAGAAACATTTCCCTGGAAATTTTACGGCCCAGCTCGGCTGTCCGTCGGTGTGTCGCGCTTGTTAAGCAAAAGGAAAATTAGTAGTCGGGAGGGGCCATTTAAATTACAAAAATTATCCCGGCGGCGGACGGGCCGATGGTACTTAAGCGAAAATAAAGTGCCTTTTTTGCAAGTTAATACCGTTAGATCCCAGAGATTGGATTATGCGGAACGACCGGGAGACGGAAGAGAAAAATGAGGGAAAGAAATGTAACAATAAACATTAGTTCTCTTTAGTAGGTAGTCGGGATGTTAGAAAGCTTTCGACAGAATCAATACCACATAAAAATTAAGTTGCTAATCAAAATTATATCCAATAGGAAAATTTATAAATTTAAATATCTACAATCAGATGCAAAAAAACGCAACGGAGAAAATTTCGGTCAAATTTAAACAGTTATATTTTTGTTATTTTTAGCCGTATTTTTATGAATTTTTTAGCAAACTGTATACAGGTTTGTTCACCACATACGACACGGAGTATTGCAGCTAAACGATGAGATTTTTACAAATTGTAAGTTTTGGGTTCGATGAAGGACTATTAGAGTAAAAAATATCAAAGTTGTATTTTTTTAAAAGGAACACCCTGTATATTATTACATTTTTAATTTCTACGATTAAAATAAAGGTAAATTTGATTAAGGTTTATTATACTTAAACCTTACCTTTTTTGAAATATTTTCAATTTTGTGAAATTGCAGTAAAAATTTTAAGGCTTCATTTCTCCAAGGGTATCAGAGTTTTTAATACTAAATATTTACTGAAGTTTACTTACTGATCAGTTATTGTGTTGCAATAATAAAAATAATACTACCTTATACAGAGTGTCTAAAAATTTATTTTAAATAATTATTAGCTTCAAACGGCAATAACTTGTTTAATTTAAATGGAATACCCTGTATATTTTACAAGAATCAGATGCACAATTTAATTGTCTATCAAATTATATTATACCATTTTTTACCTATCTCTTTAAGTTTCCGTAGAAAATGCATTTTCTTGTAATTTAGAACTTATTTATCAATATACCCATGGAATACTGACATTTTAGATTATTTTTAAAGATGTACGAAATTTTTAAAGAGTATAGATACTAATATTGTCGATATAATTCGTTTATTTCATTAAAAAATAAAAAAAAACTGTTTAAATATTTGTTAAAGAGGATCAATTAATATGATTCCAGTATTCAAGCTACATTAACTGACTGTTTGCGTTGATTAATAATTGCTCCAAATACTAAAAAACTGAATTTTATATGTATATAATAAATATAAATAATATTTATATTATTACAGTGTGATAAAAAGTAACACCTTAAAAATGATATTTCATTTTTTAATAAATGCTTATTTATAACAACAGAGACTTTAATTTGATAACTTATTATTATATTGATTTCTGACTTAAATCCACATTTATTTATAATAATTTATTAACGAACACAATTAAGTATGTAATTAATTAGTATATGGGCGGAAATAATGGTGTTATACTTAATTAAGGGTATACTCTTTTATAAAGATTTAAATAGTTTTTTTTTGCATACAAATGGGCTAGTAATATTATCGTTTTGCTAAAAACGATAATATTACTAGTCTGTACATTTTGTACATTTGTTGCTTTAAAAACAATCTAAAATGTCAATATTCCATGGATATATTGACAAATGAGGTCTAAATTATAAGAAAATGCATTTTCTACGAAAACTTGAAGGGATAGGTAAAAAATGGTAATATACAATTTGATTGTGCATCTGATTCTCCTAAAATATACAGGGCATTCCATTTAAATTAAAGAAGTTATTGCCGTTTGAAGCTAATAATTATTTAAAATACATTTTTAGACACTCTGTATAAGGTAGTATTATTTTTATTATTGCAACACAATAACTGATCAATAAATAAACTTCATTAAATATTTAGTATTAAAAACATTGATACCCTTGGAGAAATGAAGCTTTAAAATTTTTACTGCAATTTCACAAAATTGAAAATATTTCAAAAACGGTAAGGTTTAAGTATAATAAACCCTAATCAAATTTACCTTTATTTTAATCGTAGAAACTTAAAATGTAATAATATACAGGGTGTTCCATTTAAAAAAATACAACTTTGATATTGTTTATTTATTTGGGACACTCTGTATCTTGTAAAAATATTTTTAAATTGTAGCTCTAATAGTCCTTCAACGAACCCCAAACTTACAATACTCCGTGTCGTATGTAGTGAACAACCCTGTATAATTATATCAACTTTAATTCGCAAACTCGCAAGTTTTTTTTATAAACTTTAGTTATCAAGCTATATTATACAAGGTTAATCGAGGGGTTGTTTTTTATCCCAATTTTAAAATACCCTGTGCAATAATTTCGTCTGTAAATTTGCCTATAAAATATCATTTTATGGTCAGAACCATTTCTCCTGAGCATTTTGTTTTTTGGATCATGTCATCATTTCTTTTGGTGTAATTTTTTAATATGACGAGATGGTTTTGGTGACTATTGTCGTAACGTCATATTACGGATACTGCATCGGATACTCTATACTAAATTTAAACTAGAGCATTTTAGTTTCCTGTCAATGCAAAATAAAAAACACTAAATCACCACAATCCTGTCAATGCCATTTAGCTCTTATTTATCCATGTTCGTTCTTCATTCGACCTCGGCAATAAAAACCCAGGCATGTTAAATCATGTGACCTAGCTGGCCATATAAATATGCAACCCCTCACTCCTGCCTATATATCTACTAAGTTGACACTAATCAAGAAGCCCCACACATTCATAGCAAAATAAATCGCACAACTCCACCAAATTGCTGAAATGGCAAGAAATGCCTTTTAAACATGATGGATCCTTTAACAAAATTCTTAATTAATATCAGTTTGGCGATCGTGACGAATTGAAAGTGATTGATTTATAATTTATTTGTTTATTTGTATTAACAAAAATATATTAATATTTCGTCAATTCGGCAGAAGCAAAAAAATACAAAAAACAAAAAAAAACTAAAGTGTTCTTGAATGTTTTTTATTTGTAGATATTTTAGAGTTTTTTCTTTATGCTTTCTGCATTCACAAAGTCATCTTTGGCGATATTTCTTACACACGCACTTAATTTAAACTAACTCACTCATTCTTCTGGCTTAATAGAGTTACTCTATCTTAACATATTCTTCAAAGATAATACCCACCATACCCCTAAGGTCGTTAAATTAAAATACGGAAACCTTGGAAAGAAGAGTGGAAACTCTATTCTCTAACGACCCTATTCTTTAGAAAATGCCTTATTTTACCTGCTTCTCCCTCGGCCAACTTTTCCGTAGCCTGGGAGTCAATTTGCGGGTTCGGAAAGATAACTCTGCTCTTTTATACATTCCTTTTCTCTCATATTTATTTGCACGACCTTCCGACTTTATCTGGTTTAGCATATTTTATTGAAAATTGAAAAACTGATTCGTAAACAGATACAAACGGTAAAGAATGTGGAAAACTGTTTCTGTATTTGTTTAGTTTATTGTTTTATATTGAGGAATATAGTCATGTAAATTGTGAAGAAATATAAATACAATTTGTAGATTTATGAATCCCTATACAAAAAAGAAATTCGGGATAGTTTCACCAGTTGTGACTCAATATGGCTGGACCGATTTTAAAGCTTTTTGATTTGTTAGAATCGTCTCCGTCACGAGTAAAACGTTCTGTTAAATAACTATTAAAATATCAGAAAAATTGACTGAAAAAAATATACAAAACATTAACTTTTTATATAAATTTGGTTTGGATTTTCGCCATCTTTCGCAATAGAGCTCACGTTATAGCCGGAGAGCTAGCGACATATTTAGAGAACATATTTTAGGCAAGTTAGAATAACAAAAAAAATATACTTTAATAACTTGTGAACCCAGAATCCTAAGTCTGGCTGGGGGGTTGGGGGTATTTCGCTACTGCGCAACCCATAACATTTGCAAAAAATAAATCCAAAAAACATTCTTTAGGCAACTTGAAATTTGTTTATTCTTAAATTTTAGCGTCTATTTAACCTAGAAATAAGTATGCCAGACTTCTTTTTCGGGTTTAAAGTGTTCTAAAATTTTTACAGCGTGTTTATTAGATGATATTAAAAAATATGTGTTAATTGCCAGACGAATTCAATGGGATTTAATACTTGCCAGACACGAAGATCTCCGCAGATCTTCACTATTGTCTGTCATTACTACTGCATCGTCAGTGTATCTGATATTGTTGGTCCGTTGATCATTCACTTTGATTGGTTGGATTTCCTCATCTCCCTCTTCTAAAGATTCTTGAAAGATGGCCTCATTATACCGGGTGCGTCTCAAAAGTGGCTCACCCCAATAACTTTTTATTTTTTCAGATAAAAAAAAATGGTATGTTAGTATATGATATAAATTAAGATTGATAGATGTATTCAATTGTTTTTGGTCACTTCCTGTTTCACCGGAAGTGACTACAACTTTTGATTTTTAAATAGAGCATTCTTGGTATTTTTTTACTTTATTAGATATAAAATGACATATCACATGTCAACTTTTGACATTCTCGCTAATAAAAAATCTTATTTTAATTTCTACAGTGCCATGGCTATGTTAAAAACACTAATTCTTAATCGAGAAGCCTTGGAAAATAGATTTTATCGTCTAATGTTTTTAGTGTCTTGTCCTGTTCGGTTAAAAAATACCCAATTCGTATTAATTTTTAATCATATCTCAATTTTTTTCAAATGTAACGGGCGTGGCTCATTAGCATATTTGAAAAAAGCATTTCTTTACGAATAACTTGATACCACACACTTGGTATTTCGAGTCAAATTTTCGTTACGAATGGCAAGTTATAATTTCAAATAAACCATATGCGAAAATGTCAAAAGTTGACATATGATATGTCATTCTATTCTGAGTGTTATTTTCTATCGAATAAAGTAAAAACTATCGAGGGTGACATTTAAAAATCAAAAGTTGTAGTCATTTCCGGTAAAACAGGAAGTGACCGAAAACAATTCAATACGTCGATCAATCCTAATTTATGTCATATACTAACATACCACATCTCGTTTTTTTAACTGAAAAAATAAAAAAGTTATAGGGGTCCACTTTTGAGACGCACCCGGTATATATTAAAAAGGAGGAGAGACCAGATGCATCCCTGACGCACACCTTGTTGTATTTGTATATTTTCAGAAAAATGATCATCTAATCTGATCTTAGCGGTCCGTCCTCAATACATGTTGGTTATGTCTCAGCTATCATAAACGCAGCGGTGTTTACAAAAAATATCTATTTTATTTTGCAGATTTTCTTCTAGTGGTAAAACACCGAGAATATTTTTTTAAAGAAATGTACTCCTTAATGTTATATTCTTTAATAATCTTTGATTGACGTTTTCGATAAATAATAAATAAAAGCAAAAAAAGAGTAGAAATGTTTTTCCAGCGCGATTCAATTAAATTTTCAATTGGCGACTGGAAACCCCATCATCGGACTATTTCCATACAAGTTCATACGAAAGTAAATATTAAATCGCTTTAACCTTTTTGTTCAAATCAATTGCCGGCAAATTGAAATTTTTAAATTAAATTTACGGGCCGAAGTGACAGTTCAACTTTGGAGAGTTTCAAACTAAACTGTGGAAAATATATTTTTTTTGTGACGGCATTATTTTTCGATAAATTAATCCGAGTTAAATTTTTATTACTTTAAATGGAAAATCGTATATATTTTAACAGAGCTCCCAATGGTATTGAACAATTTAACAAATTACATTGAATTAGACATCTTGGAAATGGCTAATTTGGGTCTCACTAAAATAAAAAGATCGCTCTCTCTTTCTCAAAAATAGCAATTAAATAAGTAATTAACGTAATGATTTTTTACTCTTAATTGCAATGGGGGAAAATTTTCGACACAGACGAAAATTTTTCGACACAGACGAAAATAAATCACGCCTTATTAAAGTGAAACTTTTTTACGCGCTATGGGAGTACAAATTCAAAGCCCTGACTCATACATGACCTTGACAATTTCTTGACGCACGAGCTAGCAAGAAAAAAAAGTGGCAAGGATCGGGCAAACACCAAGAAACATTTGATTTAAACCTAGTCTATATATATATATATATATATATATATATATATATATATATATATATATATATATATATATATATATATATATATATATATATATATATATATATATATATATATATATATATATATATATATATATATATATATATATATATATATATATATAACATATGATTTAAACCAAGTCTATCAAATTTTTTATCAGTGTTCTTATACTTATTTTAAGAAAAAAACTTTATATGAATATATGTCCTAAACATCTTAACTTTTGATAGACAGGGTATTAAACTTTTCTAAAAAAAAGTTTTCTTCGTAATAACTCTCGTGTTATTGTTAATATAATAATAATAATAAATCGTCTTTATTGTACTATAAAAAAAAGATAGTTACAATATGTGGGCGAAGTTTAGCTAGATTACAACCTAACCAAACCATATATTGTATATTACAAAATATACTATTTTACTTTGATTCATACTGCGAATTTTATTAGACGTAGTAATGTCGATAAAGCATGCCAAGAATGCTACCTTAATGGTAATTTTAAACTGTACTCCAGAATAGAGCAAGGACGCGCTCTAAATTTTTCCCTTACAAAAGCATTGTAGTTTCTTTGATCTTAGTTTGTACTGTGCAACAAGAGAAAATCCAAAAGAATTTACAAGAAGTGCACAGTGGTTCAGAAGTGAAGAATACGGAGTCAATATTAATAGTCATAAATTTTGTTGTAACGTTGGAAAAATATCTCTTATATTAATGTATTATATTTAGCATTAATTCTTCAGATCGTGTTAAATGTATAATATGGGACACAATATGTGTGTTTATTTAAACATTTACCAGAGTAAATGATAAGGATAAATTCTTCAATCAATTTGCTGTTTTTTCTTATTATTTCTAGATGTTTACGCATTTTTTCACTTGCCACAAGGTTGAACGATCAGGTGCGGTAGTTGCTAGATAGCTATTCTGTGACTTATGGTATGGTATGGTATGGTTCTGTGACTTATGCGTTGAAGTTCTTCTCAATATCGTTAAACGTTTCAACAATTATGGTGTACTCACTTGCAGAAAAAGTGGAAATAATCGAACTTTATTTTAAAAATAATGAATGTGGCAATCGGGTTGCGCAGATATTCAATGAACGCCATCCTGACAAACACCTTTATGGCAAAATTGTTCGCGAGTTAGTAGCAAAATTTCCCGAAACTTGTTCCGTTATGAATAAAAAGAGTCAGAGGGAAAATCCTGTAGCAAATGAAGCTATGGAGGTATTCGTATTGGGCCAAGTTGCCACGGATAGTACGCTGAGTACAAGAAAATTAGCCAATGAGACCGGCGTGAATCGTACAAGTGTCCAAAGGATATTAAAAAAACACAAGTGCCACCCGTACAAAGTACAGTTGGTACAAGAACTCAACGAAGACGATTTTGATCGTCGCTTGCAATTTTGTGAAACTATGAGTGAACGAGTGGCGAATGATAATAATTTCCTATTTAATGTGTGTTTTTTCGGGTGAGTGTCCTTTCTTTTTGAACTGTGTCGTTAATCGGCACAACTGTCAGTACTGGGTTGAGGACAACCCCAGGGTTTTTCATGAGGTGCACACACAAAACCGTCAGAAGTTGGAAATTCTATTGTAGGTCAGTTTAACGATAATGCCAATGAGAAGAACTTCAACGCACAAGTCACAGAACAGCTATCTAGCAACTACCGCACCTGATCGTTCAACCTTGTGGCAAGTGATGCGTAAACATCTAGAAATAATAAGAAAAAACCTCGAATTGGTCGAAGGAATTTATCCTTATCATTTACTTTGATAAATGTTTAAATATAAACTTTTCAAATTTCAATCCTTCATATTTTCTTAATGACTCGACCGATTTTCAAAAACGAGGCGGTGAAATGTAGAGAATAGAAAGCTCTTTTCATTGCGGTGCCACTTGACCCCCTTTCTCATTTGAAAAAAGTTGAGGGATGACACCCCCGCTTAGAGGGTTGAAGATTTTGCAATCATTTTTGGGGCAAAAGTTGTCCCCCTCACAAACAAAATTGAGGTGTTTTTGGATTTTTTGAAAAAAAAAACCGTAGCCGTTATGCCTTGAGGAACGTTTTCGATGGGCCACCCTGTATAATTTACTACCAATACACGTGTAGAAAATTAATGCCATTTTACTTGTAATAGTACCTACATGAAAGCATGAAATATGGCGTTATTGAAAATACCTATTTAAATTTCATTCATATTTCGTCATCCCTTTTAGTCTCCTTATATCTCAGTTGTCCGACATGTCAACAAGATAAAAGATACTCTCTATATGCTTTTTATATAGAACTGTTATTAACACTTACAATATGAACACTTAATTATGTTCAATTTTACGTAATTTCTATCTTAGAACAACGAGATATAATCAAATAACGGAAAGAAACACTCTCTGAAATTTTGTGTAATACTTAAGTAGAACTTAGATGAATTAACTCTAGCGGGAATACACTGCATTGGGTATGCAGATGACATAGTCATGATCGCTCGGGGGAAACATGAAGGCACCTTGTGTGATATTATCCAAAGAGGACTCCGTATCACTGAGAGATGGTGTAGGACTGTCGGGCTGAGTATCAACTCAGACAAAACCGCGATAGTGCCATTCACCAGAAGGCGAAGTCTGAAAAACTTGAAAAGAATCCAACTAGATGGAAAGGAAATACTGCCAACACAGGAAGTTAAATACCTGGGAATAACCCTGACAGTAAACTCCTGTGGAACAGGCATATTAAGAACACTACCAGCAAAGCCATAAAGGCTCTCATGATATACAGAAGACTGGCCGGAAATAGATGGGGCTGCTCCCCTAACATTTTGCGCTGGATGTATACCATGATAGTAACACCCATGATTACTTATGGAGCAGTTGCCTGGTACACAAAACTAGAGCAACGGATTTTAAGGCTAAACCTATGCAAAGTCCAGAGACTAGCATGTGTTTGCATCACAGGAGCCATGAGAACCTGTCCAACAGCAGCAATGGAGGTCATTCTAGATCTAACACCACTGCACATTGTCATTGGTAGATATGCCAATGCGACAATGATTAGAATGGTCACTAACGGAATTAGTACTGGGAGAATTGTCAGATCAGGGGCTTGGAACACCCTCAAAAGGAAATACCACTTCTGCAACTCCCAGTGGACGATATACCAAGAACGTACAACTTTGACAAACATGTCAATGTAGTATTGAGCAATAAGAAGGATTAAGAGCGAAACGCTTGCCCAGCAGTTAAAAGACCATACCATAACTTGGTATACTGATGCTTCCAAAACCAATACGGGAACAGGGATCGGAGTGTTTGGACCGAGAGCTAAATACTCCGAACCAATGGGCACTTACCCTAGTATCCTACAGGCAGAAATCTACGCTATCGAAAGATGCGTACAACTTATCTTAGATAGCAACTATCGGAAACAAGAAACAGCCATCTTGTCTGATAGTCAAGCAGCGTTAAAAGCGATCAACTCAGTATCGATCAATTCGAAATTGGTCAAAGAATGCATAGAGAAGCTGAATAAATTAGGCAAAGAAAACAAAGTCCTCCTACTCTGGGTGCCTGCTCACCAAGGGATAGAAGGCAATGAAAAAGCAAATAATCTAGCTAGGAAAGGAGCTAACACTCCACTAACTGGACCAGAACCGTTCTGCTTTCCAAGTGGTAACCAACTCAAGGCGGAACTCAAGAACTTGGAAGATTCCATCCGCAACCTGGAATGGAAATCTTGCAATGGTCTAAGACACTCGAAGAAGTTTCTGAGGGCTTATGATCAAGAAAAATTACAGATCTTCCTGGGTCTGAGTAAGAACAATCTTCGGATTGTCACGGGGTTTTTAACAGGACACTGTCTCCTCAATGAACACCTCAGTAGATTGAAACTAAGAAGAAACGGCGAATGCAGATTCTGTGGGGAAGATGGTGAAACACCAGTACACCTCATCACTGAGCGCGCCGAGACGACAACCATTCGTGCCATGAATTTTGGTACGACTGATATTGGAGATGGAGAACTACCCTCTATAAAACCGTCCCAGATACTGGCTTTTGTCAAAGCCCTGGGACTGTATGATGAGTTATGATTCAAGAAAGGGGGACACAATGGATCTGTAAGGTCGAAGTGATTAACCCCCCTCCCACTCATTCTAAATTGTAAATTCTAAAAGTACCTATGTTCGGAGAATTTAACAGTTATTTACTTAATTAGTTATGGAAATCTATTTTGAGATTTTTCTAAGAAATAAACTGTGTCATTTTTAACATCAAAAGACACTAGTTCAAATCAAGGAAAAACAATTAATGAGAAACACGAAATAATTTAAAAGCGGTTAACACCTTAGTTATAGGAACATGTAACGCCAATAATAGACAGCCAATTATAAAGCCTTTTTATTAGTGAAATATAAAATTTAAATAATTATTTAAAAAAGTTTTATTGTTTTCTTTTTCTTGCTTTTAAAAGAATTTTTTTTTAAATAGATAGCCAATTGTCTTGACTTTAATTCACAATATTGGTACCTACTAATCACTAACATCGGTATTTGGGCTAGCAGCAAAAGAAGACTTAAAAAGCATATATATTTTTAAATATACAAGGTGGGTCTTAAATAAATGCAAATATTATTTTTTCCATAGCAACTGTTAATATTGCCTTATATCTATCAAAAATAGTAGATAAAATGGTACTTCAACCGCAAGGGTAGATTAAATGATAGTTTAACAGCGAGTATAGGTTAAAAACTTTATTTCTTCTCGCACGTTTTTTGTGTGTATATACAGGGTCCGGCAATAGTGCGTCGGGCATCTGTAACTTCTAGAATAAAAAACTTGAGAATTTTGTTTAAGAGAAAACCTAGAGTATGTGTGAGGATGTATTTCCTGAAAATATTTTAACTTCTATAGGGTTGCTCAAAAAAGTGTGAGTGGATCTGGATGATTTTTTTTAAATGGAACACCCTGTATATTATTGCATTTTTCGCTTCCTTTCAGATCAGTTTACATAATCCTAAGATATCAGTAAATCTATTTAGACAGTTTCAGAGATATTAAAAAATAAATCAAAAATATATATTTTTCAACCCTTCTTTAAAAAAAATATTAAACATACAAGAACTGTTCTAAAATCGAAACTATATTAGATATTTACTTTAGATGGTCTGTTCTTACTTTGCTATAAATATGGTAATCGTAAATCATACAGGATGTTCAATATTTGACGCCAAACTTTCAAAAATATAAAATAATTTTTCTTCGTTTTTTTAAATGGAACACCTTGTATATTATTTTTCTATTTGATGGAGAAATAAAAAATAAACATTTTTTGTATTTAAAGTATTTCAAAATTTTTAATAATTTTCCGGATACACGCAGTATTATTTCATATGGCGCTTTCAATGGTAAAATACGAGAGAAAAATCATAGGGTGGCTTTGATAAAAATATACTGTGGAAAATGCTATATAAAATACAAAACCGGGAATATCTGCGAAACCGTTAAAAATTTTGAAATACTCTAAATGCAAAAAATGTTGATTTTTTAATTTTCCATCTATTGAAAAAATAATATACAGGGTGTTTTTTAAAAAAACAAAGAAAAATTATTTTATATTTTTGAAAGTTTGGCGTAGAATTTTAAACATCCTGTATAATTTACGATTTCCATATTTATAGCAAAGTAAGTACAGACCATCTAAAGTAAATATCTAATATAGTTTTGATTTCAGGACAGTTCTTGTATTATTAATTATTTTTTTAAGAAAGGCTGAAAAATATATAATTTTTATTTATTTATTAATATCTCTGAAATTATCGAAATATATTTACTCATGTCTTAGAATTATGTAAAGTGATCTGAAAGGAAGCCAAAAATGCAATAATATACAGGGTGTTCCATTTAAAAAAATGCATCCCGATCCACTCACACTTTTTTGAGCCACTCTATAGAAGTCAAAATATTTTCTTGAAATGCATCCTAGTACATACTTTAGGTTTGCACTTAAACAAAATTCCCAAGTTTATTATTTTAGGAGCTACAGATGCCCGACGCACTATTGCCGGACCCTGTATAATAAATATAGTAATAATAACAAATATCCATAAACATTCAAAATATAATCTGGAAAATTGGAAAAACAAACACTTATTTATCAACACTTAGGTGACAGGAAAAATTGCAGGCTCTTAGTCGATATTTTAAACACATTACCAAATATTTTGGACCTATTTATCGGTATATTAACCACTATACTTCGTTATTAAATAGTTCATTCGCCCCGAAGTTACCGAGTTATGTGAGGAAACAACTCATTTCAAGCTCACTCGATTTTCCGTGGTCGTTTTTTCGTATTTTTTCGCATCGCAGCGACGCGTGCAACAAATAGATCCGCAGTTTCAGCGATGGCGGAAAACAATATCGAAAAATACTGCGCCGCAACGTGTCCTTTTTGTCGGCCACGTCCGATGTGATATTCATTAAAATCCTGGCTTCTCGCGCTAATGAATAGTTCCGGTCGAACGGTCAGCTATTAAATATGGTCCTGCAGGTGTCACTGCGGAATCCTGCACGAGAAATCCGCGTTTTATTCGATTTAATGCTTATACGCAATGCCCAGATAAAGCTACAATTAAAATTAGTAATCCGTAAATATTTTAGATACTAAACTGACATAAAAAGTTAACCACTAGACGTAAAGTCTGTACGATATTATTCACGACTGAAAATGTAGAACATAAAAAACAGAACTTAAATCTAAACTTAGCTGTTCGTTCTTTAGGCAGTCCTGCTTCAAGCAGTACAGCGTTGAGACTTATATCTGCGCTCCCTCTCGGCTTCACTGTTGGCCAATACAAGGAAAGGGGTCCGACTGAAGAAACCATGAACCAGTATAGCCGTAACTATCGACGAGGCTTAAAAATAGGAGCAAAGCAGCATGGGGCTTACACTACATCCATACTGTGGCAATCTATACATGAGATAAACTATTCGTACAGTAGACACTCGTCCATAGAACATCCGTACCGGGTGGCCAATTAAAAATGGACGCCGGCTGTATCTCAGAAACTACTTATCGTATAACTTTGGAAAAAAAATTCTAATAAGCAAATCAACCAAGAGAAATCGCTGGAAATTATTTTCAAGTTCGAAAAATGTTCGCTAGGGGGCGTTTCTCTGATAGCCAATCAGAAAACAGGGGTTTTCTCAAAAATATGCAGGTGAACAGGTATTTTAAATATTACTATTATAATCATCGAAAAATTTGTAATTTTTTTGATATATAGTATTTTCCCATACAGCACTTCCAAATGAAATTACGTTTCTACAAGGAAGACACATGAGAAACAAAATATGTTAAAGTGAACGTAAGTGTTCATCTAGTTCTAACATATACATATGAGATACACGTAGGTTTATATTGATAGAATTGTGTGATACAGTGTTTACTAGTCGTATACCGTATGCACACAAGATTCTAAAGAGTTTTTTGTAACGTAACAAATAATTATTAAAATGATGAAATCTGACGTCGGTATATGAGACATACAATGTATAAGTATGTGTGATACTTCGTATCACAGTTGTGCCTATAGTACACACCTTGTAAAAATGTGACGTATACACATAGTATAAATATCTATATAGACACTTTGTAATAGAGTTCTAGCATGAAATGAAGGTGTGCGCATGCGCGGATAGCCTCAGCGCGTAGATACACCGACCAAGTGTATCTTATGTGTCCTCTCTCCTTTCTCCTTTCTAGGAGTGGTATGTGTTAGCAGCCATTATTGTTTTATCATTCGGAAGCTCTATATAAATGTTCTGTTTGTGTGTGGTTTAAAAGAGATTTTAAGGTAAGCACAAGTTTTTAATTACCTTGTTACACCTTCCTAAGAGTATTATTAATATTATAGCAGCGACTCTTCCCTTACTGGATACCGATTCTACTTCTAAGCGACTGCCAATGACTGCAAAGAAGACTGCCTATGACTGCCATGTAATTATTATAGGGACTGCCGTAAGACTGCCAATGACTGCCAGCGACTGCCAAGGAAATGTACATATAATTCCAGCAGTGAGACACCCCTCGCTCGATACCCAATTTACCAAATTTTGACTCCAATGAATGAAAACTCCAAATATTCTCGTATAATGATAAAGAGGTTAGCTCTGCAATATAATTTTTTATAATTTGGAAATAATAAAAATTTAAATGGACCAGAGAAAGAAAGATTTAAACACTTCAAAGAACTTCTTACACTGATATTCGGTAAGTTATTGATGGATCAATATACAGATATGTTTAATATTCAATAATCAGTTTCATATAAAATTTAAGGGTGAGATTGTTAATCTGGAAATAAAATACAACAAAGTCCAACAGAGTGCTCCATGAATGAGTATGCTAACAAACCAACTGCTTGGAGGGAAAAGAGGAGAAAAAATTACTAAACGAGGTCCACCAAATCGTGGCGATATACCAGTGTTTACCATTTTAGTATGTTGTTATACTAGGTACTGATATTTTTAATACATTTTGATATAAATTCTGTTCTTTTACAGTGTTTTCTTACTTCTGGTTTCTGCAGTGTAAATAATAATTATTATGATATAAAGAAATATAAGAATTTTATTTTTTAACCACTTAGTCCATTTTATGGAAGAAAAATGGTACATTTAATACAAAACAAAAATGGAACAATTTTAAGGCTACTTCTCTTGAACTTACGATCGAGATACTTTTGGAAAATACAAAGTTTTGCCTTCCTAATTTTCGTTCTAAAAAGATATAATTAGTATCATTGAATAAATATTTCTTAAAAAGAACGAAAAGTTAGGCATCAAAACTTGTATTATTTCCTAAATTCGTTCATAAGAATTAGTTTTATCTAGCACAAGATGTATATACGAAGCAAAATATATACGTATACACGCGGTAGTCACAACTGCAATGTGTAAACAGAGTTTAAACGTAATACACAAGCACTGTGTATCCTACGCCACACTGTGTATCCCTTACTTTGTGTATACGTAAATGCTCTACTGTGGCTACATTGTGAGGCGGACGTTTAACCTTTGTGCATACGTGTTGAACTCCAATGTGTAAACGTAGCATATTTACATCGGGGGAATTGTGTCACCCTGTGTCTACATCTAATAATGTAAACACATCGTAAATGTGATTTGATATGCTGTATGGGTTGCTTTATCTCATAAAATAAAGTGGTGGGGGAAGGTTAAACTTGCTTTTATTAAACTAAGGATAACTCTGGTTTAGGTTAGCCGATTTAAACAAACTAGGGCTCGTTTAAAAGAGCTTTTCATTCTTAATGATCTCCAGTATAAATTTTGTTTCCAGAATTTTTTTCGTGGTAGCTAGAGGGCGCTGTTGGACATCATAACAGATATTGCGCTTTTGCATAAAAAATTTAAATAGGAGGCTATATTTCTTTTTTCACAGTTAAATAGAGCACAAAATTTCCAAGATATTAGCGCAATCTGCAACTTTCTATCTTCTCTCTAACGGGAGATATTTAGAAAATAAATAATATTAGGTTGTCGCCAAGGATTATAATGTCTAAAAATTATAGTAGTAGGCTAGGAAACAAAAAGAGGTAAATTAGTTACGTCAAAATATCAACAAATTTAAGTTCAGTTTTCATGCATTCGAATTTGAGGCGTTTTCTTAAAAAAAATGACGCCATAAATTTTTGTAACGTGTTTATGTAACATTATCATCCATTCATATAACTTTTACGACTTTCTTGATAAATTATACCTAGGTCAGATTAAAATATCCGAAAGTCGGACAATCAATAATTTTTATTTTAACAGTCAATAATTTTAACAGAAAACGGCCGAATTTTGTATGACCGAAAACTAGGGGTTTATTTCATGTAACGTCATTTAGATATTAATCCAAGTTCATCTTTGATTTCACTTGTTTTCTTGTTTTAGCTGTTGTTTGTATAATTTATTATTATATTATAAAGTTTATGTCGTCTGGGTCACTTTTCATACAGCACTTCATATAGTCACTATTCATAGAATCTTAACGATATGCACTATTCACTATTGGTTCAAATCTACCCTTGATGCAAGTAGTTCAGCACCAAGACCCTAGGTCGGTAAATGTTTAGGTAGGAATTCTAGGAGGGCGAATGATTGGACTTTTTTAATATCTGAATGAAATGAACTATCTATAATTTCTAAGAGATGAATTCCCAATTTTGTTAGGGGATCCATCATGATGAAATTTCATTTGATGCAATTTCATGAGCATGAATGCAGTTGGTGTAGTTCGTGCAGTTGGTGCAGTTGTGCCGCTTATTTTGTTATGAATATGTGGGGCTTCTGATACCACTTACTTTAGCAGATAGAGACGCTGGTGCGGCATATTTCCATGGCCAGCTAGGTCATCGGATTCAATATGCCTGGGTTTTAATTTATGCGGTCAAATGAAGAACGAATATGAATAAATAACAATTAAATGGTATTAAAATAAAATTAAAATATATGTTTTGATATTTTGACGTAACCAATTTATCTTTTTGTTTCCTAGCCTACTACTATAATTTTTAGACCTTATAATCCTAGACAAATCCTATTTTCTAAATATCTCCCGTTAGAGAGAAGATAGAAAGTTTGTTTCATGGTTAAAATCAAGTCGCCTGGAGCACATTCGTCCGGAATTCTTTGTTAGGAACGCTGACACCGCCGTTCCGGATTGACCGCGAAAAATCCAGAATCGCCGAACTGCAAAGGTGAAAACTAACCCGAAGCGATAAACGCTGAATCGTTTCTTTTTCTGGCGGATTTCGTGCCGATAGAACCGACAAATGTTTGTTTTAGTTTAGAGAAATTTAGATGCACTTCTCCAAAACTCAAAATTTTTTTAGGCACCGTGCCTCTTTCAGTTTTATCTCCTAGATATTATTGATATGATAAAAAAAAACGGCGTCAGCGATGGCTATGAAATGAAGGTCGTTGTCGTTTTATATGTAAATTTATTTGGGAAATGTCATCGATGTTCATTTCATAGCCATCGCTGACACCGTTTTTATTCGATCATACGGTATAATCACACAAAAATAAACATATAAATGGTAAATCTACCATTTTTTATCATTGTTTTCTAATTCTATGCATAACTAAGCTTTTTTTATTTGAAAATAAGAGTTCAAGATTGTGTAACTATACAACGATTGTTCAAGATCACAACTATATCAAACCAAACCAAACGATTTAAGGTGGTGATCTGTTAGACGTTCGTGGAGAACCGGTGATAGTACGTTTTGAAAGTATGTTGATCCTACTAGCATTTAGTCCCAGAGGCTGGAACTAATTTTGCCATTTTGCCAATCCTCCATGATGATTACAGTTAATAATAATGTTAATTTGTCGCGATTTCAAAATATACTGAGTGGCATAAAAAAACACCTATATATTCATAAAATTTTCATAATTCTTGGTGTACGTGACACCAACAGAAGAGGGATTATTCACTAAAGTTATAACTTCGGATTCAGCCATACACCGTACGCATATTAATTGACGTTCTTTAAACCACCGACTTAACCATTTAAATTACAGATGTGGCACTTAATTTATAATATATCAGAATTCAGGATATTTCCAAATGCATCCTTGTATTATTTGGTTTCTTCCTTTTACTGATAAACCTGTGTTAATCTGTGATCATCACTGATCTGCAATGAAGCGGTTGCTGGCAATTCAATCTCTGAGACCCAAACTTATTTATCAACGATCTTGAAGCGCTTTTGTTTCTCTACGATGTGACTCGACGTCCAGACTCTCTCGATCTAGGCCCGTATTTATAGTCGAGTCTCGAACCGGGATCTCCACCGAGATCGCCTTAAGCTCTTGTGACTGACGTTGTGTTCGTTTTATAGTCGATATTTCGCCGAGATTCCAGTATCAAACTGTAGATCTAGAGAATTCGTTTTTATCCACCAGAAGCGATAAAAGGCCAAAGAAAAAATAAAAGTAAAGTAAGAAAAAAAGTAAGAAAAAATAAAAGTAAAGTAAGTAAAATTATATGGGAAATGTCATCGATCGTCATTTCCAAGGCAACTAGACGCCATTTTTTTTTGATACGGTATTAATAATGTACTGTATCCACGTCTTCCGATCGTTCCATTGTTCCTCGCTTAGATTTCTGGCACTCATTGCTCTTGTGACACCCTCCTTCCAAGTTTTCTTAGGCCTTCCACGTTTTCTTCGATGTTGGGGTATCCATTGCATAATTTGTTTTGGAAGTCGTGTGTCATCCATCCTCTGGACATGTCCGTACCACATAAGTTGTTGGCGTTCGATGTCGGTTGCCAAAGATCCCTCTATTCCTATCCTCTGTTGGATTTCTTCGTTTCGGACTCTATCTCTTCGGGAAATTCCTAAGGTTCTTCTATAGGCATCCATTTCTACCGCTTCCAGTTTTTTTCGGTTGGCTTCCGTTATTCGCCAAGTCTCTGCACCATAAAGTAGACTGCTCTTTACCAGGGTCTCGTATATATTGATCTTCTGTTTCTTCCCTATTTCATTACTACAAAATACTCCATTCAGACAGCCAATTGTTCTTCTAGCTTGTGATATTCGTTTTTTAATTTCTTTGTCATCTTTAGCTGTTGTATAAAATATCACTCCTAGATAGGTGTAGTCATTGCAGGCTTCTATCTCTTCATTTTCTAGATGTACGTTAGATAGTTCTGCACCAATAGGTAGATATTTAGTTTTTCCTGTATTTATTTCCAAACCCCATCGTTGATATTCCTTTTGTAGTTTCCTTGTCATGTACTCCAAATAATTCTTATCGTTGGCCATAAGAACTTGATCATCTGCGAACTGCAGGGTATATAGACAGGTATCTCCCAGATTAATGCCCATTCCATTACATTTTCTCTTCCATTGTCTCAATGCCTTTGCTACATATATTTTAAATAATGTGGGAGAAACACAGCATCCTTATCGTAGACCTTTATTGACAAAGAATCTTCCAGAAAATGTGTTGCCTATTTTAATTTGTGATGTCGATTCTTCGTACAAGTTTTTCAGAGCTCTAATTAAGGTATAGTTAATGTTGGTGTCCTGTAGTACCTTGAATAGTCTGTTAACTGGAACGGTATCATATGCTTTGTGAAGGTCAATAAACATGAGGTGTGTCTCCTGATCAATACTACTTTTTTTCTCTATTAGTTGTTTCAGACAGAAAATATTATCGGTACAGGTTCTCCCAGTCCGAAAACCAGATTGTTCCTCCTCTTCTCGTTGTTGGTATTCCTGTACAGTATCAACCCTGAAAAAAAAACAACGCAAAGTTGACTTGCAAATAATGATCGATAACATACTGCTTTTTGAACAAAGTGTCACAGTACGACATGGCCAGATCTATTGTTTTACATCACTTGACGTTTAAAGTCATAGGCTACTGGTTAAAATCAAGTAAAATATACGCTTTAAAACTAAATCTTAAATAACTTAAAAACGATTTATTTTAGGTATAAGAACATGTATAGTCAAAAAGTATCGAATTGAAAAGCCTTTTCACTAGTGAAATAAAAAAAGTGGGTTTCCATTTGAAAAAAATTACTTATGATAATTTTTAAATTGCTCAATTCTATGACAGCTGCGGCCATTATTATATGACATTCGAACAATTTTATTTTTGAAATAGATAGCCACATGTTTTCTCTTTGTGGCAAAGTGGCTGTGGTAATCACTAAATTTGACGTTTAGGCTATACACATATTTTTGACAGGCAGTTTTTTAGTTCAAAAATTTTTAATATTTTTTTTTTCTCAAAAACGGAGAGAGAGTGTTTAATATCAAAATTCATAAAATTTTACAGAGAATTTAAGTATGTAATAAAAAATGGGGACACCCATTTAAAATAAGAAAGTTGCTGTCATCTTCCGGTATTTCCGGAAGTGCCGCCATATTGAAAATATTTTTAATCGATAGATCCCGTTTTGAAACTATGATATGCAAAAAATTTCCGAGCTAGATGTTGTAGTTCTCCAGAAACTTCTAATGCAGGCTCAGCCTGGGACACCCTGTATAACTAAGAAACTGTACATTGAAAAAGTTATCAATTTTTGTTTGAGAAAAATCGGATTTTTTTAATTTAAAAAGAAAAAAAATATGTATCCTGTCGACAAGCGAAATGAAAATTCGATGGAAAGTTCCAGATTGATGAATATTTAATACCCAAATTTACTTTTTTAAATATTTATACGCGCCACTTTATAATATAACGGCGTGCGCTAATTTCGAGCAGACGAGAGGTCGAGAAATTCTCTAGGGTTATTGTCGCATATAAATTTCGCAAACCTTCGATAATTAAGTTTCATCGAGCCGGCATCATTTATAAAATTGTTTTAAAAAGTGAGATAATTTAGGGATGAAAAATTCCTAATTTGAAGCGGAAAAACATGACGGGAGAATTTAGAACTTCGGTACGGTTATTTGAATATTTTATTAACCAATTGTAACTTTTTGCGACTGCTTCGTTTAATTATAGTTAACTAATTACGAATATAATTTTAAAACTTTAAATCTGATGGGAAAATTTATGAACAATAAAAAAATTTAGTAACGAAACTTTTAATTGGAAATTTGATTTTAATTGCAATTTTGCATTTTTATCAGAAAATAATATAGCTCGTAATATGCCTGTAATGCCTGTATATGATGTATAGACTCCTCTTAGATCAAAATAAATTTTAGTTGGGTCAATAGTATTCGCTATTGGTTTAAGAAAAGTGTCTCTTTAATCAAAAAATGTCCCTTTTCAATCAAGAATTTTTGCATGAATCAAAGAAACTATTGTTCTTGTAGCAAGAACTTCTTTGCATATTAATTTTGGGTCAAGAGTGAAATACTTTGGACAGATAGATTCTTCTATTCTCTAAAGTAATTTTTTAAAGCTTGGCCCTATTGAAAAGCGCCAATCTTTTGGGTCAAAGCCATATTCATTTCGACTGAGAGATCCTTTTTTTCAGTGAACCACCCCCTTAAATATTAACATGTTTATAAGAACCAACCTGTATAGAGTTTCAACTCTATTTAATTAAGTGTTTATTCCCAACATTAAAACTTTACCTTAACGAAATTTTAAAAAAATTCCCGGTGTTATTTACTGCGGCAACCACTTAAAACTCCAATTTAAGCTTAAATTAATTTGCATGCTAGCATCCTGCATCTTGTGTTGAACAGACGCCTCGGTTTCAGAATGCTTTACACCTACACGCTACCGTTCCTCCGCACACTCTCTTCTTTTCTCTCTCACAACCACAGGTTACGCCCTCTCTTACGCTCCCTAATTTACTACGTGCACTTCATTTAAAGTTGATGAACTTTAGCGATTAAAATTGTGTTTATAAATTCTCTAGATCTATTACCGACCGGAAGTTTAGGTTTTAACACTTCGCGTACACGAGCGCATGTTTTTTGGTCTCGCTTTGGAACGTCTGTTGTTTAATTAAAAAAAAAACATACAAAAAATATCTGTGTACCGTACGTCACGCCGTTCTCGGCTGTATATATTTATGAACGGGTTCTGCTACTTCTTTTTTCATTCGGTGTGAATTTTACCTCAAAGAAGAAAAGATTTTAAAGAGCTAGATTACTAACAGTGCCGAAGAATTCATTGTTGAAGCGGGTGATACATCACATTCCTTCAAAATATTACACATTATTATTATTATAAAGTGCCCGGTGGCGTAGAGGTACAGGTACTCGTCTACCAATCTCAAGGTAGTGGGTTCGAATCCCACACCCGGCATTTCCTCAGCCGACTCTTTTTATTAAAATAAAAATAGTTTGGGTACCTAGGTCGACTCAGCCTTAAATGAGTACTTGGGATTCACAATTCTGAGGTAATAATAGACGGTTGAAGCGTAGTGCTAGCCACATTACCTTCCTTGTATTACGAACGGCTCTAGCTTGGCAAGCTGTACCTTGCTACTCCCAAGGCTATATACACGCTATATACGGAAGCTATTATTATTATTAAAAATTAACCAAGGCATGTGTTGCCCAAGTAGCATTTTCACGACTTGCGACCACATGTTTACTAAACACAACGTTGGATTAGTTACAAAAAATAGTTAGCTTACTACCTTGGGTATTAAAATAAATTTAAACGTTTTTATAACGTTGTGCCGACGTTGGACTAGTACTACAGCAAAGTAGAAGCTTCTACGACGTCGAATAAACGTTGTCTTCTAAACTTTTTTGCTTAAGTGATCTTTAGGTGATTCGGACAACGTAGTTACAACGTTGGACAATATAGAGTTTTCCGACGTCAGTTTCAGGACCTATTCCAACGTTATGCAAACGTCGTCTGTTTTACTAATTCCAACGTTGTTTAGATTTCCTTATTCTTACGTTGGTAGGACGTCGAGTCACTACCTTTTTGCAACTGTATTGAACCATAACCTTAAATCTTAAATTTTCACTTCATTGTTCTGTTCAGTCAGACAGTTCAGTGCTGTTTTTGTTTTTATAAAAAAAAACTTAATTAAAATGGGACATAAGAAAGGTACATATAAAACTAAATTTAAAAATACATCGACATATATTACCGATAGTTTATCCACTCCCTCGTTTATTTAGATTTTAGAGGGCGGCACAAGCTAGACTCTAGGATGACTAAATTAGGCAATCTTGCGACTAGTATACTACCTGTTACGGCCGAACTGCGACTTTATTAGTCCAGTATGCGACTACTCGAACTACTCCATCTTAATCTCCAAAACAACAAAATGAAATCCGCCATGTTGTTAAATAAGAAAATGTTTCGTTCCTAAAATAGCAATTCCTGCTTTTTGAATACATTAACTTGAAATATTTGACCCTAAAAAACACGCGGAAACAATTTTTTCGACTGCGGATAAATTATTCTCATTTTACTAAAAAAAAAATTCAAGAAAATTTTTAAAACTTTTTTAATTTTAAAGCCCATTAGTATTTTTCAAAGTAGAAACAATACATTTATCAATAAAGTTGTTTGCGTTTAACTTTTTTGCATTGGGTAACGAGTTACAGAGTCGGTTAAAGTGTTTCAATAATTATGATCTTCAAACATCCTCCACACTTAAATACTTTTGTTTTGTTTTCCTTCACTGCCATCTGACTTATGTCTCTAACTAAATCATAAAAATAATATTTTTACTATAATTATCCCAATTTAGGATAAAACGCGACTTGACGCCATATTAGTTTTGTATTTCTGTGAATTAGGATTTTAAACAACGTTGCAGTTTGTACTAAATTAGGCTTCTAGCCAACGTCGGTATCCAACGTCGTTTCGACCCAAAAATGATTCTCCAAACTAGTGCAGACTAGGGTTGGCACGAGGTTGTGCCGACGTTGCGCCCCGACGTTTGGTCGCGTGACACAACGTTGTCCCGACGTCCAAATGCTGCTTGGGACAGGCTCTCGTCTACCAATCTCAAGGTAGTGGGTTCGAATCCCACACCCGGCATTTCCTCAGCCGACTATTTTTATTAAAATAAACATAGTTTGGGTACCTAGGTCGACTCAGCCTTAAATGAGTACTTGGGATTCACAATCCTGAGGTAATAATAGGCGGTTGAAGCGTAGTGCTAGCCACATTACCTTCCTTGTATAACGAACGGCTCTAGCTTGGCAAGCTGTAAGGCTATATACACGCTATATACGGAAGCTATTATTATTATTATTTTAGAGGTTAATAGCTTATTTGTAGTGCGTTCCACTAAGCGCTCATAATGCTCAAAATATGTCTTCGGTCGTTCCACATGACGATCGCGGACGTTGTGGTCGCGGCGAAAACGTGACTAATGACGTCATTATTTTCAGCTCACAACGACCCATCTGAATATTAGGATCGAAGTGGACGTTGAGGAATTTTGGCGCAATTTTTAAAACTTAGACAAAACGCTTAAGATAAAAAATTTTATAGATCCTCATAGCCAATTATACGTGGCCTAAGTGTTCGCTTTTTACGATCGCGATTTTGTAAAATTGCATTCCACTATTCGTCTGAACTAGATGAAGAAGTTCACACATTCCGATGCACCAAAAATCCAACTGTCGCCAAAGACATTTTGATTTCTTTTTTTTGAGACAGATTTTTTGAATTCTCTTCTGTGATGTTGACTATTATTTACTATTTACATCTTATTTACATACATTGACCAGGATTGATGCTTAAAACGCCCCATAACCCATTCCACTTGAGTTTATGATTGTAACGCTCGCAAGCAAGTGGAACGGGAAAAATCGCGATCTTGAGCGTGAACGTTATGAGTGCTTAGTGGAACGTACTCTTGGTTGCCTGTGATATGCATATACAGGGTGTTTCCTAATTAATCTAAAAAATAAAAAAATCGTTAGGAAACGAATTAAGGCGGGTTCTTAATAAGTATATTTATTTTTATCTCGACAACCGTTTGATGAACAAGAAAAACGCAAAAGATCAGTTTTGTTGAAAAAGGATAGCCAGTCAAGAAAAAAATATATTTTCTTTAAAAAAGCAGTGGTGTACCATTTATGTTAAGCAAAAAATCGATTTTTTTTTAAATTTTTAACACCCTGTAGATCAGAAAGGAAGTATTTTAGACCCAATGGTTATGTTAAAATTGTTTTAAGAACACATGAGGAATCACACCATAATTTTTTTAGACTAATTCGAAAACACACTGTATATTGTCAACTTGACAATGACTGCTGATAAATCAAAAAATACCTTTTCAGTGAAAAAAGCCTGATTTTCGCAGGAAAAATTTTGATTTTTATTGAATTTGGGCCTGCGTTTGCAAATACTCGTTTATTTTTTAATTTTCTATCCATGTAAATTTTAAATATGATAGTCAGAAATAGTTTTATTATTTATTAACTGTAAAAATGGTGTTTTCATGTTGTGTTGCATCTTGCAAAGAAACCTCAAAACTGCAAAAATGTACGTGTTTCCAAAAGACGATAAGGTATGTATCTTAGATAAAAGAAAAATATATGGTATGTATTCGTTGTTTGATTTTTTTTCGTTCGCTTTAAAATCTATAAATCTCGGTCTATTCATTAGACAGCCAGTCGACTTACGATCATTTACATGAAACTCTGTAAAATAAATAAAAAAATTAATTGTAAAATATATATATTCTTATGTTTTATTAAAGTTACTCTGATATACTAATATATCAGTGTAACTTTAAAAATTAATCCTTTGAATTCAAATATAAACATAAAAAAACATTTACAGCAGAAAAGGCGAAGGCGCTGGGTTAAACGTAGTCTCCACTAAAAACACGGAGGGGCGCTTTGACCCAAAATTTTACTATTAAGTTTCATATCTATCTTAATAGTAGATTATTTTCTTTTATCTATGTGTTGACATGAGTCAAAAAACAAAATGCTCAGGAGCCATTGTTCTGATCGAGTTACTCACGAAATTATTGCACAGGATGTTTTAGAGTTAGAGTGAAAAGCAACCTTTCAATTTGAACCCTGTATAATAAGCCAAATACTAAAGTTTATAAAAAACTGAGTTTATGAATTAAATGATAGATTTATATACAGTATCTTAAAAAAATCATAAAAATGGTGCTAAAAAATAAGAGAAATATAAAACTTAACTTAATATAAAAAAATCCTTTGCGTTTTTTTGCATCTGAATGTATATACAAAAAGTATATTAAAACATTAGAACATTTATAAAGCAGTGACAATTTTTAAAGTTTTTGTGTGTTTTGATGGCTTTTAGGTGCAGATCAGCAAATCAGAAACCGCTGGAAAGAGCATTACAGCCATATCCTTTACCAAGAAAACAACCCCAATATGGAAGCACTCAACATAATACCTCAGTATAACAGCCTCGATGTATTAGACATTCCAATAACAGAACAGGAAATAAAGGACTCCAGCTTAAAAACAACAAATCAGCTGACTGTGACGCGATTCCATCGGAAATCTATAAGTGTGCAAGTAAAGAACTTATTGGTCATTTTAAGGCTCTCTTTGATGTCATATGGGAAAGCGGAGAGGTACCTCAGGACTTTTGCAACGCGAATATAGTGAATATATTTAAGAACAAAAGAAGTGCATCAGACTGCGAAAACTACCGAGGAATTTCACTACTGGCTATCGGAGGAAAAATTCTTACAAAAATTATGTCAAACCGCCTGTACCCACATATAGGAAAAATCCTCCCAGAATCGCAAACGGGTTTTCGCTCCAACCGCGGTACCGTCGATTCCATATTCTCCATCCGGCACCTACAGGAAAAAGTAAAAGAGCAGCAGTCTAAGCTTTAAGTTGCATTCATCGATCTAACAAAAGCCTTCGACTCTGTGAACAGAGATGCACTTTGGGCAATTATGAAATAGTTCGGAGTTTCATGGATCACTGAGCGATCCCTTCCTAACAAACACAGGCGTTAGGTAGGGATGTGTCTTAGCGCCTCTCCTATTCAATATATTCATGGCAGCGCTCTCCATTATAGTGGACAGCAAACTGCAGGAGAGAGGTTTAGGCATTAGATACAGATACGACGGCGGTCTGTTCAACATAAAAAGACTCAGGGCAAAAACACGTACAAAATTCATCACAGAACTTCAATACGCTGATGACTGTGATCTAGTTGCAAATACGTTACAGCAATTGCAAGAAATGTTGAACACATATACATGGGCATACGAGGCCTGAACATCGATAAAACTAAAATCATGTGCACTCCCCCGGAAGATCACAACAATGCTATAAAAATCGGAGATGAACTGTTGGAATATGTAGCGGAGTTTAATTACCTCGGCAGTTTGATTTCGGAAAAGGCCAATATCGACTCTGAAATTCAGCATAGTATTAAGCGCCTTAAGAGCATTCTGGAAATTAAAAGACAGGGTTTTCTACAATCATGACTTGAGCACAAAAACGAAACTTGCGGTGTACCGAGCGATAATAATTCCTACCATGTTATATATGGAAGCGAAACATGGGTGCCGTACCGCCGACACATGAACGCATTAAACAAGTTGCAGCAGAGCCATCTTAGACAACTCTTGAGAATAAAATGGTTCCATCACGTCTCAAACGTATCGGTCCTTGAAAAAGCTAACTGCGAGAGTATTGAAGTCATGATTACAAAGTCCCGCTTAAGATGGGCTGGTCACGTATGCAGAATGCAAGAAAACCGCATACCAAAATCTCTGCTTTACGGTGAGCTTGTAGACGGTAAGAGGAGGCCGGGTGGACAACTCAAAATGTTCAAGGATATTTTCGACGAAAACTTAAAGGGAATTAACAAGCAGAATGAGTGGGAAGGGGCAGCTCACAATAGAACAAAATGGAGAAGAATTGTAATGTCAGTTAAGAGCGACAACCAAAAAGTAAAGAGGCAACAAAGCAATGCGATTTTTGAATGTTTGGAGTGCGGTAGACAGATAACATCACGTATCGGGCTTTTCAGTCACAGAAAAGCTCATGAAAGAAAACGCCTTGCGTTACCATCTTCTGCTGCGTGTTAAATACTCGTCAGCGATCTGGCGGTGTGTATGTATGTATGTACGTGCAGAAGGCAATTCTAAACATCAAAAAGATTTTCTTTTTTTGTTGAGTTTAGATACCCGGAATTGCTTTATGTTTTATACAATATGGTTGGTCCTCTAGCAAGGTAAATTTGTCATAAAGTTCTCTTTCTTATTTATCCTACGATATTTTCCCTCTGCTCCGTGGCACAACACCCACATTTATTCTTAGGCTTCGTCCTGGGAAATTGCGGGTACAGACCTTTCTCCGATCGCACACTATTGTCATTCCATAAGTTTCAAACTTTTATTTTTACGAGTCGCCCAAACTCATAAAACTGGAAAAGTATAGAGACTTTTCACTCTTGGTTTTTCTCTCCCGGTGCCACGATATAACCTATATTTTTATGTTTTCTTTATCGAGGTAGTTTTATGAAAGTTTAACCAACATTTTTACAAAATAAAAGAGTATTGCTTTCTAAGTATTATATAATATTTCACTGAAACTTGTAAGAAACTGGGCCAGTAAATAAAACTGGAACGTTATGGATTGTAACGGCTGATCGTAAAACTGTAGTTTCCTCTTCGTAAAGAAATATAACATTAATGGAATAGCCTCTAAAGTGACACAATTTTTAATACCATTAAATATTTAGAAAAAGGATAGGTACTTAACTTATAGGTGTCTAAATATTTAGTAGTAAAAAGAAAATATAGTATGTTAAAAAGTATTTCAGTAAATATTTAGTATTAAAAACTTTGATACCTCTAGAGAAATGAAGCCTTAATATTTTACTGCAATTTCATAAAATTGAAAATATTTCAAAAACGGTAAGGTTTAAGTGTGATAAACCTTAATCAAATTTACCTTTATTTCAATCGTAGAATTCAAAAATATAATAATATACAGGGTGTCACATTTAAAAAAATACAACTATAATATTTTTTACTTATTTGGGACACTCTGTATTTTGTATAAATATTTTTAAATTGTAGGTCTAATAGTTCTTCAACGAACCAAAAACTTACAATTTGTAAAAATCTAATCGTTCAGCTTCAATACCCCGTATCGTATGTGGTGAACAACCCTGTATATGAAACTCACAGTTGCCTGTCATTTTAATTAAAAATGTAGTATATTATGTTTTTGTTTTTCAGTGATTTTGTTGCATCGACGGGTGTCTACCTTGGTTAACAAATGTATATGTACTACTAAAATATCATTTTACTGCCAAGCGACTGCCAATGACTGCAAAGAAAACTGCCATATAATTATAGTCGACTGTCGTAAGACTGATGCCAACGACTGCCAGCGACTGCCAAGAAAATGTACATGTAATTTTCAACAATTAACGTTGACCAACTCTATTGTCGAACTCTTTCAATCACTTGACAACCAGATGAAAGAGATTGGTGATGTCATTACGGCATTTCGTAAATTACTGCATATTCTCTTTCAGGATCAATGTTAAAATTAAAAATCGATTGTTGCTGTCAAACAAAATTCAAATTTTTTTATTGCAAAAAATTTGAATCAAATATTTAGATAAAACGAATAAGAGCTCATTTCTAAGGTTATAAATTAATTGTCTCGAGAAAGTGACGCTGGTAGAACATTATTGCCCGTGGACACTGTATATGAAGTAAGTACAATGCAAAGGTGTAAGATTCTTTTATAAACTACAAATTAATAGCGGTTTTAAATAATTACAGTTGCTGATGCTTTAGAAATAGAAATTTTAGCAGTCCAAAGAATTGGATTAAAGAAATCGTGACTGATGAAGAGTTAAAAAAAATAAATGTAAAAAAAACGGAATCGCTCAATCAATAATATAGAAACATACTTAAAATTTTCTAAACAATACGAACTAATCTCAGACTAAAAAAAAAAAAAAAAAAAAAAAAAAAAAAAGACTAAAATTCGTATATGATAAACAATGATGGCGTAACGTTGAACGATGCCCATGGCTGAACACAGTCTTTAAATTTTATCACTGTAATGTAACAGAGGTCAACAAAAATTCAGTGATCTCCGTACGTATTTTGAGTCTATAATTCACAGCTACCCAATTTTGTCTCTGCACTCAGAGCGGGAACCGTTTCGATTCGGAAGTGCTCCAAATAATTTAAACATCAAAACAAAATAAGACAAAAAAAGAGGATAATCAAGTGAATCGCCATTTGTATAGGTAATTTTGGCCACTTTAGAAATTATTATACCCTGGTATACTAAAATGCCCGTGAATCGCCCTAAACGCTGAGAAATATTCATATAAAATTGGCATTTTATGGCCATTTGCAGTCCAGTCCCGCATCCCTTATCTTTCTTCGATCGAAAAATCCATGGTATTATACGGGCTTAGGTTAATAAATTTATTACGTATGTTAATTACCCACGTTAGAATGGCCGCAACTAAAGAAAAGCCCAGGAGCGTCATCAATATTTTGCCATCAGTATAACGCTTCCTCGGCGCGAGGCAATACCGCTCTAATTAATTCGAAATATTATTTTATAGCGTTAGAAGAAATATGTCTATCTATCATGGATCAGCGAAACGTCCAATGGTAAACAAGGGGTGGTCGCTATGCAGATACCTCATTGTATACCATTAAATATATATTTTGTAAATTTAACAGCAATTTTTAATTTTCAGTTAAAAACATAATATCTCTGTTGTGTTGACGATGATGTTCAAGATAAATGTTTAAGATACATTACAGTACTATGGACAGTCAAAAATGGAGGAAATGATATCGATGAAAATTACAGAGGATATGTAGATCCCCTCACCTTCGAAGAATTGAACGATGCTTTGGAGAGATGCAAAAATAGAAAAGCGACAGGTTCAGAGAGTCTAAATATTGAACTTTACAAGTATGGTGGGCTTCTCCTTAAACAACGTTTACTACACTTGTACCGTATGATCGAAAAAAAAACGGCGTCCAGTTGGCTGGGAAATGACGATCGATGACATTTCCCATATAAATTTACATATAAAATGACAGCGATCTTCATTTCATAGCCATCGTTGACGCCGTTTTTTCTCGATCATACGGTATAATAATTGCTGGTACCATGAAAAAACATCGTCTAAATGGTATAGTCCAACCAAACTTTAAAAAAGGAAACAGACAAATTTGCAGTAATTAGTAATTACAGAGGTATCGGTCTCCTCACTTAAGAATATAAAATCTACGCGAAGATCACTAACAAAGTGGACTTAGAAAAGGTCGCTCTACAATTGATAACGTTTTCTCATTACAATGACTAATAGAAAAAAACGAGAATTTAACCAACAAACCCACTTAGCTTTTATAGACCTAGAAAAAGCATTCGATTATGTAAATGGAGACAAGTAATGGAAAATAGTGATATAGAAAGGATTCCCCATGCACTTAATAAAGATATAAGACAAGGATGTCCTCTTTTCCCTACACTTTTTAATATATATGTTAATACACATCAAGTTATATGAAAATGGAAAGAAATATCACCAAGAGGTATCCAAATAGACCGACAATATTTTTTGAATATACTACTGT
The DNA here is from genome assembly GCF_002938485.1 of Sitophilus oryzae. Taxonomy (NCBI): domain Eukaryota; kingdom Metazoa; phylum Arthropoda; class Insecta; order Coleoptera; family Curculionidae; genus Sitophilus; species Sitophilus oryzae. The sequence goes on along the minus strand of NW_022146184.1, from coordinate 407,066 downwards.
TTGTAGACGACCAAGTGAAATTTACCAGCCATTTTCGCACCAGACAAGGATACCTTACAAAGGCAAGTTTATCTCCTAGACAAGATAATAACAAAATATGATGGAAAAATATCTATCGAAAAAACAAAAGTGATGGCACACTGGGGCAACGCGGAATCAGCACAAAAATAGTGTTGAGAAATCAACGACTACAGCAAATATCACACTTCAGCTTTTTGGGATGCAACGTAACCTGTGATAAAGATAATGACTACATGAAAAAAAAATCCAGTCAGTGTGTGGAACTATCCCAAAACCATTTAAAAACAAGGCACGGTAGAAACGCAAGCAAAACTATATAATACATTAACGGTACCGATAGTATTATATATACAGGGTGGCCCATCGAAAACGTTCCGCAAGGCATAACGGCCAAGGTATTCTTTTTTTCAAAAAATCCAAAAACACGTCAATTTTGTTTGTGAGGGGGACAACTTTTGCCCAAAAAATGATTGCAAAATCTTCAACCCTCTGAGCGGGGGTGTCATCCCCCATTTTTTTTCAAATGGGAAAGGGGGTCAAGTGGCGCCGCAATGAAAAGAGCTTTCTATTCTCTATATTTCTCCGCCTCGTTTTTGAAAATCGGTAGAGTCATTGAGAAAATATGAAGGATTGAAATTTGAAAAGTTTAATTAAACATTTATCAGAGTAAATGATAAGGATAAATTCCTTCGACCAATTTGAGTTGTTTTCTTATTATTTCTAGATGTTTACGCATTTTTTCACTCGCCACAAGGTTGAACGATCAGGTGCGGTAATTGCTAGATAGCTGTTCTGTGACTTGTGCTTTGAAGTTCTTCTCAATACCGTTAAACTGACCCACAATAGAATTTCCAAAAATACCAGCCCACACGTTCAATTTTTGAGGGTTTCGTGTTTGCACCTCGTGAAAAACCCTGGGGTTGTCCTCAGACCAGTACCGACAGTTGTGCCGATTAACTACATCGTTCAAAAAGAAAGTACACTCATCCGAAAAACACACATTAAATAGGAAATTATTATCATTCGCCACTCGTTCACTCATAGTTTCACAAAATTGCAAGCGACGATCAAAATTGTCTTCGTTGAGTTCTTGTACCAACTGAATTTTGTACGAGTGGAACTTGTGTTTTTTTAATATTCTTTGGACATTTGTACGATTCACGCCGGTCTCATTGGCTAATTTTCTTGTACTCAGCGTACTATCCATGGCAACTTGGCCCAATACGAATACCTCCATAGCTTCCTTTACTACAGGCATGTTAGTAAGTTAGTAATATTTAGAAAAAGGATAGGTACTTAACTTATAGGTGTCTAAATATTTAGTAGTAAAAAGTAAATATAGTATATTAAAAAGTATTTCAGTAAATATTTAGTATTAAAAACTTTGATACCTCTAGAGAAATGAAGCCTTAATATTTTACTGCAATTTCATAAAATTGAAAATATTTCAAAAATGGTAAGGTTTAAGTGTGATAAACCTTAATCAAATTTACCTTTATTTCAATCGTAGACACATTTAAAAAAATACAACTATAATATTTTTTACTTATTTGGGACACTCTGTATTTTGTATAAATATTTTTAAATTGTAGGTCTAATAGTTCTCTGCCTCTTTTTATTCATAACGGAACCAGTTTCGCGAAATTTTGCTACTAACTCGCGAACAATTTTGCCATAAAGGTGTTTGTCAGGATGGCGTTGATTGAATATCTGCGCAACCCGATTGCCACATTCATTATTTTTAAAATAAAGTTCGATTATTTCCACTTTTTCTGCAAGTGAGTATACCATAATAATTGTTAAAAAAATTAACGATATTGAGAAGAACTTCAACGCATAAGTCACAGTCTAGCAATTACCGCACCTGGTCGTTCAACCTTGTGGCAAGTGAAAAAATGCGTAAACAGCTAGAAATAATAAGAAAAAAACAGCAAATTGGTCGAAAGAATTTATCCTTATGAGTTACTCTGATTGACCCCCCTTTCCATTTGAAAAAACTTGGTTGATGATACCCCCCTTAGAGTGTTGAATTTTCTGAAAAAAAAATTACTCTGGCCGTTATGCCTTGCGGAACGTTTTCGATGGGCCACCCTGTATAGAAGTAAAGGCTGGACTACCACAAAAGTTAAAAAAAAACTAAGAACAATGGAGATGACACTCTTACGAAAAATAAAAGGGATAAGTAGAGAAGATAGAATAAGAAATGACACAATAAGAAATGAACTAAAAATACAACCATTAGATGAGAAAGTAAAAGTATATAAAAACCATAGATTTAGTAAGAACAGATATCACATTAGCCATTTTAACCCGATCAAACAATCGGAGGTTGACTACGTACTGTAAAAATCAACTGAGATAGAGAAGGCGACATTGCCGCATCTCAAATTTGCGCCTATCTCCTCAGTTTGATTTGCAGGAAAGGTGACTTTAAAACCTTCACCGGATATCAATAAATCTCAATTTCTTAATTAAATTAATAGTTTATTTTTAAAGAAGCATGCGTAATAATATGTTATTAACCAGAAGATATATGCGTTACTATTAAAGGACATGTTTACTGTTTAATGTGCTGAAACGTCTAGAACTATTGGCAACGTCGCTGCTAGTCTTCCAGAATGAAATGAGCCGTCCGTCCCACCACCCCTCGCGACGGCCATTGGTCCGTTATAGCGTACTACGTTTAGCTTGCGGTGTGTTTGAAGTCGGAATCAAGACGAAAGTGAACTTTCAGTGTTTTTCGGTGGTTTTTGTTTTTGTTTAACGTACTTTTGAATCTGCGAATTCAGTATGGTACGACAGTGTCAAGTGTGTGGAAAAATAAGCTCAAATTACCCGAATTTGTCTTTTCACAGGTGGGTATTGTTTTCGTCATTGTACATAGGCGTCCCACAAGGGAGCCTATCACAATCAAAATAATTTCTAATTATATTTGTAATAATTAATCTATTAAAACAAGAACGTAGTAGCCAGTAATTGAATTATAATTCGTCCCAATGACTGTTGTAGATCATAACAAATTTGAATATAAACGTTGCATTTGAAATTTTATTATAAGCCAGAAAGTGACATTTTTTTCTTAAAATTGCGTCATTTCTGGTCATTATATACGATATTCTAAAGGAATTTTGCTCAACAAATAAACAAAGGTGTTACCCGACCTTTTTTACATTTTATTGCTTTATTATATCTGCCCCTTCGGCCTTGTTTAGACAAGTCTGTTGAACTTAATGCAGAGAATAAGCATATATGTAGGGGTTAGGCCTTAATAATTTTTTGCTTCTTGTATTTTGTTTATTTATACATACCCTACCAAGCCTTGAGCTCCATCTACGGTAACGTAGATGAAGCAAACGTAATTCATTATAATGCGACAGAAATCCCATACTGTACCACACATGTTTGATACTTTTAATGAATCAATTTTCAATTTTCTCATTAAATATTGATTTTAGGTATAGGAAGTTATTAATAATACAAGATTAAACAACTATTACACAGTACTTGGCAGGAAGCTATCGATTGCGAACTAAATCGTTACTAATTACTAATTTTGAAGTTCTTTTTAAGATCAAAAATGGTAAAACTAAAACCTAAACTGTCATTTCAGATTAAACGGGAAGTTCTAAATAATGTTGCCTATTCTAAACAAGAAAAATTTATTTATAAGTTTTATAACATCTCTAATTAAATTTGGACGCAAAGAATATTTCTGTTTGCTGTAGGTAATTTTCTCAGGGAAAATACGAAAATAAAAATGACTTTTTAAGTCAAAAAAAGTCAAAAGGACAAGTTATTCCAAAAAAGGACTGTCCTTTTCAAAAAAGGACAGGTGGCAACCCTAGGTATTTCTGGAATAGAAATTTAATGGAAAATCTACAACTTTAGCTTGAAAATATGTTCCGGCCACCTATGTTTACAAAAATGTCTAAAATGTGCTTTACCATTGCCTCCATATTCTGAAAAAAAATTGAAAGAAATGTCACCAACCACAAACCTAATATAGAACTGTTTCGGAAGCCTGAGTCACCCTGTGAATATTCAAAAGTAACTGAAAGTTTATATAGAAGTAACTGAAAGTTTAAATTGAAAATCGACGTTGGAGCGATTTCCGAAAACCACCTACTAACGTTTCAACATAGGTATATGTGGGATATTAATTATATTATTATATTAGACCTTATAACAAAACTCATCTGACGAAAAAGTGTTAATATAGTATATCAATATGGAGTATAAATTTTACTAATTAATTTACTTTTACTTTACTAATTAAATGCTTTCCAAAAAACGATACGCCACTGGCCATTAGAACAATCGAAATGCTCCTAGTTGCCGGGGTCGGAAATTTTAGACTTCTCTGTCTCTTCTGTCCTTGTTTGATACATTGGAATGTTTGATACACTACCAACGAGTATTTATGAATGAGATGTTCGGTCTATCTTTATAATGTCTTTGATAAAAACAAATGGAAGGAACATGTAGAAAGAATGACAAATGATAGAATTCCACAAAAAAAATGCTACTATATCAACCTCCAGAAAGGACGACCAATACAGAGATGGTGAAGCGTAACAGGTTTTTAGACCTAAACTTTAACTAACCTATAATTTATTCGTAAATTTTACTGTCGTCCACCCAAAAATCGAACCGGAACCAGTATAATCATATTTTATCTTTTTGGTGAGTTCTTTTTCATTTTTACGACTTTTTACAAATGGGGAAAACATTCGAAGCGGGAACCGCTTCGACTCGGAACTGTTCCAAATAATTTATACATCTAAACGAGAACGCGAAAGAAAGGATAAAATGTAACGCCAATTTGTAGGTAACTCGCCTCTTTTAAAATTATTATGCTCCGCTGTAATAAATTGTCCAAAGTTCCCCCTAAACGTCCGGAAATACTCTCACAAAATTGCCATGTTAAAAGTGTTTGTAGCCAAATGCCGTATCCTTTTGACTATCAAAAAATATATAATTTTTGTTCTTTACCGACACACAAAGTTATTGTGTATGTCAATCATCTATGTTAATAGACAGAAAGAAATACGATGGACGAAATTTTTTTGTACTCGTATAAGTAAGTAAGTAAAGTTAAGATCGGGGAAGTTAGCAACTCTTGGGCTGCTGCTTGGGCTGCTACAATCCTGCTTTATCCTGCTTCAAATCCCAACCCAGCCACACATACCAATTTTGAGCTATAGTTACTTTTAAAAAAAATTTTAAAATATTTTTTAAAGGTACATAATTATAATTCTAGATGTCCAAAAAACATTTAAGTACTAGTTGATTAAAAAAAGTATACCATTCATATTGCAAATTATATTTTATCCTATAATATTATATGCCTATTTGATTTTTTGATTATATTATGAGCACTTTGTTTACTCACTTGTTCCGTCGAACTGTTTGAATCCATTTTTACTTCTGATAAAATCGATGTGAGAAACTGTGAAGTTGTTTCGGAAGAATTGAATATCCGAGAAAGTTGAAGTTGAGTTATTGATATTTGTTGTTGAGTTGTTATTATACTCAACGACGTCATAATTACGCCCTATTTTACGAGTTAACATTTTTTGGCTATTTTATTAACATTTGAGATTGTTACAACACAACAGGACGCCTAGTTCAAATTATTTTTCACTTATCATTTATTACCCGAAACAACGTTACATAACACAAACTTCGTACCTGAGTGTTTCATAGTCTCCATAACTGCACTAGCAAAAAACTAAAATATTACACTGAAAAAAAGGATCTCTCATTCGAAATGAATATGACTTTGACCCAAAAGATTGGCGCTTTTCAATAGGGCCAAGAACGACGTTTCTTTGCCAAAAGCATTAACTATCTTTTCATAAGCTTTAAAAAATTACTTTAGAGAATAGAACTCTCGACCCAAAATTAATATGCAAAGAAGTTCTTGCTACAAGAACAATAGTCAATTTGATTCATGCAAGAATTCTTGATTGAAAAGGGACATTTCTTGATTAAAGAGACACTTTTCTTAAACCAATAGCGAATACCATTGAATCAACTAAAATTTATTTTGATCTAAGAGAAGTCTATATATACATCATATACAGGCATATTACGAGGTATATTATTTTCTGATAAATTTAGGTTTTCCTGGTCTGTAGGTAGTAAGTAAAGTGATATTGTTTTCCTCGATAGTAGTTATTTCTGCTTCTTCACTCCCTTGGTATTTTTTGGGGTGGTTCATCACTCTACAAATCACAAAAAAATGTTACATTACGATTAATCAAAGTAAAGCAAACAAATTATTAAAATTATAAGCTTTGGTCACGTTTTCAATTTTTTAATACGACGACTTGAAATTCTAAAATTTTTGTAATTATTTGCATAAAAAGTTGATATACCTATATTCTCATTCTATCTATAGTCACGCATGCATTACCTAAACAGGTGCATTAGGTAAATGTCTCTTACCTTCAAATATAGCAAATAAATGCTCTAATTTCCATTTTTTCAGAAACTTCTTTAAAGGATCCATATATCCTAAAATTTGTCCATAAAAAATAACAAATGCATGTTAACGATCACTAATTTGTTATACGATATGCGTTTAAAAAGCAAATTATGCAAAATTCCAAGTGAAAAATTCCAAGCAACAAAACCCGTGCGTACTATGATGTGCGACCTATGAAATGCGACTTACGACTGATGTTATATACCGTCCTTCGTCATCGTCTCTGCGTGTCGTTATTGTTTTTCATCAAAAGAGTATTTAGCTATTGGAAAAATGGCCATGTTTCTTGAATGAAGTAGTTCCCAGCGTATTTTTGTTATTATCTTAAAACAAAGTAACTTGCACTTGGTTGAATGAAAATAGATTCAAGAGAACCAGTTTTCTTGAGTTAAGAGAGTTATTCTTCAGGCAAAATAATTTCTTTTACGCTAAAATAAATTCTCTTGTCACTATTTTTTTTTCAAGAACGATGACGACTTTAGTTCAAGTCTATCTTTTTTATCAGTGTATGACAATGTCACGATGTCAATATTATTTTAATGCGATCAACATTAACTGTGAGATCTATTATATTATATTCTATCTTATTCTATCTTACTATACGGCGCAGAAACCTGGTCTCTCAAGGCTAGAACCCTGAACCGCATCGAGGCTTCCGAAATGTGGACTCTCCGGAGACTCTTACGTGTGCCATGGACCGCACATGCCACCAACGAAGAAGTTTTAAGAACTGCAGGCTATGAACGAGAAATGCTTAACATAGTTAAAGAAAGGAAAGTCTCATACCTCGGCGATATCCTTAGAGGAGACAAATATTACATTCCTAAGCTGATTCTACAAGGAAAAATAGAGGGACGGCGAGGCCCAGGAAGAAAACAACATTCCTGGCTAAGAAACATACGGGAGTGGTGTAACATCAGCGACGCAGCCACCATATTTCGAAGAGCCGAAAACGGCAGTCTACACATTGTATGACGAGTACAGACAATCGCCAACGTGCGGCTAAGCACAAGGCACAGGAAGAAGAAGAAGAACATTAACTGTACCCGGGACGGCATACATATAAATATACTGATAATTTCTGATTTCTGCCGTTGAAGCGCTGCGGTCGAAATTTGTTAAAATCAACTGAAATTCACCAAGCCTATAGGCACAGAATATATACGCTATAGGCTAATCATTTGGTATTGTTATCAGCGTACAGACAAAATCGATAAGGCATAACAATAATTTACGGAAACTAAAGCAATAAGACCAGAGAAATGAAAGAAATAAGACCAATATCTCTGTTCATATTGCATTTATATTTACTTTTTTTATAATTTTGCTAACAATATCTGTTAGCAAACTTTACTAAATACATACGCAGTAAAGTTTTTGTAACATATTTTTGATTCGTATCAATAGGTATATTTTAACAATGTAAATAATAGTATACATAGTAATCTCAAGGGGCAACAATTTATAGAAACCCAATTTAGCCATCAGGTCTTAAAATTATGGGATCGTAAATTTTTACTGTCGCGCACCTAAAAATTGAACCAGAACCTATATAACCATATTTTATATTTTTGGTCAGTTCTTTTTCATTTTTACGATTTCTTTCAAATGGCAAAAAACATTCGGAACCGGATCCGTTCCAAATAATTTATACATCAAAACGAGAAGGAGAAAGTATAAAAAAAATCACCAATTTGTAGGTAACCCGCCCCTTTAGAAATGATTATGTTCCGCTGTAATAAATTGTCCGTAGCTCGCCCTAGAAGCTCGAAAATATTCACGTAAAACTGCCATTTTATGGCCATCCGTGGCCCAATCCCGTGTCCCTTTTCTCTTGCCTATCGGAAAATGCCCTCAGTTTTTTTTACGGACCTATATTAACAGATCTGTTTTGTATGTCAATTATTCAGGTTAATTCTTGCTTGGGATCCAAATATGCAATTTTTTTTAAATAAGCACATTTCAAAATTTGCGCATATAAATAAATATACCGGGTGATTCTCAAAAGTGGCTCACCGTTATAATTTTATTAATTTTTCTGATAAATAAACCAGATTTGGTACTTGAGTACATGACATAAATCCTGTTTCGCCTGAAATGACTACAACTTTTGATTTTTAAATGACACTCTAGGTATTAACATTGAAAATGTTTCTGTTATCCTATATAAGGGAGCCCAAATCGAATTAAAATGCTACATTTGCCACACCATGACGTCATATATACAAGGGTATAGGAAATCTCGGCGCAGCGGTGGCAGTCGGCCAGCGCGCGCAAAAACCATTACATCGCTAATTGTTTATTGATATATCTTTATTAGTTTAAAAGCAAAAAATATGGGGTTTGCTTTGATACCTTGGCAAGACATAAGCCAAACTTTTAAATTGTTTCTTTTTTTCATTTAGGCCTTCGTTTTTCGTTAAATGAAAGTTATATTAAAAAAATCTATTTTTAAACCAAATTTTCGCTTGATTGAAATGATTATTCATGTTTAAAGTTTTTTTGGTCATAAGCGCTAATGACTAAAAATTACTCCCTACGAAGACTTTATTGTGTACTGGATCAAAAAATAAGTATTTGTTTTCTCTATACGGTGGTATTAATATATCAATTTTTGATGATAGTGCCCTTTTACCCGGTCTAATTTTGTAGTACTTTCGGAATAAGGGTCCCCATATCATGTACTGTACTTCCATCCCTGAAAAATTCAGCTTGTGACACCGAAGTGAGACGTAAAGTCAAAATAAGCTTTAATCTACCTACATCATAGGTAGGTGTAGGTACTCTAGGTATATTCTACCTAGACAGTAGCTGACAGTAGTAATTAATTTGTTATCCGATAAGTAGTTGTCATTATATAAGTTTAATCATCTTATACCTCCTATAACGGTAGGTTTTGGATTTTTCCTGATTGGTTTGTTAAACAAAAATATACAGGGCATATAAATGTCTGTTACAAGAAATATGTTACACACATATTATTTTAATAATAATAGTATAATAGTAATGGCTATATTATGTTATAACACATACATATGTATTGAATGTACTTATTTTAAACAATGCATTGTTTTGTTTCTTAATCTCACAAATAAGAAATGTTTTATAGTTTTTATTATAAAAAACAGTGATTATACAATTTATTTACACCCCTTACACTGTTTTCTGTACGTGGTGTAACCAGGAGTATATTTCGTAACCTCTTACGATATAAGAGGGCACAAAGTGTTTTATTACTTAATGCTTAGATTAAAATTTAATAATATATTTGTACATAAAATAAAATAGACTAAAATGTCAATTAATTAATATTGACGTAATTACTAAATAAGTACAAGATTTTTTTTCTAATTATTTTAGTGTATTTTTAGTCACCTAATTATAAAGGAGAGATATCCAACCATTGCATTATTTTACTCACAAATAAATGTTTTATGGTTTTTATTATAAAACAAGGATTAATTTATTATACACCCCTTAACCCAAACATTCCAAGGAGCATATTTCGTGACCTCTTATTTAAAGTGGACAAGCTTTATTAGTCAATGTTTTAATTACCCAGCGTCTTTAATAAAAATCTAATGTAATTTTTCATAGAAATGATCTGACATAAAAAGCAAATTTTATCAAAAAACTTTTTGATTATCTACAAGGAGTAAACCGCTTACAAATGTCTATGCTAATGCCAAAGTAACGCCAAAAACACAAATCAAATACCAAAATTTCTCAAATAATGCCCCACTAATGCTGATTCCAATATAATACCACTAATACCACGAATAATATGTAACACACTTGTTTAACGAATTAACCTGTAACAATAGTGGTAGGTACGTGCACAGATTTTTTCCTAGGTAACTTAAAAGTCGTTAAAAAGTCTAATTATATTTAAAGAAGATATAATTCCAACAAATTGCATTATAAGGCCAATAATGCACAAGTAATACCATTAAAATTTTAGCGTTTTTAATTTGTGTAACATATTTCTTTAACGAATTAACCTGTACAATAGTGGTAGGTACGCGCACAGATTTTTTCGCTAGGTAACTTATCAAGTCGTTAAACAGGCCTATAAAAGCTATAACAACATAGGTAACTAATATTTATAATTTAATTCGAGTTTTAGTCTCAAATAAAAAATGTTTTTACTGGTGTATTTCTGAAGTGTTCATTATTAAAAGTAGATATTCTTCAAGTTATGCGAAGTAATAAGTAATGTTTCCGGTGAGACCGCGTATATTCACCGGATTCTAGTTAGTATAAAGACTTTTTCTATAGAAAGAGTTTTTTCTATATTTTCCTTTCAAAATAAGACTAATTTCTTCTTATTCTTTTAAATATTACAGTGTTTCTTTTTCCTAAAATGTTATACTAAATTTTGGCTTAAAATTAAAAAATCACAAATGGAGGAAAATATACGTTATTGAATAAAGTTTATACAAATCACTTTACCATAACAAAAAACATGTCATGGCGGAAGATATTCAGGTGGCATTTCACACATTTATCTATTAAAATCGAGATTAAAATAATAAACTTGCGTAACATGTTATACACGAGAAAGAAAGTTTCAGAATCGATTAATACTCTTAGAGAGTCTAACTTACTCTCTCTTACTACTTAGTCTCTACTTACTCTCTTAGAGAGTAAAATTATCTCGGAACAGTTTGTTGTATGAAAATTCCTTACTCTTTGGTCTAGAAGAATGAAATCCTACAAAAAGAATTAGAAGAAATTTTCGAAATTCATCAACCAAGCAAATGGGTAAAGTTAGTAAACATTTATATAAAACTTGGTGACCTCTGGATTATACACATAAAAATTGGGACAAAGGTAAAGCGAATTTATGAAATTTATACCCTTAGGGAGTAGAATAAGGAATGAAAGTTTGCTGTACGAAAATGCAATACTATAACATTATAAACCAGACAGTATAAAATTTTATACTTAGAGTATTAGTGCTCTTAATAAATAAAAAAAAGATGAAAAATAAAAAAACATCTATGCTCGCTAGCTCTCTATAAAGAAGTAAAAAATAATTTAAATTAATGCATGAACGATTCGAGGTGTAACGCGAACGTAGTCGCGGGAACAAGCTAGTAATTTATTAAATTATTTTATTTAACTCATTAATTTTCATTGAAAAGGAATTTTTGTAATTCGCCACTATATTAGTTAAAAACTAAGAAACTCATATCAAATTTAAGTTTTGCGATTTTGACTTATACTTTTTACAAAATCTGAACACATTTTAAAAAAAAAAAACGTTTTTGATAATATTTGTGTAGATTGACTACAAGTTGTACAACATAAATTTCTACGACCGGTCTACCTAGTGGTCTGCAACATCGCCTTGTGGTGCAAACGTGTTAAAGAGAACTAGTTAAAGGTTCAATACTGTACAATGCCAAAAAAATGTACAATCATCTGTCTTTGAATATCAAGTCGCTTCCATTTTTCCCGCATTTCTCAAAGCTCTAAAATCATACTTACTGGAGAGAGCCCTATATGCGGTAAATGACTTTTTTGTTGATGTTCAATTATGAACAATTTTGAATTTTAAAATTTTGATCATCTTACATACTGGTCAAAGGTCAAGTATTTAATAAATTATAACTCTTAAAATTATATCTATTTACTGCTTACCTGCAATGACTTTTTTTTTTGAATTATATGATTTGTATTGTGTATTTTTTGTTGTTTGTATTTTTTTTTATGCTTTTGTTTGTTTTGTGAGTGCTTTGTCGATGAAGCTGTTTTGGCTTTTTGCACAATAAAGCTTTTGTTTGATTTGTTTGTTTGTTATTATAAAGTTAAAACAAACATTTTATTACATTTTTACTTATTTCATAACTAGAAGCTATACAAAATTACCCAAACAAGTTTTAAATTTTATTACACTTCCAATTCCAACACGCGCAGAACAAAAAAAACAGTTTTAATATCCATAGGCATTTCATTTTGCAGAATAATTATTATGTAAACACTACTAGCTTTTGTAATTTTATTTCGCTTAAAAATCAAATAGGACATAAAGTCAACGCCTACAGGGCAAAAACACACACGCTAATAAAATATAACTTCAAAATTTGCAAAGCATTTTTCAATATCAAAATGTTTAACAACCTCGTGTGTTATTAAAGTAAACACAACATTATAAATAAACATAGTGAGGTCGTGAATGGACTCTGATTCTATTTTAACCATATCTTATAATGGTTTTGATTTATTTTTTTACACATTCAAAACTTCCTATGCCTTCTCTAAACACCATAAAATGACTATTGATGAGCGATATACCTCAGAAACAGCGTTTTTCGTGCAGAAGTTCACGGTATCGTCTGTACACGTTGTTATCGTTGTATTGCCGATGCGGACCTCGATCGATGCGAGTTAGTAGAGAGCGTAGATGTAGATTGTAGATTGTATGGGAGGGGGAAGTTAATCACCTCGACCTTAAAGATCTATTGTGTCCCCCTCTCTTGAGTATAATTCTCAGGGCCTTGACAAAAGACCAAATACTAGCTCCTGTCAAAGCCTGTTACGGTTTTAGAGAGAGAGAGAGAGAGAGAGAGAGAGAGAGATGCTTTACAGAGAGCCCAACGGTTTTACCCTTGATTATGTATAAATAGATGTATAATGAGGGCTTAGTAAATTCCCGTCGTCTAGGTGGCGCCTTGCCCGATCTGCATTTTTGTATTCCCCTACGATTTTCTTTGAGGGGAATCCGTTAAACCACTACACTGCTCAAATATTCGAAGTAAATGTATAAAGAGTCGTATTAACTACTACCAACTATTTATTAAATTATTTACACATAAAATATAAAATAGTCCATGAGAATACATATCCCAATTATATTAGTCTATAACCCAGAGAGCACAAAAGGAACATTTACATTCTAAGAATATTCCTCCTAAGTTCTTATAAGTATATTCTTTTTTTAATAAGTATAGCATATGAATAGTACATTCCACTATGAATGTGATTTAAAGGTATATTATCAGCATGACCTTAGAATGTCTTCCTAAATTATGGTTTACAATAAATTATAAGTATCTGCTATTCACGTTCTAAACATATCAATATCTGAATAAAAATAAAGGACAATAAAAATGATTTCGAAATGAAAAAATAAATACAATACATTATATTTGTATATATTCTTACTATTAAATTTTTGTGTATTAAATAATTATTAGGGACTTTATATATAGTGTTTATATATTAGTGTATATAGATGCACTGTAAACAAATATTCAAGCAAAAATACAGTGCTTCTTATTCTAACAAATAAATAAACCTGTAAAACTGTATAAATAAAAACGATCTTCCACTATGAAATAAAAAAATCGATTATACCAAAAGATAGTTTGATAAAACTATCTTTTGGTCTTATAGATTCTAATCGATTTTTTGGGTAAAAAGATCGATCTTCGATTGAAATCGATTCGAATTGTACATCCATAACATAACCTAACAAAAAAACAACAAGTGAACCATAAACGTAAACGTGCTTCATCCAAGCTATTTTAATAATTAAAACATGTTAAAACATTGAGATAACGTAAAGGTAAGTGATGCAAATAATTATTTTAAGGATAGAATCAGTAAAATAGTTCTTGTTATGTTTGTGTTTTTAGTATCTATTTTAAGGGGAGTGAATTTAATGTTCTAAAACCATGAGACCTCGAAAAAAAAATAGGTTATACTAAAAAATATTTTAAAATTCAACCAAAACAAAAGGAGCCAAAATCTTATTAAGTCAATGTTACGCAAATATGACTTCAATATTGTATTAAACTGGATTCAGACTAAAGTGATTCTTTATTATCCTCTTACATCATCAAAGTAGTAGTATCTGGTAGTATCATTTCTGTTCTAATAAGTGTAGTTCCAGTGCTGAAATTTCCTACAATATAGTATTTATATAGGTATTTATGTAGGCTCTTCTATAATCATGTATTGTGTATTTTTTAAGAGAAAGGTATTTTTTAGAATTATTAGGTTCGAGAATTATCTAGACTTGGTGGTTCAGGAGTAGCACAAAGTACAAGGAAAGTGCTTTATAAGGTTCTGGGCAATGAAATTGCACAAAAATATTGGGGCCAAACAGAAGAGAAGTTTGAAATCATTTTTAGTGGCCAAAAGCAATTTTAGGTATCTGAACTTAAAGATATTTGGTGTTGCAAAGACTGTAATAAGATATATGTTAGACTCCATGAAAGGTCAATTTCAAGAGTCAAAAGAAACCGAAATTATCAATATAATTAAAATATGGCTTGTAAAAACAAAAGAAAGATTAAAAAATACAAAGGTAAGTTGTGCAAATTTATTTGAACAATATAATTTTGCTTATATTATTTCAGATGGGTAGATAAGAGAATATAGAAACATAGACATAGAAGATAATATATATTGTTATATTAAAATAAGTATATTGTTATATTAAAATAAGTATATTGTTATATTAAAATATTTTTAATTAATAAACATATATTACTCAAGTTCGTCTTTATCCTTACCTATTATTTTTAACCGTTCTATTAATTAGTTAATTTTTGATTATTACACACCAAATTATTTAATTTCAGCAAATTGTTTGTAGTGTGTTCCAGATATGAATGTACTGTATAGGTATCCTATAGATTTTAAGAGATAAAAAAATTGCTAAATATGAGAAAAATTGTATCTATCTATAGTTTATAGGATATTGGTACAGTGCATCCTTATACAGGACACCCTGTAGATACAGAATTGAGGGTTGGAATCTTTGGTGTTACAACAGCAAAACAAAACACGTATTCACCACAATATACCAAAACACTTTACTTTTGAACTGGACGCTTGTTTGGTTAATCATGTTAGTAGTGTATGGATTAAAACTTAAATTTTGACCATCTGCTGATGATGCTAACATGGTTAGCGAAACGCGCGTCCTGTGCAAAAGTAAAGTGTTTTGGTGTATTGTGGTAAATTAGTGTTTTATTTTGCCTCTGTAGATAATAAAAAAATATGAAAAACATATGAAAAGCATAAATATAGAATATTAAAAACATGAATATCATATTATTGGAATATTATTTTTAAATGCATTCTTTTACGAACATATAATTCACGTTCATACAATATATCTTGGAATGTGAAAGGCACTTCTATATCACTTGAATAGGGTGGAACGTAATCTCTGCTATTCATGTGCCATATATGTTCCCAATGAAAAAAAGGAATGTGAATAGAACATTGTTGTTCTCCAAAGTCACTTGCTTCGCATATGAAAAGAACGTAAATGTGCTATCTGGGAAGTTTAATTTGGTTAAGAAAGTTTAAGAAAAGTTATAAATTTAAGAAAAAGACATAAAAGAATGTCGAATAACCTAGAAATTCGAAAAAGCAATACAACAATAACAAAATTAAACCTTCGAACAATTTAAAAGTTATCAGCTTATTAACTTAGTCAATTATTGCTTATTTATCTACCGAAATACAGCACAAGAACATTTTTCGATGTGCATTCGTCGGAGCTCATTTTCCCTCTCCCTGCCCTATATCTCTGAGTCGTTCGTTTCAACGTAAAAGCTCAAACTGTTTGAAGAATATATATTTTCCAAATATGTTGTTTCCAAAAATGTGTAGAACTCAAATTAGAGGAGAGAAAAAGGTACTGGTTTCTAGGGTGGCATTAAATCCTGTAAATATACATAGCTTTTGATTTATCAACAAACTATGAAACCATATATGCTACAATTTATTACAAAAAGTTCGTCCTTAAGTCTCGTTAATTTTAAAGCCGTGGGACGCGGATTGAGCCCGACAGAAAACCTGTCAATGATCCCCGATATCGAATAAATATTCCAATAACCGCAAATTAATATTTTAGTCGAATTCTTTCGTGGCTATTCGAATATTAATCAGACGATCGACACTGAATATTCAATCGCAGAAGTTTATGCGGCATATAATACGAATGGAATTTGGCTGTATATATTGATTTGTTAAAATTGAGTATTTTATATCCAAGTCACCGGGGGTGATTTTTCCTATTAGTCACATGATATAGGGCTCTGATGGATACATTTTTAATCACAATTCCCATTTTCATTGATTTTTGTCAATTTGAGTTTATAATTATTGTATTTGTTCTTTATCATGTTCATGATCTTACCTTAAACGCACTTTGTTTCTTATATCAAAGACAAACTCTGTATAACCATCTCATTTTTTATTTACTGCATTCTCTCTTTGGCGTTTTTTATGCGACGTTTCCCTCCAACATAGGCGGCTTTTTCAGGCACAAGTGGTGTCTCATTTGACTGGAAGGTTCATCAATATCTAATAAAGAACACATTTTTTGAAATACAAATAATTTTGAGTTCTTGCCCTTATGATCAAGCCAAGTATTAACCAGATCGGCGTTGCTTATCAATTTTAGTCCATCTGAAAAGTATTATAAAATAAAGTTCGTCGCAAGCAGACGTCGGTGAACTATACAAAAATTAAAAGTGTATGAATATGACAACAAAAAGATTCAATAAATACGATATGTTTTGATATGTTTTTTTTAAATGCCTTTTTGAAGTTTGAAAACGTAAAATTTTTATACCCATTTAAGAATCATCTTAATAAATAAATAAAAACTAAACAATCACGAACTTGTTTAGAAATAAATTTAAAGTACATACTTTGTTTAACAATATCCATAGTGGCTTTCAATTAAGTACGTACCGTTTAACTCCATATACAGAACTACTATAAATGTTATTCTTTTCACTGATACAAGATAATGATCGCAAAATTTATTTTTAGTGAAAATATTTGCTAACAAAAAACGCTGTTTATGAAAATTAATATACTGGATGGTTGAACATTGCTATAAGTATAAAATTACGAATTACCCATTTTCCTCACAGAATCTGCATTTACCGTTATTTTAGCTTCATTGTACTGAGGTGTTCGTTGAGGAGACAGTGTCCTGTTAGAAACCCCGTGACAATCCGAAGATTGTTTTTACTTAAATCAAAGAAAACCTTTGATTTTTCTCAGTCGAAAATCCTAAGCAACTTTTTCGAATGTCGTAGACCGTTGGAGGTAGAGATGAGCAAAACCGCGATTTTCCAATCGCAGTTGAAACTGCGATTGTGATTTGTAAATCGCTGCGACTGTAACCTGCGATTGCGATTTTGATTTTTTAAATTGGTACGCTGTAAACTGGGAAGCTCAATCCCAAAATTTTTGATAAAAAACAGAATAAATAGGGGAATAATTTTTTTTTAATAAAATCTTACAAAGAAACTGTTGGGTGTTTCGATGCCATATGCCTTTTAAAGTGTTTTTTATTATATTTTTGCTCTGCACACATATTGCACTTAAAATTTTCATCAATTACCAAAAAAAAATGTAAAGGATGTATTTAAATTAACATAGCAGCCGATCCACAACTGTTAGTATATTCAGAAAATTATATTATATTATGGATTGTTATAAAAATGTTTATAATAATATAATATACATATAACAAAATATAATAAAGAGAAAGACTGTTTCTTTTTCGTGCTCTATGTCTTCTAGTAAATAAAGGATAAAAATAGATAATTTTTTATAATTTGAATCCAAAACTGTCCTTGAATGAATTATTTTACCTGAATCATTACCTGGGAGTAACTGTAACTATAATTAGTCATAACCGAAAACAAGAATTTTTTAACCTTCTAAATCCATAATTATATTATAAATCTAAAACTATTATCAAAATTTAAAACTAAAAAATTATACATAATATATATTATGCGGTATATAAACATATATAAGCCTATTTTCCAACGCTTCATAAAAATTACGGGGCCCTGATTGCGAATGTGATTTTGCGATCTAGTCTAGGCCGATGTGTTGGGAGCTGCGAACGAAAATCACAATCGCCGCTCTTCGTTGGCGTGCCCACTCCCGATGCGGCGCCGGTGCCAACGAAAATCGCAATCGCAATGCTGGGATGAGCTGCGATTTTCGTTCAGCTCCTCGTTCGCCTGCCCACTGCCGTGTTGATGACGCGCCGCCGCCAGCCGGTGCGTACGAGAATCGCAATATTGCGATTTTCGTTCCCAGCTCATCGTTCGGCTTCTCAGTGCCGTGTCGATGCACCGCCGGTGCAAGCGAAAATCGCAATGCTGTGATTTTCGTTCGCAGCTCTTCGTTCGCGTGCCCACTGCGATTGCAAATCGCAACTGGTGTAATATTGGTTGCCTAAAAATCCAAAATCGGCAGATATATGTTTCAATCGCAAGTCGCAGTTTGTTATGGAAAGGAATCACAGGTTGCGATTGCGAATTTACAATCGCTGCGATTAAATCGCAGTTTGCGATTTTCTGCTCATCTCTAGTTGGAGGACACCAAAGTATCTAACCAGGTTACGGGTGGAGTCTTCCAGATTCTTCAGTTCCGCTTTCAGTTGATTCCCGCTTGGAAAACAAAACGGTTCTGTTCCAGATAGTGGAGTGTTTACGCCTTTTCTAGCTAGATAATTTGCTGTGAAATAAACCGCGGTTTTCATGGGGTTCACTAGTGATGAGCGAAACCGTTATATAAACAGGTACTTGTATATAACAGCTCAAAATAACAGGTTCTTGTTCGACAGATGGACAGATGTAGCTCTTGCCAACCAGTCCCAAAACGCCTCTGCTATCTCAGTTGCTGTGCGATGCCGAGTCGGACAATGGCTTTTTTAAACCTGTTATCGTTGATTTAAAGAATTGGGAAGATACGCAACCTAATGGGCGAATTCGAATTCAAATTCGAATCGCATTTTAAGTAAATGCATAAAAAGTGGACTTGTTGATTATTATACAGGATGGTCCGAATTATATTTAGGATATTGTGGTAATAAAAATAAGTAAAAAGTTTGTATAGATTTGTGTTCTAAGATGCTTCGTTTTGGGGTTACCGGTTGAAGAAGTTTAATTTTTATTTCGAATTTGTCCAAATAATTTCTGAACCGAGGTCGATATTTGGATGAAAATTGGTGACTGGGGTTTATTTTTCACATGTTCATCATCATTGATATGACAACAGTTGCTTGTAGCGACCGATCTTTTTTAATGTCAAAAGACCGATCTTTTTTAATGTCATCTCATGTCAAAAAACACCCAGAAACAAATTTTCATCCCAATATCGAACTTAGTTCAGAAATTATTTGGAAAAAAATTCTCCGTAACGAAGCTTTTAATGAGATAAATCTATACAAACTTTTTACCTATTTTTATCTGCAGAATATATTACTTACTTTATTACAATTACAATGCTTAATGAAGTAGTACGAAGTGTGTGGAAGGAAAGTGCGTCTGCTGGATCTGTGTCTATGAAAGGAATGCGGACAAAAAACATTTAAATAAACAGCAATATATTTTATACGTCGACTTGACGAGTACGTCACCGCAAATCGCTCCGTCCACTCATTATATTGGCTGCTTGCAAATTTGTCGAATTTTTATTGATGGGAACCGCCGTCTAATTTTTTACGAAAAACATCTAGAGAATATCGTTTCCCCTCTCACGGATTCCCCGAAGCTACAGAACGGACAGACGTACTGTACTTCTAGTTTTGACGAAGTACTTGACAAAATATTTTGTGAGTAGTATAAAACAAAACTTGGTGTTTCTCCGTACTACCTTTGTTTACTTCGGATGATTTCCGATATTTCTGCCCGAGGTTATCATTAAACGAAAACTATTGAATTTTTTCGGAAATAACACGAATATGGAAACACGAATTTAAACTTTCCTAAACTTCTAGAAGTATGTCACAAGGAATATAGCGAATTGTGTAGAGGAGATCTAAAAGTTTGAACCATAATAAACCGTAAGTAGTACTCCATGGCAAAATCTAATTATGCATTAACAACTACCGTATGATCGAGAAAAAACGGCGTCAAAGGCGGCTGGGGAATGACTATCGATGGTATTTTTGACGAGGTCGAACTCTGCTCAAAGTTAATTAACTTTATTTTGATTTTTTTAGTTAATTAAAATTCTTCTTCTTTTCACTTTAAAGATCTTCAAAAAAATTAAATTTTAATTAAAATGAATACTAAATGTAGAAAATCTAGAAGACAATAGTAAGCTTCCGGATACAGAAATCTATATCCAAAAAATATTTTTTTCTGATAATTTGAACTATACCAGTTTTAATTAATAAAAAATCTATATTAGGTAAATCCAGTAAATCGTAATTAATACTAAATGCGTCTTTAAAAGTAAAGAAGAGAAAAATCAAAAAGGCTCTAACCTAACAATCGCCCGTCCCAGTTCCAGGCATTTCGATAACTCTTAGAGTTAACAAAAATCAGATTATTCTACCTCTGATTCTACTGTTAAAATGTATGGATTATCCTTTTGTAATTGTCTAATACAGACTAGACCCTTCAGATTTAGTAAAACTGTAGCTGTAAACCAGTTATGTGTGTTCATTACTATACATGGAAGAAGTATCGTGTTTATCAACAAGGTTAATTGTAGGCCTTTAAATTTTGCTTAATATGGTCATATTTTGTAATATTCAACTCATAATTGTTGATACTTCTGGTGGATGATGTTCAATTTTATACATGTATAAAATATAAACACACTAAATTGAAGTACTAGAAACGGTAAGGTGGGATATTTTTACGAATCTGTATTATTACTTTTTTACTTATAGAATATCTACAGCTGTGTATCTAAGAAACAAATTAAATGAACAAAATATGTCCAAGAAATAGTCTATTGTATAGAGGATTTAAGGAAAACCTTAAAATGTTTGTACAATTTGTTTTTGAATTTTGGTTTCTGCATCTTCGGTCAGTGAAAGTAGAAATATCATCAGCAGTTTTTTCAGTCCATAAGATTCAACATTTAAAAATACAGGGATACTTAATCATTAATTAATCTGAATTATTCTTTTTTGAGATATAGGCACTATAGGCAGCAAAATATTAGCCTTATAATCCCGGAAGCTGTGGCCAATAAATTAAATGATAAATAATTGTAAATTGTTTATACATATATAAATCACTTGTTTTAAAATAAAAAATTGGCATTTTAAATTTTATATTGTATTTATTTATTAAATGATAAAATTAAAATATTTATATACTACATGATCTAACACTGTAAGTCTTAGTTTCTTTGGTTTGGTTTACTGTTTGCCGAGTACTATGGGTATAGTTCATTAAATTAATAGATTCTTTTCTTATGATTGACATATGCATATTAATTGTTTTCTTAAGTTATGTTACAATGAAACTCACTTTATAAACAGTATAATATAGGTATTTATTTTCTTTCGAATGGTATTACAAAATATGTTTTACTGTGAACCCTACTAATTAATATACTATGCCTGGTTCAAGAGTCTAAATCTGTACTTATTACATTATCATTTAATTTAATAACAAACCTAAAATATTTGTCTGCGACTTACTAAAAAAAACAATTATGATTTTCGAAAGTGATTAATACAGCTTTTTGTAAAATTATACATTACTTCTTGATGTATGTATTATATTAATTCATTTATTTACTTAAATTGTTCCAATGTGTATATTATTTCCTACAATCTACCAGTAGTTACGTTAAAAGTTAAGTATGTAAATAAATGACTTAGGAGCCTAAAATTATTGAGATTAAATAACGTAATATATAAGTAAATAAAATTGACAATACACCAATAAAATATTTTAGCAATAACCATTGATTCCTGCATGGAACTTTACTTGAACACAGCATCACCAATTTTGTTTTCATTAAATTCTCTATGCAATAGATTATTTCTTGGACACAGTTTTGTTCATTTAATTAATATGCTTCTTGGAAAACAGAAACTTAGGCATACACAGAAACAGATACTCTATAAGTAAAGAAGTAATAATAAAGGGATTCGTAAAAATAACTATCTCACCTTATTGCTTCTAGTACTTCAATTTGGTTTGTTTATATTTTATATATGTATAAATTGAACATCATCCACCAGAAGTATCAACAATTATGAGTTGAATATTGCAAAATATGACCATATTAGGCAAAATTTAAAAGCCTACAATTAATTTTGTCGATAAACACGATACTTCTTCCATCACTAACGGATTATTTACTGGTATTAAACACACATTTTTATTTACAGCTATAATCAATGCAATATTAGTAAATCTGAACGGTCTAGTGTGTATGAAACAATAATAAAAGACTAATCCGTACATTTTAACAATACAATAATCAAAAATGTTGTCGAAATGTCTCGGTCGGAGGCTTGTCGGACGACGAGATTTAGTTAGGTTAGAGTCTTACTGGTCTTGCTCTTCTTTATTTTTAAAGGCGTTTACTGCATTAAGGATGATTTAATATCGATTTTATTGAGTAGAACTGGTGCAGATCGAAACATTTGAAAAAACAATTTTTTGGAAATAGATATGTGTATCTGGAAACTTTCTATTCTTTTCTGGTTTTTCTATATAAGGTATTAATTTTTGACAAATTTTATGTCAGTTCTCAGTAACTGACGTCTAGAGTTCTATCTCGTCAAAAATAGCATCGATAGTCATTCCCCAGCCGCCTTTGACGCCGTTTTTTCTCGATCATACGGTATAATTAACACAAACAATATCCAAATGACATAATATTTAGAACTTATTTAAATACATTTATAACATTTAAACCGAATCGAATATCTCATGCGAAAAACTATCAAATTGTTTCCAAAAAATCACGTAATATCCACAATGAATACCCAAACGCACTAAATTTCAATTACGATATGCGAATAGTGGGCGCGGTGTGATCGGTTTTGGTTTATACGGTTTTAGTTGACTTTATTCCTAAAAACGGTATCCACTTTTATTGAACGCCTACGGTCCTATTAACATCACTTCTGAAATTGACGCCGAATGCATTTTAATAGACTCATTTGAATTATTCTCTTCGGGTTAGTATACGTCATTTTCGCTTTTACTACAAAAATCTTTTTGTCGATCCATCGTTGGAATTTAAATGGCATTAAAATGCAAATTCATAATAGTTTGTTTATGAAAAAAAAAATCTAAACTTATGTAACAAACGGAATAGTAAATGAGTAAAATATCAAACTAAACTATTAGAGAATATACTCCTAAGGCGCGATTATCGAATGTAATACCACAAGATGTTTCGGGATTACCGAATAATACTTTTACCTGACACGAAATGCGTTACTCCTACTTTCGGAGTCGTAGTATTGCCGGTATCGCATTGAGTGTCAGGCAAAAGTATTAGTTAATCCCGAAACATCGAGTTGTATTCAAAAGATTATATAACGAAATAAAGTACATATCCAAATCTGTCTTGCCATTATGTAATAATAATTGACGGGATATTTTGTGGAACTGACAGAAATTACTTCTGAATTAATATTTCAAAAAATGACAATTACAATATGGCCACCAAGCGATAATCACTTAAATGATTATCACTGCCGTCTCGACATAAAATATGAAGCAAATGGGAGATGGACGTTACCACAACGCGACACCAACGGCGACATTACGGGTAGTATGAATATGTTCATTGTTGGTCATTTAAGAATATTTACCGTGGTGTACGTATTGTACTCTGTACTACTAAATCCGGACTTGTGAATGTTTATGTGAATTGTGTGAATTTCACCGTCAATACCGTTCCTTTTGATAATATGGTGACAATGCTATGTCATCAAGGTATTGCTAACTCCAGCATAGTTTTACTGTTCAAACCTTGTCCTGTCCCTAGCGGACATAGTACCATATGACGTCTCGTATCTTCATTTATAGGCAGAGTAAACATTTTGTCACTTCCGTTAGCTCAAGTCTCTACGTAATCTTCTGTATGATCTATTTTTAGGGAGTATTGAGTAGTTCTCAAATTCTAAGTATTAATGTTCCTTCAAAGACGTTTTTGAACATCATTTGAAGATTTGAGGTAAATTGTTCTTTTTTTCTTTGTTTTTGGGTAGCTTTTGTCCTCCAGAAAAGTAATGAATATCTTCTAGATCTGATGGCTGCCTATTGCCAGAAGTTACCTATTATTGGGTTTTGCATTGGAGCTACCACAAATTCTATGCTATAGTAACTCGGGAAAACACTATTTGGAATAAATTAATATCAAACATTTTGGATATATCCTCCTCCTACTCCTTCCTACTACTATGTCTCACCTGATATTCTGTCTTGCGTAGCAGTACTGGCCTCATGCAGATTATGATGCTATTCATGCTATTATTGTCTTCATTTGGTCCCCCAACGATGGATTGGAGATCTCTCTCTAGGTCGGTTACCGTTTACATTTCTCCCACAATTAGTTTCTCTAGCAAATTAGTGTTCTTGGATATGTGCATACAGTCTCAATGCTTTTACAAAAGCCAGTATCTGAGCCGGCTCCACAGAGGCCAGCTCTCCATCTTCGACATCAGCCATACCAAAGTTTATGGCACGACCGGTTGTCTTCTCGGCGCACTCAGCGATAAGGTGTTCTAGTGTTTCCCCATTTCTCAGCTTCAATCTACTGAGGTGTTCGTTGAGGAGACAGTGTCCTGTTAGAAACCCGTAAAAATCCGAAGATTGTTCTTATTAAATCAAGGAAAATCTTTGATTTTTCTCGGTTGTAATTTCTGAGAAACTTTTTCGAGTGTCTTAGACCGATTGGACGATTCCCATTCCAGGTTACGGATGAATTCCTCCAGGTTCTTCAGTTCCGCTTTAAGCTGGTTTCCACTTGGAAAGCAGAACGGTTCTGGTCCATTTAGTGGAGTGTTTGCTCCTTTTCTAGCTAAATCATTTGCTTGTTTTATTGCCTTCTATCCTTTGGTGAACGAGCAACCAAAGAAGGAGAACTTTATTTTCTTTGCCTAATCTGTTCAGCTCCTCTAGGCATTCTTTGACCCACTTCGAATTAAAGAATACTGGGATGATCGCTTTTAGTGCTGCTTTCAATAATTCCTATCTAAGATAAATTGTACGCATCTTTCGATAGCGTAGATTTGTGCCTGAAGGATACTGGGGTAGGTGCCCATTGATTCAGAGTATTTATTTTTCGGCCTAAATACTCGTATCCCTGTCCCTACTTTGGTTTTGGAAGCATCACTATACTACGTTATGGTATGGTCTTTTACGTGCTGAGCAAACGTTTCTCTCTTTCAATCCTCCTTATTGTATTATTCCAATCCTGAATACGATAGTGAGGACCTACAAAAAAAATTAAAAAAATATGTTTTATTTAGTACAATCATAATATCCTCAATAATTGCATTACCATTCGTTCGGAAAACTTTTGAAAGAATATTAATTTACAATTTCAGTATTTTTCAACATTTTGTAATATTTAACCGATTCGTCTCCTCGTAACTAGTGATGGGCAAAACTGTTATTTTTAGATAACAGTTGAAACTGTTATAGTTATTTATAAAAAAACAGCTTAAAATAACAGCTTACAAATAACAGGTTTCTTTATTTTATTGCTAAATATCTGAAAGAGTATGAGGCGGTCACCGCCAGGCGTATTAACGCAGTTGCAAGTTGCAACAATGACGTGCTCGGTGGTAGTATTTCCAGGGTGTCATAACATTTCTAAATATCGATTGTTATCTAAAATGCCTCTCTAAAAACGGGGGTTGTTTACAAATAAGCGCTGTTTACAAATTGCGATATAAAAAAGCCAAAATGCCGCCACTCGTCTATACCTATATATTCCGATCTACCTACGCCCTGCCCCTCAATCCGCGTAGATCCTGAATTGCGTAGCAGTGTACAGGGTGCATCTCACTCGACGGGCGAGAAGCTCTTAGTTAGGATTTTACCATTTGCGGTCAAAAATTAGCAATATAAGAAAATGTGTAGTATATTCTTCATAAGTAAACCAACTACACACTAGAGTTCGAATTAATTTTACACTTAAACTAGCATGTACCCGCGACTTCGTTCGCGTAGAATTATTAATTTGTAATGGTGATGATAAAGCAAAGCAAGAATTTCCATTAACATACAAACTGGATAAAATTTTCTCACATTTACCAAAAATAAGCTTTAAACGTTTAAACAGAATCGTGGTTAATCTATTACTCAACTTTTTGGAACACCCTGTATTATTTTTTAAAAAAATTCAAAATATGTAAAAAACAAAATAAATTATGCGTGTCCAATCGTTTTCCCGAAAGACTAACCGTTTTTTAAATAACAAATATTGTAATATCTGAGGGGCGTTTTCACCCTCTTGGAATTTGAGATTCGAGAAACCCCTCCTTATCGAACCTCTACACCCCACAGTCAATCCGTTTGCCAAAAATCAGCTTTAAACGTCAAGCAGTTTAAGCAGAATCATGATTACTCAATGGTCATATTTTATGAAACACCCTGTATATATATTTTTTTTAAATCTCAAAGTATGTAAAACAACAAAATAAAATATACGTTTCTAAGGGTTTTTTCGAAAAACTCATCAGTTTTGAAATAAAAAATATTCTAATATTTGAGGGTGGTTTCACCCCCTTAGAATTTGAGTTTCGAAAAATCCCTTCTTATCGAACCTCTACACCCTAAAGTCAATCCGTTTTCCAAAAATCAGCTTTTTACGTCAAGGGCTTTAAGCAGGATCGTGATTAATCAATAACCAGATTTTTCAAAACACCCTGTATACATTTTTAAAAAATCTTAAAATATTATTCTGAAAAATTTTCAGAATAATATTTTAAGATTGTGTATCTAAAACAACTGATGCGTTATTCTCCAACCTGTTTCAAACCTCCATCGACAATCGACCGATGCAGCAGCGTTACTTTCCCACTCCGATTATCTCGAACGCCGCTCTGTTATGCTCGTAACAGGCAAAAAAACAACGTAGCTAAAACAACTGATGCGTTATTCTCCAACCCGTTGCGAGCCTCCATCGACAATCGACCGATGCAGCAGCGTTCCTTTTCCACTCCTGTTATCTCGACCGCCAGGTGTTATGCCCGCAACAAAATGGTATGTTTCAAAAAAGCTGCTTCTTTTATATCCTATTATTTTTAAGCTGTTGTAAGCCCAACACGCCGCGCCGCGCCGTAGCGCATACCCCACTCCGTTGTTCGTTGTATCTTGCCGCTTGTATCGATGGTTGTCGAAATAATATGTTTTCCATCCATACTAGTTGTTTTTTGGAATTGCTTCGAGCAGCATCGAATTTCATGGAGGTGCAGAGCGCCGACTTCGTTTCACCAACAGTCGATCTCTGCGTGTCGTTATTTTATATCTGTTATTTTTTAAAAGTAGTAACAGTTGCGTTATGCGTTATGTTATTTCTAAATAATTGTTATAAAATAAAAGATAGTTAATTAACAACCCATCACTACTCATAACACGATTATAGATAGACCCATATTACCCTACCCGGGCTTTAATACCGCTAACCAAAGAACGCTTTTAATTTCAATATTTCCATAAGAGCTTAATAAAATTTTCGACCAGCCTCAAAGTTATTTCAATCATAATTGCCAATTTATCTACTCGTGTAGAATAACGTATTCGGATAGATCGTAGATAGATGGCGTCGAATCATTGACCGCCTAAATAGGATGTCGCTGTGGTGTGTCTCGCATACTAGAAAATAGAATTTGATGGGGAAAAAAGTTGGATAAAATGATCGATACGATGCGAAGCGGATGATTAATAAGTCAATTAAAATGCATTAAGCTGGTGTTTAAATTATATTGTTACGGTCGGCGTTTGGAAGATTCAATTAACTAATTCAATTCTATTATAATGTCAGTGGCACGGATAACTAATAAAATCATAATAATCGAACATATGCGACTTTATTATAAAATATTAGAATAATAAAGCGAAAACGTTAACTCATAACGCGCGGGCGAACTTTCGACACCAAATTGTGTTTGTACCTGGGGTAATCGAGAGGTCAAATTTTATTATAGGAAATTTCGACACCGCGCCCTAAAGCAGGTAGGTAGGTAATTAATTGGGTTTCCCCAATATTTATTGTCACTTCTGTACTTGTGACTAAATTTACACGAAAATTATTCAGTTGCAGTTTATTGTTTGACGTTGACTATGCACTTATAGATATTTTAAACATGAGTTTGATAAAAAGTTCCCGTGGTCGAGATTTATTAGTGGTGGAGAATCATTCGTTCTCAAAACAGAAAGTGTTAAAAAGCGGCGAGATATTTTGGCGCTGCATTCAAAGAAACACTAAGTGTTCCGCAAAAGTGTTTACAATAGGCTGTAATGACCTCACCATCACAAGACGTGATTTGGTACATAATCATGAAGCCGATCCGAAAAAGCTTCAAGTAAAGATGGTTACCAATGCATGTAAAAGAAAAGCCGAAGAGGATATATCAGAAAAGCCTGCAAAAATTACAAGAACTGCTGTTACTGAGTGTGATGCCAATTTGCTAACGGTTCCTGACATAGCTTGCATAAGAAAAAACATTTACAACTGTCGTCGTAAACTGTTACCAGGTCCGTTACCTAGAAGCATATCAGAAGTTCATAACGCGGTTAGTAATTATTCTCCTAAAACCTGTCGCAATGAAAGTTTTTTGTTTTTAAATCATCCTGAATTTAATGTAATTGTATTTTCATGCGAGACAAATATTCGTTTGTTGTGTAAACTACAAACTTTGTATATGGATGGTACATTTTCATACAGTACCAAATTTTTTCTCCAATTATTTACAATACATGGCTTTGAAAATGGACATTATGTACCTTTAGCATACTGTTTGTTAAAGGACAAATTGTCAATGACATACAAACATTTATTTTCTTTATTAAAGTCAAAGATTTTTGAAACATTTGAGTTATCATTAGAGCCAACTGAAATATTTGTGGACTTTGAAAA
Source organism: Sitophilus oryzae (assembly GCF_002938485.1). NCBI lineage: Eukaryota > Metazoa > Arthropoda > Insecta > Coleoptera > Curculionidae > Sitophilus > Sitophilus oryzae. The sequence goes on along the minus strand of NW_022146184.1, from coordinate 377,689 downwards.
AGCAATTCACTGTGCTTTATTGTCTATGTGGCCAAATGTAAAAATTAGTGGATGCCGTTTTCACTTACATCAGAACTGGTTTAAAAAAATTCAATCTTTGGGTTTGGTACAAGAATATAAGGATACAAATTCAGAAATTGGAAAATGGTTAAGACATACGTTTGGTTTAACTTATTTAAATCCAGTAGATGTTGAAGATTGCTTTGTTTATGATCTTATGTCATATAAACCTAAAAACGCGTCACTTGATTTATATGCAGACTATTTACTGGAAAATTACATAATCGATAGCGCTCTATTTCCACCGCACATATGGTCTAATCAGAATCCGTCTATTGCGAGGACTACGAATGCCTGTGAATCCTTTCATTCAAGATTTAATACTTCTTTTTATTCAACGCATCCTTCTATTTTTATTTTTATTGAAAAGTTAAAAGAATTTCAAGTAGAGACTTATGTCAAAATAAATAGTTTAAAAATACCAGCAAAAGTCAAAGATAATACCGTTAAGGCTAAATTGGTATTTATGGAGAAAATGGTGGATAAACTACGATCCCAACAAATATGTAGGTTAGATTTTATAAAAGCTATGTCTTACCATTCCTATAATACCAAATAAATTGTATTGTATTCAGATATTATTAATAAGTATTGTATTCAGATATTATTAATTTTAAAAATATAAAATGTACATTATTTTTATTAAAATAAATATATAAATTAATTATGATATTTTATTTATTTCGCAGCTATATTTATTTGGTGTCGAATATACCTGTCAGATAAAAACGGAACTTGGGGCTGGTGTCGAAAATTGCCATTAAATTTTAGTCGCTACCTGCTTAGTGTCGAAATTTCCTCCGCCCCTCATAACGTTTGTTTATTGTGTTTTTCCGGACGAAGTATTGAATTAATGGATTGTTACAGGGTAATTCGAACTCCGCTAAGTGCCTTCATTAATGTGCCGTTTAGAGATATTTAAAATTCCGACTAGTTCCAATGATATTCGAAAAAAATTAAAATTGGAGATTTCGATTTTACTTTATTCTGACGTAATTAGGCAAGGTATCTTTTTGCCTTATTGTCATACTCGCCTGACTTATTTTTTAGAAATTTCCCCTAAAACCCGACTAGATAATTAATTTTACATACGAGCCCAAAAAATGAACAAAAATAAAACAGTATTAAAACTTTCCAATCTCCAGTCCCGGAATTTTTGGAATGGTCAGGTCGAAGTGTGTTTAACTGTTTCTACCCCGCCTGCCACTCAAGCCAGTGTCAGCTGCCTTTGAAGCCGTCCTCGCGTAATTTAATGCAGCAGAAAGAACATTCTAGCTAAATTTTCATCATTAGAACGGTGCTTTCGGCCGCGTAAAAATTAATTAAAGGGAAAGAGTCCTTTGATGGCGACACATTCGAGTTCAGCCCTTGATCTTTCGCTTTATTTACTGGAAATTGTGTTGTATTGTTCGTGAACTGCAACATTGGCATTGTATAATTGGAAAAAGAACTGTTTAGTTTTATGAAAAACTAGTTAGTATATTTTAAAACAATATTATTTCTCACATATTTTCCTTAAAAATAGTTTTTTTTTAAATCTAATAACAATCTGCTATAACTAAAATACTTCTTAGGCAACCAAACCAAACCAAATAATTTCTAAAAAATTAAGTTATGCCGATGACATGGCTCTAGGGTTCAGACATAAAAAAACTCCTCATAGCGGAAAACACGCTCAATAAAGCCCGGTTGAAGTACAACAAATACCCGAAGTATATGAGTGTAATCATAGACAGCACTATCTCTTTCAGAAAACATCTAACGAATTTAGCTGCCAAGCTGAGAGCTAGGGTCTCTCAGCACCATTTGGGACTCTTCGTTGCTCCGTCCTAAGCCTTGTTTACTCGACGGCCGAATATTGTGCACCGGTCTGGCTAAATAGCCCGGACACAAAACTGGTAGATGTACTACAACTAAACAATTCCTTATGAACAATTAGTGGTACCATTAAAACCACACCCACCTTGTGGCTGCCTACTCTCTGCAATATACCACCAGCTCATCTCCGTCGATCAAAGGCTCTCTGTAGGGACTTCCAAAAAATTCAAGATAATCCGCAACTCCAAATCCAAAGAAGATATTGCTCAACTTGGATATAGGCTACGTTCTAGAAATCCACCAGCTCACACTGTTGCTGTTTTGGCAAACTAGAGTGCCTGTGGACATCTATAACGTGCTAGTCAGAGAAACATGTTGACTACTAAGCTAGAGTTAACTCTTGCTTAACTAGTAATCTTATTATTAACAAGAGCAAGAGAACGCGAGATGGACCCCGAGACCGTAGAACAGGCGCGTACCAACTATCGCATAGCCAAGCACAGTCTTAAAAAAGAAATCCTTAGGAGCAAGAGAAGGAATTGGCTAGAGCTCTGTGACGAGCTTGAGTCCGATGTTTGGGGCAAGGCTTACCAACTGGTAATGAGAAAGTTCATCGGCCGACGCATTGTTCCCTAAAGCTCAGTCAAATATTTGGGATATACCAAAAAAAATACCGGATGATGTAATATGGTTTACTGAAGAAGAGGTGCGTTCTACAGCAAGTAAACTGAAAAACAAAAAAGCTCCTAGCCCGGACTACATACCGGTGGAAGTTATCAAAATTTCTGCTATGCAAGACCCTCAAAGAATCACTTAGATCCTGAACAAGTGTCTTATCAACAGACAGTTTCCAAATGCGTGGAAAATTGCCAAACTTGTTCTAGCAGAGAAACCTAATAAAGATGGAAGTTAAGACAAAAAATATCGTCCAATATGTTTAATTAATGCAAGCGCCAAACTGTTAGAATGTCTTCTGAGGGATAGACTGGAGAAAGAATTGGAGGATGGAAACAGACTACACCCAAACCAATATGGGTTCCGCAGAGGCAAATCTACGATAGACGCGTTAAACATCGATACGAGTAACGTAGACCGTATTAAAACGAAATCGTATAAGAACAGGGGATACGCGGCACTGCTTACATTAGACATTAAAAACGCATTCAATTCTGTCCCATGGACAGGAATTGTTGAACAATTAGAGAGCATGAAGATCAGTAAATACTTCATCGTTATGATTAAGTCTTTCTTGTCAAAAAGATATGTAATTGCAGAAAACGGCAAAAAACACAAGATGACGTGCGGGGTACCGCAGGGGTCCATTCTAGGACCGACCTTGTGGAACATCTTCTATGATCAGATCCTGAGGGTCGATATTGGACCAGGTAATCTACTGATTGCTTATGCGGATGATCTGGCTGTCCTGATCACCGCTCCGACCATCACTATCTTCGAAGAAAAGATACAAACAGCTGCCCTAACTATAACCAGTAAGTTGGATAGAATGGACATACATCTGGCACCAGAAAAATCAAAACTGGTCGTTCTGATTGGACATCGCAAGACGACGAACTTAAATATCCAATTGGGAAATTGCCACATCAGACCTCAAAAGGCAATAAAATATGTGTGTATGTATATATGGGTGTTTGGGTGTTTGGCTTGATTAGGGGATGCGCATGACTACGCATGTCCTTAAAATCAGGGACAGGACGGTTGATACCATCAAACAGCTGACCAGAATCACTCCCAATATTAGAGGCCCCAGTGACGGAAAGAGGAGAATGCTTGCCTCGGTTGTGCATCCGATGATCCTGTACGCCTCGCCCATTTGGAGCAGGGCAACAGACTATAAATGCTATGAAAAAGTCCTCGAGAAAATTAACAGAATGCTAGCACTACGCGTAGTTTCGGCGTATCGTACAGTTTCCACAGAAGCTGTTCTCGCTCTAGCAAAAATCCCCCCAATTATCCTACAAATCGAGGAAAGAAATTTAATATACAGGCACGGCTCAGGGTTTCGATCAGAGGCCAGGAAAATAATACTGGACAAATGGCAGAACAGATAGGAGGCATACCAGGGTCGAATTAAGATATTTATCCTGGACGTGAGGGTTTGGATAAACAACACGTGGACGAAAACGGATTACTACGGCATCACCCAGGCGATGACAGGGCACGGTGCTTTTGGAGAGTACCTGTTTAGAATAACTAAGGCGGAATCCACAAAATTCTGGTATTGTGAAGCATCAGACACGGCCAATCACACATTATTCAAGTGTAGTAGGCATTCGGAGACTAGAGCATCGGCGGAACAAATATGCAAGGTTAAAATAACAAGGAAAAATGTCGGCGAGCTTATGATGGAAAATAGAGAGAACTGTCAAGCAATCACCAAGACGATGAGAGCCATCATGCTTAAAAAACAGGAAGATGAAAAGTTAAAAATTTGGCAGACACAGATATAAGTGGCGATACAATCTTGAGTCTTGAAGTAATGCCGCAAGGCGGTTCCGAGATTGGAGAGGTAACTCTACAGATGGGTTTTTAGTGGGTATGACTCGGGTGAGGGTTGACCCCCACACTCTGGCTGTAAATGGCTTTTCCCATCTATAAAAAAAATAATCTGGTTATAGACCAACTATTTTGTAGCGCCCAACACGAGTATATTCATAATGTGTGCGTTGAAATTTATAGTGCTAGGTGCTCGCAATAAATATGATTGTATTGCTTTGTTGGTAAAGAAAAATACACCTAATGTAAAGTGCTAAAAATGATGCTTTTTGGCTATACACAGGGTGGTCCGAATATTCTGCAGATAAAAATAAGTAAAAAAGTTTGTATAAATGTCCTAAAATGCTTAGTTTCAGAAATACAGGGTGTAGAAGTTTCATTTTTATTTCGATTTTTCTAAATAATTTCTGAAATAACGTCAATATTTGGATGAAAATTGGTGTCTGCGAATTTTTTGACATGAGAAATTTGATTTTGATGTCAATATGACTCCTACTAGTAGAGGGCGCCACCTACATGTGTTTATACTGTTTGGCAGCGTAATAACTTTTTGTTCGTACCTGTATAAAACTACCGAAAAAAAAAATATATATATTATAAAAATCGCTACGAGCAACCGTTCTTAAGATATTTAGAGGAAATAGTCAATACATGTCATTATTGACGAAAAATAAACACGTTGAGTAGATAACTATTTTACTAAAATAATAAATTATTTTAAATTAATCCTAAATTTTTCTGCAAAAAATGATGATAAAACAGTTTTTGTTGAACTTTTGGCACAAAACATTTCAAATTTATGATTTCAGTCTAAAAACTATTTAGTCAACATGTTTAATTTATGTCAATGATGACAGGTATTGATAATTTCGATTCCAAATATCTTGATAACCATTACTCGTAGCGATTTTTACCAAGAGATCTTTTTCACGGAAAAAACATCGTAAATGTATATTTTTTTACTCAGTAGTTTTATACAGGTACGGACGAAAAGTTATTACTATTCAAACCAGTTAAAAATATGTATCTTTATCGTTCTCTTTATTTGCTGGAAATTTTATTCTATTGTTCGTGAACTGTTCAACATTGGCATTATATATTTGGAAAAAGTACAGTTTGGTGCTAAAATTAATGGTTGACTTGTTATAAGAGACCTATGTCATATGATATTTTTTTCTTGTTTATGCCGGTTTGGCTATTATATACAGGAAATACTTAACGGTTGTTGTAATATATTTAATCAGTTTCCTTATTCTAAGGCATATTTTTGTATTACGAGTAAAGGGTCACTGCCATGCTGGTTTCAGTTGGAATTCTAAACAGTGAACTTTTATTAAAAACTTTTCCCTGATTTTTTTAGATTTCACTTCAATGGCTAAAATTTTGTGCAGGCTTTTTTAGGAGAATTAAACCCGTACAATGGTACAGACATTGTTTATATTTATTTTACTCTTAAACAGAAATTTCTCCTATTCATTACAAAAAAATAGTACATGTGCGGTACATTCAAACTCCAAAAATGTAGTTTAGTGTAATGAGGTAAACTTTTGCGATTTTTTGCTTTTATATACAGGGTGGCCCATCGAAAACGTTCCGCAAGGCATAACGGCCAGGGTATTTATTTTTTCAAAAAATCCAAAAACACGTCAATTTTGTTTGTGAGGGGGACAACTTTTGCCAAAAAATGATTGCAAAATATTCAACCCTCTAAACGGTGGTGTTATCCACCAACTTTTTTCAAATGCAAAGGGGGGTCAAGTGGCGCCGCAATGAAAAGAGCTTTTTATTCTCTATATTTCCCCGCTTCGTTTTTGAAAATCGGTCGAGTCATTGAGAAAATATGAAGGATTGAAATTTGAAAAGTTTATTTAAGCATTTATCACAGTAAATGATAATTAAGAATAAATTCGACCAATTTGCTGTTTTTTCTTATTATTAACATTGAAAATGTTTCTGTTACCCTATATAAGGGAGCCCAAATCGAATTAAAATGCTACATTTGCCACACCATGACGTCATATATACAAGGGTATAGGAAATCTCGGCGCAGCGGCGGCAGTCGGCCAGCGCGCGCGCAAAAACCATTACATCGCTAATTGTTTATTGATATATCTTTATTAGTTTTAAAAGCAAAAAATATGGGGTTTGCTTTGATATCATGTCATAGACTAGAAAGTCAATTAATTAATATTGACGTAATTACTAAATAATTACAAGATTTTTTTCTAATTATTTTAGTGTATTTTTAGTCACCTAATTATAAAGGAGAGATATCCAACCATTGCATTATTTTACTCACAAATAAATGTTTTATGGTTTTTATTATAAAACAAGGATTAATTTATTATACAACCCTTAACCCAAACACTCCAAGGAGGATATTTCGTGACCCCTTATTTAAAGTGGACAAGCTTTATTATAGTCAATGTTTTAATTACCCAGCGTCTTTAATAAAAATCTAATGTAATTTTTCATAGAAATGATCTGACATAAAAAGCAAATTTTATAAATTTTTTTTAATTATCTACAAGGAGTAAACCGCTGACAAATGTCTGTATACTAATGCCGAAGTAATGCCAAAAATACAAATTAAATACCAAAATTTCTCATATAATGCCCCACTAATGCCAAGCTGATTCCAATATAATACCACTAATACCACGAATAATATGTAACACATTTGTTTAACGAATTAACCTGTAACCATAGTGGTAGGTACGTGCACAGATTTTTTCCTAGGTAACTTAAAAGTCGTAAAAAGACTAATTATATTTAAAGAAGATATAATTCCAACTAATTGCATTATAAGGCCAATAATGCACAAGTAATACCATTAAAATTTTAGCGTTTTTAATTTGTGTAACATATTTTTATTTCAAAAATTAACCTGTAACAATAGTGGTAGGTACGCGCAAAGATTTTTTCGCTAGGTAACTTATTAAGTCGTTAAACAGGCCTATAAAAGCTATAACAACATAGGTAACTAATATTTATAATTTATTCGAGTTTTAATCTCAAATAATAAATATTTTTACTGGTGTATTTCTGAAGTGTTCATTATTAAAAGTAGATATTCTTCAAGTTATGCGAAGTAATAAGTAATGTTTCCGGTGAGACCGCGTATATGTCACCGGATTCTGGTTAGTATAAAAACGTTTTCTATAGAAAGAGTTTTTTCTATATTTTCCTTTCAAAATAAGACTAATTTCTTCTTATTCTTTTAAATATTACAGTGTTTCTTTTTCCTTAAATGTTATACTTAATTTTCGCTTAAAATTAGAAAATCACAAATGGAGGAAAATATACGTTATTGAATAAAGTTTATACAAATCACTTTACCATAACAAAAAAGTAAAAACATGTCATGGCGGAAGATATTCAGGTGGCATTTCACATATTTATCTATTAACATCGAGATTAAAATAATAAACTTGCGTAACATGTTATACATGAGATAGAAAGTTTCAGAATCGATTAATACACAATACGCTACGCAGTCAACTTGTTCCTATGCGCGGATGAGGGTCACGACGCCGCGCGCCGCCGAAGAGGAATCGGCCTACGTTTGGCTAAACAGGCTGGACACGGTGGACTACGATATTGGCGAGTCTGAATATTTATAAAAATTTGCAAAGTAAAATATGTTGGAAAAATAATTAATCCATACATATATAAAAGCTCAACGGATTTTTTTGTTGCATCCATCCCGCCGAAACCGCTTCACCAATCTTGATGATTCTTTTTTTAAATGAAAGGTATATATGTGTAGATTTGTTATGAAGTATTTTTATGGTGCTTAATGGCTATTTCTTTGTGTAAAACCACTAAATACTAAAACATACCCGAAAAACACCTACACACAATACCTCCAGAAATAAATTGTCATTGTCAGTGGTGTGTCAGTTAGATTATATATCAAGTTTTTAGATATTTTAGGAGTGAGTTCATACCGCCGCAGCACAAAGGTTCGTTTAAACGACATTAGTGAATTAGCTACACAAAGCGATTTTAGGAAATTCATCCTCTTAGAGAGTAAAATTATGTCGGAACAGTTTGTTGTATGAAAATTCCTTACTATTTGGTCTAGAAGAATGAAATCCTACAAAAAGAATTAGAAGAAATTTTTGAAATTCATCAACCAAATGGATAAAGTTAGTAAAAATTTATATAAAACTTGGTGACCTCTGGATTATACACATAAAAATTGGCACAAAGATAAAGCGAATTTATGAAATTTATACACTTAGGGAGTAGAATAGGGAATGAAAGTTTGCTGTACGAAAATGCAATACTATAACATTATAAACCAGAACCAGTATAAAATTTTATACAAGGGTTTATTTAGTGACATCATAACGAAATTTATCTAGTATTTAGTATTAGTGCTCTTAATAAATAAAAAAAAAGACGAAAAATAAAAAACATCTATGCTCACTAGCTCTCTATAAAGAAGTAAAAAATCATTTAAATCAATGCATGAACGATTCGAGGTGTAACGCGAACGTAGTCGCGGGAAAAAGCTAGTAATTTATTAAATTATTTTATTTAACTGATTAATTTTCATTGAAAAGGAATTTTTGTAATTAGCGCCACTATATTAGTTAGCCACTATATTAGTTAAAAACTAAGAAACTCATATCAAATTTAAGTTTTGCGATTTTGACTTATACTTTTTACAAAATCTGAACACATTTTAAAAGAAAAAAAGCTTTTGATAATATTTGTGTAGATTGACTACAAGTTGTATAACATAAATTTCTACGACCGGTCTACCTAGTGGTCTGCAGCATCGCCTTGTGGTGCAAACGTGGGCCTGTTAATCTGTGACGTGACGCACAACAGCCAAGAAAAACAGAAACGTGGCTAAGAATTTAGTAATTTAAAAAAAATGTCTTTTAGATACAGTAGTAGGTATTAAAAAGTTTTGTGTTTAAATGGGGTTTGCCTTTAACAGTTAAAACATTATATCGTAAAGTGTAACTTTCCGTAAGAATTCTTATTAATCTGTCATCGATCATGATCTGTCATCATGTTAACCTGATGTTTTGTATGTTATTTTGTTTTTTTGCTTGTATGTGTTACGGATAGGTGCGATCGCATAATTATTATTGATAATGTTTTATTTTAATGTTAACATTACTACTTTTTCAGTGAATCTTTAAATCTGTTGTTTTTTGTTAAGTTCGTTATTTAAACATATGTATGTAATACACTCATATTAACACTAATCGTATTTTTACGTTTTTATTCATCATTTTCAATGCCCCCCCGGTTACATATTTGTAAAGGACTGTGAATTTTTCTAGATGTTTACGCATTTTTTCACTTGCCACAACGTTGAACGATCAGGTGCGGTAGTTGCTAGATAGCTGTTCTGTGACAAAAATACCAGCCCGCACGTTCAATTTCTGAGGGTTTTGTGTGTGCACCTCGTGAAAAACCCTGGGGTTGTCCTCAGCCCAGTACCGACAGTTGTGCCGATTAACTACACCGTTCAAAAAGAAAGTACACTCATCCGAAAAACACACATTAAATAGGAAATTATCATCATTCGCCACTCGTTCACTCATAGCTTCACAAAATTTTTGGGGCAAAAGTTGTCTCCCTCACAAACAAAATTGACGTGTTGTTGAATTTTCTGAAAAAAAAATTACCCTGGCCGTTATGCCTTGCGTAACGTTTTCGATGGGCCACCCTGTATTATATTATGTGCAATGGCAATTTTTTTATCTTTACTTCCCGAACTGTTTTTTATTGAATTTTCCAATGTCATCAAGATCATTAACTTGATATTATATTCTAAGAAGTACAAAACAACAGAAATAATAAAACAAAATTTAAAATGTCTGTGCGAAACTATTTAGGGGAACATGGTTGACTACCAAGCTAGAGTTAACTCGTGGTTAGATATGTACAGCGAGGCGCTAGCCACGAGTTATCTTGTTCTGGACCAACTATTTTGTAGCGCCCGAAACGAGTATATTCATGACGTTTGAGTTGAAATTTATGGTGCTGGGTGCTTGTAATAGACATTGTATTGCTCTTTTTTATTAAAAAAAATACACCTAATATAAAGTACTAAAAATGGTGCTTTTTGGTATATACAGAGAAGACCAGGCTACTAGTAACATAACAAGTTGCCGGACGAATTTACGTTTACCCGCTTTGCGTTCGTACTCGAGAGTCACTGCCGGCTAGTCGGCTGGTCAGGCAGTACGCAGTTGCAGTTGTGCTTGGACGGGTCGGTCATGACAGACTAGGAATACGACTCGAGGAGTGCCGAGTATTTATTATTTTTATTTTAAGTGTTCACCTTCACTTAAGGTAACATTTAAATTGAAAATACTTAAATATATATTATTTGAGTGTGTTTACAAGCCAAAACTAAAAATAAATAGATTCTCTAAACCCCAAAAAAAAACTAAAATATTACTCTAAATAAAAAAAGTTATAACAAGTGTTCAAAAAGACCATCTTCTTGTGCTAGACAGAAGCTCAGGCGGTCATAAAAGTCGTCTGACATTGGCTAACATATTAGAGCTAATAGTTTGGAAAGCCTCTCGTATTTTTACTTGAAGCTCTAGATTATTAGCCCTATTATGACCATACACTTTGGATTTTACATAACCCCACAAAAATAAGTCATTGGGAGAAAGATCTGGTGATCTAGCGGGCCACAAAATAGTTCCATGTCCACTAATTAAACGGTTGGGAAAAGTATTGTTCAAATATTCTTGAACAATACGGGCATTGTGGGCAGGACAACCACCTCAGCAATTTGATTACTTGAAAACGTGGGATTTTGATCCGCGGTAGCACAAATGAACACTTGCTTTAACTCCTGTTCTACATTAATCGACACATCAGGCTTTTTTTGTTTTTGTGGAAACACGCACCCATGTGTTTCAAAATTATTAATAACTCTTGATACAGTAGGTAGAGATGGAATTGGCCTGTCTACAAAAGTTTGTGGAAAAAATTTTTGTATATCCCGATAAGACCTATTTTGGAAATACCATTTTACAATTTGAATTTTCTTACGAACTTCGTAAACATCCATTATTTTATTTAAAAAATAAATTTTACACGAGAACTGTCGCGAGAATCTATATATTCGTTTTGGCTATTAAAACACGAATAAATACAAATTCTGAAACATTCTTATCACATTTCTACCTATTTTTAGTTTATAGCATTTTTTCGCCTGCTTTTTATCCGGCGGACGGGTATACGCTAATTCGTCCGGTTCTGCCTATGTTACTACTACGGTGGTCCGGTCTGTATACCGTATGATCGAATAAAAACTATGGAATGACGATCGATGACATTTCCCATATAATTTTACATATAAAATGAGAGCCATCTTCATTTCATAGCCATCGCTGACGCCGTTTTTATTCGATCATACGGTATTTTGACTATTAGTGTGAATTTCATACCATGGCGTCCAGAAAGAACCAATTCTACAAAATGCATGAGAGTTGACCCAAAATTCTCCTATTTAGGAAAAAAATGTAGTATACATTAAATTCGAACCACAATAAAACGTTAATATTCGGAGAGATATAAAGTTAGTATATTAGTGTAAATTTTGACAATTTTTCCCTTTTATTCATGTATAAAGAAATTTTTTCATCTACACTGATTTTTAGAAATTTATCTAATCCTGTTAAGATCATTAATATTACACACTTTATACGAGAACGAAAAACGAGCAAAGATATAACAGTATTAAAACTTTCCATACTCCGATCCGAGAATTGTTGGCATGGTCCGGTCGAAGTGTGTTTAACTGTTTTCACCCCGCCTGCCACTCAAGTCGAGCAGCCAGTGTCAGCTGCCTTTGAAACCGCCCTTGCGTAATTTAATGCAGTAGAGAGAACATTCTCGCCACATTTTCATCATTACAGCGTTGTTTTCTTTCGCGTAAAAATTAATTAAAGAGAAAGGGCCCTTTGATGGCGGAGCTGTCGAGTTCGGCCCCTGACCTTTCTCTTTATTTGCTGGAAATTACTGTGTTCTATTGTTCGTGAACTGTGCAACATTGGTATTGAACATTTGGAAAAGTACAATTTGCTGTTAAAAATAATGGTTTTTTGTTTCTTTTTTTCGGTGCGGTGCGCGGTTTGGCTATTATACAGGGCGAGTTTTAAATAAGTACAAATATTTACAGAGCTGGTAAATCTCGTTAAAAGAAACATATTTTCTCTTTGCCGTTTTTTAAATAACTCCAAAATAACCGAGTTTTTTTCTTCGAAAATTAAAGAAAAAAAATATTTTTTTGGTTTAATTTTGAGATCCACTGTATCTTTTCTGGATCTAATTTCTGGTAAATTTATTCTACTACCTATGTTGCAATACTATGGAGATATTATGTTATTTAACATGAAATTAAAAAAATGCAAAAAATTACAAATTTTCCAATTTTTTTTAGCGAAAAAGATCTTAAAAACGTGTGTCTGCGTCGAAATATATTACCCCTAAAAATGTTTGCACTTATTTAAGACTCACCCTGTATATGTTAAGGACAAAGATGTAAAGCCAGTCTTTAACAGTAATGATCGATCAATTGTTTTATGAATAGAACTGACTACCGCAAGTTGTTGCAAGGTAGCTATTCTATTAATTTTAATTGTATTTTTTAGAGAATTATCATATTTGTCATGTTAACGATTCTCTTTAAACGAAACAATTATAATGAAATTGTAATATTATTTTTTGAATTATTTTTTTTATTTTTTGAAGAAAGCAGAAAAGGAAAAGTGTGGATGGCACTTCTTGACATTTCTTTAGTTGTAAACATTCTATGTACTGTACTATACGTACGTAAAAATAATATTACAATTAGTTCGTTTCTTTGATTTTAAAGAACATAATGACATATATAAAACATATCAGTAAATATAGAGAGCAGTTCGTTATTTATTGGGTCTGAACAGTAGAACACACTGCCAGAATTTCTTTAAAAATTTGAAAATACTGACTCTTCCTTCTTAATTCATTTTTGAATCCGTTTGCTTAATCCGCAAGCACATATCTGCTATTCCCGAAAGGCCATCTCATAACTATCCACTTAGGAATGCAGAGCACGATCTTTATCTGCCAACCCCGACCTCAGAACTAGTTAAGGGTTCCATACTGTACAATGCAAAAAATGTACAATCATCTGCCTTTGAATATCAAGTCGCCTTCATTCTTTCCCGCATTTCGCATAGCTCTAAAATCATACTTACTGGAGAGAGCCCTATATGCGGTAAACGACTTTTTTGTTGATATTTAATTATGAACAATTTTGAATTTTAAAATTTTGATCATCTCACACACTGGTCAAAGGTCAAGTATTTAATATTTTATAACTCTAACTCTAAAATTATATCTACTTACTGCGTACTGTTCTAAAATTGTCCATATATATTCTTTTTGTAATTTTAAAGACTTAATTTTTTTTGAATTGTATTATTTGTATTGTGTATTTTTTGTTGTTTTTATTTTTTTGTGATTTTGTTGTTTGTGAGTGCTTTGTCGATGAAGCTGTTTTGGCTTTTTGTACAGTAAAGCGTTGTTTGTTTGTTTGTTTGTTTGTTTAATGTCGTCCTCAGATGAAAATGCCTTAGCAGTAGTAAATTTAATTAATATTAATAAAAAACGGACTAAACGTAGGCATTGGATACATCCGTATTGGAAATACAGGCAGTCATATAGCGGATTTAATGTATTTAAAGGATTGCATCAATATCCAGACAAATTTTAGTCTTTCTATAGGATGAAACCAACTTCTTCAGCAGCTTTCGAGCAGCCTTCTGACGTGACAAGAATTAGAAGATGTTCTATTTTTAATGCAGTCGCGTGACATGCCACGTGTCACGACATGCGCGTTGCTCGCTTTGTCACTTTGGTGGGTTCCTGTTTATTTGTTTACGTTGGTTCAGTTTGATGTAGCATGCCAGATGCATGCTACTTGCTAGATCATATGCCATGTTATAAACCACGTTACTTCGGTGGGCGCCCTGCCTTAGGAAGCGCACATATCATAAGTGATGTGGCGTAAACATGTCATCCTCAGAGGATGCAGATTTGTTAGCAGTTGTAAACCTAATTAATATCATCCGAAATTATCCAAAGCCTAGCTATTGATTACACTCCTTTTGTAAAAAAAGACTAAGGAACAGTGGATTTAGTGTTTTAAGGAAATGAATATCTATCCTCTATAATATATCCTCTATAAATGAACATAAAGAGATAGAAATAGAAGAACAGGCGGGTTTTAGAGTGGGAAGGTCTACTGTGGATCATCTGTTTATCATAACACAGGTCTTAGAGAAAAAAAAACGGCAAAAGATCAACAGGTACACTTACTATATATATATACTCCAAAAGGCTTATGACAGCATACCGTGGGAAACGTTGGAAATAACTAATATAAATGTCAACCTACTTAAAGCAATTAAGAACTTATATCAGAACAGCACAGCTAGAATAAAAATACGAGACTCATTGTCAGAAAGCATAAAAATTACAAAAGGCCTCAAGCAGGGATGTTGCATATCTCCTATACTATTCAAAATATACCTGCAACAAGCACTAAAAAAATGGATGCTTAAGTGTAGAGGAATGGGAATCCCCCTAATAAATGAGGACACCCTATACACCCTATTTTTTGCGGACGACCAGATAGTCCTAGCCCAAGATCACGACGACCTTGAATATATGGCAAGGAAGCTGATAGAGGAGTATAAGAAATGGGGGTTGGAGGTAAATATCACCAAAACTGAATGTATGACTGTAGGGGGGATACAAAAGAACATAGTCTTAGAGGATGGAAGCGTGAAAAAAAACTGTGACAAATATAAATATCTTGGATTGAAAATAACTAACGATGGAAAACTCGATGAGGGTATAAAAGATCGAATAATGCAAGGCAGGAGGGCAATATCTATGTTGAATGGTGTACTGTGGGATCAAGGAATCTCTAATGCTAATAAGAAGAACATATATAATACGGTAGTGAAAAGCATAATAACTTACGGAAGCGAAGTATGGCAGTTGAAAAGCAGAACAGAAAACATGCTATTAGCGACCGAAATGGATTACTGGAGATCTGCTGGAAAATCGAAAAGAGTGCAAATAACCAACGACAGAGTAAGAGAGATTATGGGAACAGAACACACAATTGTGGACGACATAAGAACAAAACAACTCATATGGTTTGGTCATGTGCAACGAATGCTCGATCACAGAATACCAAAACAAATTTTACTGTGGACACCTCGAGACAGAAATAAAAGAGGAAGGTCGCGACGAAGCTGGAGGGAGGGTGTGGATAAAGAACTAGAAAATAGAGAAATACCTGATGATCGCCGTGCCACGTCAGATGCTACGTCATTTTGGTGGGCGCTGTCACTTAGTCTCCATTGGATTAACGTAGCAGTGTTTACAAAAAAATAACTATTTTATTTTGTAGATTTTCTTGCAGTGGCGAAATATCCATATAGGATTTTTTTGGAGAGATTAATCCGCCACATAGGGATAAACATTTTTTTCAATTAGTTCGGTTTGCCATTGTCAACTATGTAATCTGCGCCACACTGCGGTCCCAAGCCTAAATGTATTTCTCACCGAATGCTCCGCACAAACTCAATAAAGATAGAGAATCGACATACATCGATCATCGTAGCGGGTAAACAAATATGGAACTATGTCTATAAACCGGTGCAGCGTGTATTTCCATCATCGTTCAGTTGGGAAAGGAAATTGAACAGCGAATTTGTTCGGCGCCGCGTTGCAAAGGGTCCCCATCAGCGAGGAATAAACTAATAAATATTTAAAAGCTGCGGCTCCATAAATTTCAACAGTTTAAGGTTGGAGCTTGTCGAGCGCGCTCGTAATATAGACAGGCTATTTGCGGTGGGCATGTTTTGTTTTTGGACGACTGTTATCAATGGAAATATATTTATCTTTTTTAAGGTCCGCACAGTGTCACAGATAAATTCCGCTTCATAGGGATTCATTTTATTTTATCGACTCTGTGTTAGGGGTTGTCCTGTGCAGGAAATACTGCAAACTTTAAGGCCAATAGTATTTGTTCCTTTCCTATGTCTACATTCACTTTCCTATCCCTGTGCCCTGCACCAACTTGTGCAGCTCCTGGCAAGCCACAACCTCGCAGTAACATATTATGTGCTTCGCTGTTTCAGGATCTTTATCGCAGAATATGCACCAAAGACTTACTTGATACAGGTTGAGCTTGTTCAGGTAGCACTGCCAGCCAAATTTCCTGCCAAGAAACCTGCGTTACTCCAAACTTTATCCATGCTATCAACATGGTTTTAGAATTAGGTTCTTGGATGAGGGCCCTCCTAGGACTCTGCCTCTGTATTTTCCCCAATGGATATTCTGCTTTTCCCTCATCCAGAGTTTTAATGCACTACGGATTATACATCTGGATATTCCTCCACTGGTTCTGGAACAAGATGCTAGCACATCGGCTTTTTCCGGCACCCAAAAAATTAATTCTGTTCCTTTCTGCCAAGGCTTTCACAATAGTTCACCCAAGTATTTCCACAACTCTATTTCGTCATTGACTCTAAAATTCGTCATTTATTACGCTATTATATATTTTTAGATATAATCTGCCATATAAAATTATAGATTAGTATATATTCTAGAAATAAGCATTCCAAAATAAATATACAGGGTGATCCGAGCTGTATCCCGGAAACTTCGGCAACATATTCTGCAGATAAAAATAAATAAAAAAGTTCATATAAATGTATCTCCTAAAATGCTTAGTTTCGGAGATACAGGGTGAAAAGTTTCATTTTTATTTCGTTTTTGTCCAAATAATTTCTGAAGTAACGTCAATATTTCGATGAAAATTGGTGTCTGGGAGTTTCTTAGCATGAGAAATTTGATTTTGATGTGAATATGACACCTACTTGTAGGGGGCGCTACCTACATGTGTTTTAACTGTTTTGAAGAGTAATAACTTTTCATCCGTACCTGTTTAAAACTACCGAGTGAAAAAATATACATTTCCGTGATTTTCTACGTAAAAAATGTCTCTTGGTAAAAATCGCTAGGAGCAAAATCGTTCTCAAGGTATTTAAAATTAGTACGTTGATATTAGCATATTTAGAAAAAAAAATATAAAGTTTTGATATGTTGAGGTTATACGTACTAAAAGGAGACTTTTTAAAATCAAAAGAATTCCTAACTGTAAAGTGTTAGCTTCACCCCCAAAAACCACCCCCAATACGCACTGCGGTGGCTTTTCTCGTTTTTCTCGAAAACCATTAGTCGCACAGAAAATTTTATTCCCTATAAAATTTGCTACAAAAAAGGTTCTATTCATTATTTATATTTATCCAATGTATTTCGAGCAATAACCGTTTGAAAAATGGAGTAATCACACAGTTTTAACCTGAAATTATAAAATAAAAAAAAATGAATATTTAAAAACTAAACATTGACGTTTTCGCTTATGAACAAAGAGAATAATTGTTTTATAAGTATATCCATCAATAAATTCGATTCCCGATTATGTTCGCGCACAATTATAATCAATCTCTGTTAAACCGCTCTCCATCAAATTCATGCCAGAGCCGAATGCTAAATAAATTTGGACTACGCCCAACGTGGCACAGATTAAATATCCTCCCCAGTTAAAGGATTACAAATTTAATAAGTAATCTGTTCATAATTTCAACTATCGGAAATACCTCGAATTAATTCAGGTTTTAGATACCATTTATAGATTCATAAATGTATAGAAAAATTTTGCTCATCTCACTGTTTCATTACTATTAACATTATTCGTTTTGTCGTAGAGTGCACATCACGTCTGTAAGTAATGTTAGATCATAATTTATTTATTGTGTTATTTATGGCAACAAAAAATAAGAATAAATTAAAAGATGATAAATATTTATATTTAGAATGAATTTAATTAGATAGAAAATGCATCTCATAAACTGGAATATTGTGCAGTAAACCCAGAAAAACTTTTAAGTATTTTTTATATAGTTCAAGTATAGTTGTAATAGATTAAACTTCGCCCTATATCTTTTTTGTCGGGTATCTTCCAGGGAGTAACGAGAAATTTTACGGGAAATAAAATTGTTTACGAGCCAGGCCCAAATGACGTGTACGAACTGGTCCATTACGTTCCCTTTTCGTCGAGTCATCGGGAACGTTTACGACAGGACTTGAGCTCTGGCAAGCATGTCTCGACACCTGCTGGATGGGGCATAAACCGTAAGTAAAACATATTTTTATTGGCGCCATAAAGAATAGGGGGTAAAACGTCTGGGGCTGACGTCTCTAACTGATATTATTTAAATGTTGAGGAATAAAACGCTTTACATTTGTTAAATTAACTTATACGAGTGTAATATAATTTATAAGGATTAATTATTTTGCAGACCTAACTTCTGTGAAATTAGGGATGAAAGGTTGCATAAAAATTTGTTGAAATCTGTTCTAGAAGTATGAAATTGTGTACAGAAAGGTGTGTGTCGTTATTGACGATTCGTAACGCCAAGTGGTTTTTGGAAATTCGTCCCCAAGGGGGTGAAATGAGGCAAAAATATCTGTTTTAGGAGTATGAAAGTTTGCACGTAAATCCTTTAAGTGGAGTATTTTAACAATTCTAACAAGATTTTTGGAAATTCATCTCCATGGGGTGAAACCAGCAGTAAAAAATTGTATAGTACTGTCCTAGAAGTATGAACATTCGCACAGAGGTCACTTAAGTGACGAACTGAGTACTCATAAACTATTATTGAAAATTCATCCCCTAAAAGGGTAAAATTAAGGGTGAAAGTGTGTACAACAATTTGCTAAAATTGTTTCTAAAAGTATGAAATACACGGAAGTATCTTAGGTGACATAAACATACAGAGTCCCGCAATAGAACATCTGTAGCTCCTAGGATAAACAACTTCAGAATTTTGTTTAAGTGTAAACCTAAAGTGTAGATCTAAAGTGTAGTAGCGAGGATGTATTTCATGAAAATATTTTATGTATTATAGGGTGCCTCAAAAAAGTATGAGTGGATCGGGATGATTTTTTTTAATGGAACCAGGACGTAGCCCATGTCTAGTCTAGGAGCTAGCCTATGTCACGTGTGCCGTTGTATGTCCCCTAAATTTTGTTGCGGGGATTTGTTAAGCACCTCTAGGAGTAATTGACAAAATTGGTCACATGGTCCAGAACATGGTCATTTCATCGCCATATTTAAAAATGACTGCCAAATTCTAAAAAAAAAATTTACTATATTTCCGTAAAAAGTGCTCCGATTTTGCATTTTTAAAGATCAACTTACTCCTCTTATGAAGGAAAAAATTGTAATTAATTTACTGACAAATTTATTAGTTATTGGGATGGTTTGGTTAGGTTTTTAGTTACTTAACTAAAACCAATAATAATATGCCACAACGGCATATACCGTTTGTTGCATCGCCGCCTTGGACATAGGAAATCCCAATGTAAATTTTAATAATGATGAATAAGTTTTTCCCATTTTATTTTACAGGAAAATTTATTTGAAACATTTTAAAGAACTCCTTAAAATGAAGGAAATCGTTCATTGTGAATGGTTATTACGAATTCGCTCTTGAGTTACGAGTGATACAAAAATACTAAATTAGTAGAAAATTAACAATAATGCGGTCCTGATCAAACAAACATAACAATCACAAGATATGTCACAATATGTCAAATCTGTTATGATTTTCTTCTACAGAGATCTGTCAAAAATATACTCAGTTATATTCTTTATAAAAATTTACAAAAAGTACACTGGAAGCATACGAGAATCTTTAAAGTAGAGTAACATCAGATATCTTTAGTTTAGTGCTCGGTTTACTGAATTCATTCAAAGTTAGAAAGTTAACTTATAAGGTGTTATTAAGCATATACTCAAAAATTGGACCTACTATACATATAAATTATTAATTAATTTCATTAACATTTACCCTGGTTTAAAACTTTTGAAATATATGAAATTATATATAGGTAAACTGTTTCTAAGTATCTACTCTAATTATTCAAGCGCTATACATCCATTCGAAATTTATCTCGAAAATTCCAAACTGCCCATAAAAGTATAATTTACGGATGCCCGTAAATTAAAGGAAAATTAAACGTTCTTAACGACTCTGGCCTAATTAAATTCCTCTGGAAACTTGCATTTTCGACATTTCATATCCGAAATAAGGTAAGATTTTTATAGCACCGTAAACCGTACTGGTTCCAATTCAACTTCTTAACGAGAAACGCAATAAAACAAGAAGATATTACGGTTTATAGCGATGATAGCACGAAAACTATTTTCAACATCTTCTTTTCTGCGAAAGTCTATAACACTAAAGCCTAGTTTTCATATATTCGAATTTACGACGCTTTCTGTAAAAAACAATATGGCGTCATGAAATTGGTAAAATGTTATAAAAGTTTTAACGATTCAGGCGTTCTAGTCTGACAGGTGCTTACAGAAAATTAGCCAAGAAATTTATTAAATGTCGTAATTACGAGAAATATCTTACTTTGATACACTGAAGTACAATAATTTCCTAAAACGGTTCCACAATGTAAAATAAATCGAAAAGAAATATTGAAAAAAGTTCCACCATTTTTGTCATTAGAAAAAAATCAAATTTTCACTGGTATTTTACTAGCAAAACAAATTTTGCATTAATGATAAGTATCCTTAATATTTCAGGAGGTATATCTCCTCCCGTCATCACAAGCAAAAAAGCAGAAGGAACAAATAAAACTTATGTGTAACATTATATGAAGACAAAATTCGAATTATCAATTACTATGTATCTGACTATCGCTTTTTTGATTTTAATATACAGGATGAGTTTTAAATAAGTTCAAATATTTTCAGGGCTGGTAGATCTCCATAAAATAAACATATTTCCTCTTACCCTTTTCAAATAAGTCCAAAATAACCGAATTATTTTACTTTGAAAATGACCAAAAAAAATAGTTTTTGCTTAAATTTTGAGAACCACTGAATTTTGAGTCACCCTGTATAGTCATATACAGGAAGCTTTTAGGTTTTACCCTTGATTATACCTCTACTAAATATTGAGTTCATCATCATTTTCATCTTATTCATTACTTGTGGAATCAAAATACCATCTTTTTCTATGTAACCATAGTTCAACGGATTAAGTTTTTCACATGGTTCCAAAGCATGAATCCATTTGTAGCATCGCAAGTAGCTCCGTTTTATGTGAAGACGGATTGATCTTGAAGTAGGGGCCAAATCTTGAAAGTTTCGTAATTTTTTATGATGGAACTGATGGAAACGCAACTTATTCATTGTACTCAAGTTTGATGAAAGTGCACGAACCAAAAATTCTTCTGCTTGTTTTTCCATTTCTTCATTTAATGGCTCTTTACCAAATTCTAACAAGAGCTTTTCAGCATACGATTTTGCTACTTTCAGAGCTGCTAATTTTGTACTAACCATGCTTATAGTATCGCAACCGGTTAAAGAATGAATAGCAGGTAAAGCTGTTAAAACATTATGTGGTAATCTGCCATCAAACGAGTGAAGAGGAATATACCGCAACGTTTTTCCTACTCCAAAAGCAACATAAAGCTCTTTAAGTCCTGCACTTTTCAACTTCTGGAAGTAGAGGTAAAAATACACTAACAAAAACATCAGTATCGGTAGAACAAATAACTACGTTGTAGTCAGTGTCATGTGAGAAATATGGGTTAGCATTCTGTCATCCGCTTCTAAATGATCAGATTCCAACGTACGTTCTTCTTCAATTCGGCCATTCTTTATACTGAAACACCTTGGCTGACCATCTTTAACAACGCCACCCAGGTAAATGGGAATAGATGCAGTGACAGAATCTTTTTTCCGGGATACCCAATCAACAAAGTATGACTGCAATAATTCTCTGTTTTCACAGGAGGCCCAGTAAGCGTCAAAATCCACATTAAGGGGTGTGTTGTAATCGCCTAAAATTACTCAAAAGAATGTGTAATTTCAATAAAATTAAAGAAAATATTCCAAATTCCTTCGCTAAGTGGAAATGTTAAAAATATCCCAATAACTAATAAATTTGTCAGGAAATTAATTACAATTTTGTTCTTCATGAGAGGAGTAAGTTGATCTTTATAAATGCAAAATCGGAGCACTTTTTACGGAAATATAGTAAAAAATTTTTTTTTAGAATTTGGCAGCCTTTTTTAATATGGCGACGAAATGACCATGTTCTGGACCATGTGACCAATTTTGTCAATTACTCCTAGAGGTGCTTAACAAATCCCCGCAACACAATTTAGGGGACATACAACGGCATACGTGACATGAGCTAGCTCCTAGACTAACAACCCCAAATATTTTATTAGTTTAGAGGGTGCTATATTTAATCCTAAGACGTTGAAGAGAATTGGGGAGATGTTTCTTCTTGTTGTAAGTAGAACAGCTTCTGTCTTGCGTGGCGCTATTTGAAGATCATGTTCTTCTTCCATCTTACTACTCCCGCAATGGCAACATTTCCTAAATTTATTAGGATCTCTTCATTTTCACCTACAATAACCATGGCGAATCAAAGTTACATCACCTGGCATATCCAGGCCCAACAAACCGTCATATAACACATTCCTTAAGGTTGGCCCCAGGACGGATCCCTGTGGCACACCACCATAAATGTCGACTTGTTTGCTTTTTCCATCAGATTCAAGTATTGCCTTTCTTCCGTTACTAACCTTAGGAACTAAGCGTTTGACCTTTTTTAATAGAGTAGAACGATAAAACACAACCCCTTACGGTTTCTGGCGATGACCGAGTTCAAACTTCTTCTTCCAGCAGCATCTCTCCTTTCCGCCCCAAACTACGAATATATCTCCCGCTAGAACCGGATGAAATATTACGTATTTCGACTAACAACGCGACCGCACCAGCGTGAAAATAAACGTTTATCTTAATATCGCGCCTAGAATGGGAAGCGGAAACTCACATACGTTGCGGAAGTTAACCGGGCGATTTACACGAGCGGAGAGAATGAATGTCGCCGCGTACATTTGTGCAGCGAAAACGGTTTAGAACACCGGTTCGTATTAAAAGCGACAACAAATTCCGCGATTTTTATAGCCGGTGCGGTAGTCGAGCTGTTCTGTCTAAAATCTATATTAATATACAGGGTGGCCCATCGAAAACGTTCCGCAAGGCATAACGGCCAGGATATTTTTTTTTTCAAAATATCCAATAGCACGTCAATTTTGTTTGGGAGGAGGACAACTTTTGCCCCATAAATGATTGCAAAATCTTCAACCCTCTACGCGGGGGTATCATCCCCCAACTTTTTTCAAATGGGAAGGGGGCCAAGTGGCGCCGCAATGAAAAGAGCGTTCTATTCTCTATATTTCCCCGCTTCGTTTTTGAAAATCGCTCGAGTGATTGAGAAAATATGAAGGATTGAAATTTGAAAAGTTTATTTAAACATTTATCAGAGTAAATGATAAGGATAAATTCCTTCGACCAATTTGCTGTTTTTTCTTATTATTTCTAGATGTTTACGCATTTTTTCACTTGCCACAAGGTTGAACGATCAGGTGCGGTAGTTGCTAGATAGCTGTTCTGTGACATGTACGTTGAAGTTTCAACGTATTTCTCAATATCGTTAAACTGACCCACAATATAATTTCCAAAAATACCAGCCCACACGTTCAATTTCTGAGGGTTTTGTGTGTGCACCTCGTGAAAAACCCTGGGGTTGTCCTCAGCCCAGTACCGACAGTTGTGCCGATTAACTACACCGTTCAAAAAGAAAGTACACTCATCCGAAAAACACACATTAAATAGGAAATTATTATCATTCGCCAAAATCGTCTTCGTTGAGTTCTTGTACCAACTGAATTTTGTACGGGTGGAACTTGTGTTTTTTTAATACGCTTGTACGATTCACGCCGGTCTCATTGGCTAATTTTTTTGTACTCAGCGTACTATCTAACCTAACCAGTTTCGCGAAATTTTGCTCCTAACTCGCGAACAATTTTGCCACAAAGGTGTTTGTCAGGATGGCGTTCATTGAATATCTGCGCAACCCGATTGCCACATTCACTACTTTTAAAATAAAGTTCCATTACTTTCACTTTTTCTGCAAGTGAGTACACCATAGTTATTGTTAAAAAGTTTAACGATATTGAGAAGAACTTCAACGCATAAGTCACAGAACAGCTATCTAGCAACTATCGCACCTGATCGTTCAATCTTGTGGCAAGTGAAAAAATGCGTAAACATCTAGAAATAATAAGAAAAAACAGCAAATTGGTCGAAGGAATTTATCCTTATCATTTACTCTGATAAATGTTTAAATAAACTGTTCAAATTTCAATCCTTCATATTTTCTCAATGACTCGACCGATTTTCAAAAACGAAGCGGAAAAGTATAGAGAATAAAAAGCCCTTTTCATTGCTGTACCACTTGATCCCCCTTCCCATTTGAAAAATGTTGGGGGATGGCACCCCCGCTTAAAGGGTTGAAGATTTTGAAATCATTTTTGGAGCAAAAACCAAATTGACCTGTTTTTGCATTTTCTGAAAAAAAATTACCCTGGCCGTTATGCCTTGCGGAACGTTTTCGATGGGCCACCCTGTATAAAATCCTTAAGTGACTGACATACTGATTAATCACGATCCTGCTCAAACCACTCAACATAAGAAGTTTAATTTTGGCATACAGGTTCATTCTAGGGTGTAGAGTTTCGATAAGAAGGGATTTTTCGAAATTCCAGTTCCAAGAGGGTGAAACCACCCCTCAAATATTACAATATTTTTTATTTAAACGGTCAAGTTTCCGAAAAAATGCTTAAACACGTATATTTTGTTTTGTTTTTTTACATATTTTAAGATTTTTTAAAAATGTATACAGGGTGTTTCGAAAAATCTGGCTATTGATTAATCACGATCCTGCTTAAAGCGCTTGACGTAAAAAACTGATTTGTGGAAAACAGATTGACTTTAGGGTGTAGGGGTTCGATAAGAAGGGATTTTTCGAAACTCGAATTCTAAGGGGGTGAAACTATCCCTCAAATATTAAAATATTTTTTATCTAAAAACCGGTGAGTTTTTCGGAAAAACTCTTAAACACGTATATTTTATTTTGTTGTTTTACATATTTTAAGATGTTTTATAATTTTATACAGAATGTTTCATAAAATATGACCATTGAGTAATCACAATTCTGCTTAAACTGCTTGACGTTTAAAGCTGATTTTTGGAAAACGGATTGACTGTGGGGTGTAGAGGTTCGATAAGGAGGGGTTTCTCGAATCTCAAATTCCAAGAGGGTGAAAACGCCCCTCAAATATTACAATATTTGTTTTTTAAAAAAGGGTTACTCTTTCGGGAAAACGCTTGGACAAGCACAATTTTTTTTTGTTTTTTTTTACATGTTTTGAAATTTATTAAAAATCATACAGGGTGTTCTAAAAAGTTGGATAATTTCTTAACCACGATTCTGCTTAAACTGCTTGACGTTGCTTATTTTTGGCAAACGGATTTTTCGAAAGTCAAATTCCAACGATATGAAACTACCCCTCAAATATTACCAAGTTATATAATAATATCGCTATATTGTTTTTTCTCATGCTGACATAAATGTGAGAAAATTTTATCCGGTTTGTATGTTAATGGAAATTCTTGCTTTGCTTTATCATCACCATTACAAATGATTAATTCGACGCGAAGTCGCTGGTACACGCTAGTAACATTATAAAATGTTGTTAGAAAGACGTCTCATTCTTACAGCTTTCTTATCTCATTTTTACAGCTTTCCAGTACAGTAAATTAAATGAATTTTAATATTTTAATTATATAAAAATCAAAAACCACCAAACACATTATTTCTAATTTACAAGTAGCTGGCTATGCCAAAGCCAGCCTCGTCTATCAATCTAATCTTTAGAAGCCTCTTAAGCTTTTAAAGCCATGTTACTAGATCCAGCAAATTTTGGCAATTTTCCATTTTTGATTATCAGGTTCTCCGATAATTTTAGCGAGTGTTTTACTATGATCATCTTCGCCTTTGAATTTTTCAACCATTTTAGAGATTTGTTGAATTTACCGAAAATGTGTTACGAGTTAGAAGATACACCAGAAATAGGAAGACATGAATGGAGGAGATTCTGACTCAGACTAAATGTTTCAAAAGTTTGGCTTGAAATTTGATTTTCAACGCTCAAGTTACTAGATCCAGAAAATTTTGGCAATTTTCCATTCTTTGATTATCAGGTTCTCCGATAATTTTAGCGAGTGTTTTACTATGAACATCTTCGCCTTTGAATTTTTCAACCATTTTAGAGATTTGTTGAATTTACCGAAAATGTTTTACGAGTTAGAAAATACACCAGAAGTAGGAAGACATGAACGGAGAGGATTTTGACTCAGACTAAATGTTTCAAAAGTTTGGCTTAAAATTTGATTTTCGATCTTTGTATCTGAGAATATGAACAACCGGCTATAAATATCAACCAAGGTTATCAAGAAAGGCTTATGTGTGTTGTACATAAATAGAGGTGTGTAGTTCGTGAACGAACTAGTTCCAATGAACTATTCCGACCCCGGAATGAAAGGATCTAATTCCCAGTTTCTCAAAAAACTAGTTTCTCAGAACCTGTTCAGGGATCGAGACTGTGATTGAACAATATGCGATGGCGACGGGTCGGCCAGCGCAATCGTAGCCCGATGCTAGGCAGGAGTACGGAGTGCCAGTCGTATGTTATCGGATCAGGACCTAGAGGAACTAAATAAAAGACTAGTTTACTGTACGGATAGGCCAGTGCGATCGTAGCCCGATGCTAGGCGGGAGTGGTGAGCACCAGCCGTATGTTACCTGTCCCGGACTGAGAGGAACTAATTAAAATACTAGTTCACCGGAATCTATTCAGTCGGCAGATCCGAGATATAATACAAGACGACGACGATGTATTCGGCCTTGTCTATTGCCACAGCCGTCGTAATTACCACAGAAAAGTGTCGTTGATACTGTTTTTGATTTTTAGCTTTTAGCTTTGAATATTTTATGGGAATGTTTCACTTTAGGTTCCTAAAATTAAGAAATATCTTATAAAACGACGTAGATATTCTGCATTTTTAGACAAAAACAAAAAGCCTGAAATAAGGAAAGATGCAATTTTTCGTAAAATGTTCGTATTATTTGCTCCAATTGATATACGATATAGTTTTTTAAACTCTGACTTGAGTTTCTTTTTTATTTTTTTTATCTGAAATAAAACTTACCTATATGTTTTTAACATACACAATTACACGTCGCGTTATATTTCCTACATTATAAAAATTATACAGATCATACTGTGAATAGTTCTGACTAACACCGAAACCAATCGGCAAGCAACGGACATGTCAATATTAGTCGGGAACTATTGTGAGCTAAAGACCTAGTTCAAGGAACTAGAACTAAGAAACTAGTTCCTCCCAAGAAACTAGAATTCCCACCTCTAGAGCAGAACATACAGAATGAGCAAAAAATCTGTATTGACTGTGTTATCTACAGGCAATACATTTAAATTATCTATAATATACTTGTTGTGATAAATTAGTCTTAATTTTTAAGTGTATTTTGTTTTTTTTATACTTCAAATAATTTAAGTATAAATGTTCCTGATAAAAAGATTTATTTTTGTTTATACTGTCGCTATGCCAGACAGAACGTTCGCGGTTAAATTTCATTTCTGCACGTTAGCGGTTAAAGATTAATAGTTGCTTGTTGTTTATTAATCACAAAGAAATTCACAGTTTACGAGTAGTTTAAATTCAACAAATCGAGTTCAATTTGAAGAAAGTTAATATTAACAAAAATTATTAAGTTGAAATTAATGTTTAAGTTGGTTTATTAAAATGCAAATATTCTTTAAATTTCATTCTCGATTTCGTTATAATATACATTAGCATTTAACAATTAGTTACTTTAAACTATTTATTGAGACAAAAGCCAAGTGCTAGAAAACGAAATCTATTAATATTTAAACAGAATATTGTATTTTTCAGGGCTGCAATTTATTCAAAAAAAGGCCAGAAATATGTAGGCATATGGGATCTGAATTAATACAAAAATTTTATTAATTGATTGATAATATACAACCATTGAGAGCAAACAATATGTGACAAATATCACAGTTAACATAATAAAATACCTAAATAACATAAAGAAAATACATCAATCATATTTAGGTTCATTTATTATATTAAAGCTGTTCAAAAAATTATATTTGCAGCTGTTGATTTATTTGAATATAGAACAAAATTATGATAAATTAGTATATTTATGTTATTAGCATTATGTCTATAATATTTATATATGATAAATTAGTATAATATATGAGTATGTTGGTGTCACTGTATGTATAAGGGTTGGTAAGTTGCTATTTATATTTATACTAGCGTGTACCAGCGACTTCGTTCGCGTCGAATTAATCATCTGTAATGGTGATGATAAAGCAAAGCAAGAATTTCCATTAACATACAACCTGGATAAAATTTTCTCACATTTATGTCAGCATGATAAAAAACAATATTATGGCGATATTATTATATAACTTAGTAATATTTGAGGGGTAGTTTTATCTAGTTAGAACTTGACTTTCGAAAAATCCGTTTGCCAAAAATAAGCTTTTTACGTCAAGCACTTTAAGCAGAATTGGGGTTAAGAAATTACCCAATTTTTTGGAACACCCTGTAAGATTTTTTAAAAAAATTCAAAATATGTAAAAAAACAAATAATTTATGCTTGTCCAAGCGTTTTCCCGAAAGAATAACCGTTTTTTAAATAACAAATATTGTAATATTTGAAGGGCGTTTTCACCCTCTTGGAATTTGAGATTCGAGAAACCCCTCCTTATCGAACCTCTATACCCCACAGTAAATCCGTTTACCAAAATCAGTTTTAAACGTCAAGCAGTTTAAGCAGAATCGTGATTACTCAACGGTCATATTTTATGTAACACCCTGTATAAATTTATAAAAAATCCTAAAACATGTAAAACAACAAAATAAAATATACGGATTTAAGAGTTTTTTCGAAAAACTCACCGGTTTTTAAATAAAAAATATTTTAATATTTGGGGGATAGTTTTATACCCCTAGAATTCGAGTTTCGAAAAATCCCTTCTTATCGAACCTCTACACCCTAAAGTCAATCTGTTTTCCAAAAATCAGCTTTTTACGTCAAGAGCTTTAAGCAGAATCGTGATTAATCAATGACCAGATTTTTCGAAACACACTGTAGACATTTTTAAAAAATCTTAAAATATGTAAAAAAAACAAAATAAAATATACGTGTTTAAGCGTTTTTTCGGAAACTTGACCGTTTTTTAAGTAAAAAATATTGTAATATTTGAGGGGTGGTTTCGCCCTCTTGGAACTGGAATTTCGAAAAATCCCTTGATAAAGATTTTCACATACTGTCTACAAAGAAAATACAGCAGAAATATTAACAAAGTTCTTGAAAAAACTACAATCTATTATTTCTAATAGATTTCGAGATTTGGTTTGGTTTGGTTCGTTTTGATTCCACTTATTTTTACCAAAAATGCAAGTGTTTCTAGCTTGCACTTAAAAAAATTCAAGCTATAGGGAAAATTACAACGATTCGTTAATAAATGAACAAATTAATTACCAAGAGACGTAATCAAATCGTGAAGCTGAACGCATGACGTACACCTCTCTCTAGAACTTTAAGTACTGACAGAGGTATTCAGTGTTGCCACTACCAAAATTTTATTTTCGGTAGATAATTTGGTCAAAATTCGGTAGAAATCGGTAGATGGGATATTTAACATGTATTTCTATTAAGACGTGCTAAAAGTAAGTTATTTTTGGGGTATAAAAAAGATACTTGAAAAATACAATCAACACAATATCGTTTTAGTTCCAAAAAATCAGAATTTTTTCCTATAGACCATCTTGCAAAGCCCTTCCAAATATAGGTATATTGCCTAAAATTATTCCAACATACTTTTGGATA
Source organism: Sitophilus oryzae (assembly GCF_002938485.1). Taxonomy (NCBI): domain Eukaryota; kingdom Metazoa; phylum Arthropoda; class Insecta; order Coleoptera; family Curculionidae; genus Sitophilus; species Sitophilus oryzae. The sequence goes on along the minus strand of NW_022146184.1, from coordinate 347,282 downwards.
CTTTTAGGAATTTTAATTTTAACCTAGGTACTTAATAATTCAAAGTTAATAATCGTTTAGCAACAGTGGAATTCACTAGATACATAGATAGTTTACTACTAATACAACTATTTTCTGGAAATTTGAGACTTTTTCATCCTTTTATCCTTAAAAAAGCACAACCTCTACTTAGTCTTCTTTATAGGTTTCAAAGATCGGGATTTCCTCCCGTAATGGAATAATTAGGATTAGGAACATCTATACAAAAATAAGTGTAAAGGGTAAAGAGGTTACCCTCAACAAAGGTGTACGGTAATTTCCCTACGGTTGTTTATATGTCATTGGTCGTATTTGTGAGTCAAGAAAATATAACTCATTAGAAATTTTGTACAAATTGTACTATAAAATTCTTTTTTAATATCTATGACACTAAAATATTCCGAAGAATGAAAATCGGTAGAAAATATAGTCTTTTCGGTAGATGGACTGCCAAATCGGTAGATCTACCGAAAAATCGGTAGAAGTGGCATCACTGGAGGTATTGAATGGGTCGACCGGTCAACTGCGACAAATCTGCTATACCCCTTCCACGTCTCTTAGCGATGTGCACAGTTTCTCGGTTTATTTCGTACGTTTGGCAACGTGTTTACTGTCCTCTCTTTGTTCAGTACATTATAAACGCATTGTACTCTTCTTACATACGGAAATCTCGACCCAAGACTAACCTTTGCCAGCCCTTAGTATGTTTAGTTTTTTCTCCTTGAGTAGGAGGTTTATTCTGTTGATAAAATTATGAAAACAATATGGTCAAATATAAATTGATTGTTAAAGATAAAAAACAATTAAGACATTTATAAATACAATAGTCCTCATAAGAAAATTACTGTGACATCTTTTTACGAACCGACAACAAACTCTTTTTGTTTTAATACATATCTGACTTTCTTCAAGTTTCTGTTTATATTTCTGCTTGGACGGATTGGCTTTCCTACGATAACAAACTCTGAAATATCTCCTCGGAGCCGTGAGATTGTGGCACAATACCGAACGGAGGCGAAATTGAATTTCCTACTCTACGTCTCCCGGACTTTTTTCTCATTTGTGTAAGCACGGCTTTAAGGAATTTGATTTAAACGTTTTTGCTACGTATACTTTCGTCTCGATCAAAACTTTCGCTAACTTTTTGCCGGCAAATTTTAGCTGCTACATTATGTAGGTTTCATCAATTTTAAATAAATCGGGATCTTATTGATACTTACTCAATAATAATCAAAAAGAGAAATACTGGAAGACGCCTTTTGGAATTTGCATATTTTTTACAACCTATAATCAAAAAATGTCGAGTACAGATTATTTATATTTAATAAGAATTGTGTTTTCAAAATTACAGACAACTACACATTTATGAAAGTAATATAAAAGGACAAAAAGAAAAAGAAACTCAATCCATATACCGGATGCGTCTAGTGGCTTACCCCTATAACTTTTTTATTTTTTCAGTTAAAAAATGAGGTGTATGTTAGCATATGGCATAAATTAGGATTGATGGACGTATTCAATAATTGTTTTCGGTCACTTCCTGTTTCACCGGAAAGGACTACAACTTTTGATTTTTAAATTACACCTTCGGTATTTTTTTACTTTATTCGATAGAAAATAACACTCTGAATAGAATGACATATCATATGTCAACTTTTGACATTTTCTCATATGGTTTATTTGAAATTATTCGAATTATATTCGAAATACCAAGTGTGTGGTATCAAATTATTCGTAAAAGAATGCTTTTTCCAAATATGCTAATGAGCCACCCTCGTTCCATTTGAAAAACTTGAGTTATGATTAAAATACGATTTGAGCATTTTCTAACTGGCCATGACAAGACACTAAAAACATTAGACGATCAAATCTGTTTTTCCAAGGCTCCTTATATACAGGGTTGTTCACCACATACGACACGGAGTATTGTAGCTAAACGATCAGATTTTTACAAATTTTATGTTTTGGGTTCGTTTAAGGACCATTGGAGCTACAATTTAATTTTTTTTACAAGATACAGAGTGTCCCAAATAACTAAAAAATATTATAGTTGTATTTTTTTAAATGTGACAACCTGTATATTATTATATTTTTGGATTCTACGATTGAAATAAAGGTAAATTTGATTAACCCTTAAGTACTAACATATTGAAATAGTCGCGCCTATACTAACAGACCGTCTGAGAGACGCATTAAAAAAATACATATTTTGTTTGTGTCTAACAATTTTTTTGTAAGTGGAGTGAATCATTAGCATTAAAACTACACAAAAAAATATCTAATGCTTATATTATGCAAACTTGTTTTATATTTTTGAAATAACAGTACTAGTTTTGGATTTTTGACATATTTTTGTTTCTCATCGAGATAGAAAAAAAAACGAAAGGAAAATGAAAATCTATATTTATTATTATATTTAGCATATAAAAACCTATCTATTAAGCACAAAAAAAGCAAAAGAAAATATAAAGAATAAAAAAATGACAATGCCTGAAGATGGGCTTGTTCTTTTCATTTTCTTCGATATTAGTCTGCTGATCGTTAACATCCATATGTTCGTCATATATAACAAAACATACACAGCTACATACCTTTAGATTAAAGGTTAAAACCGTTTTTTTACCTTCTAATTCGAATTCAGAATTATGATCGCTGTCTATAGCAAAATTTTCGCCACATTCGGATTCTATGTCACTATTTTGCTATTATCGCTGCCAATCTCTTCAAACCACTTTAGAAGAGTAACCTTGTAATTTTGCTAGCCATACTTCACATGTTTTGGGCTATTAGGTGCTTGATTCATTCCACAAATTAGAAAAAAAAACTTACGTTAACACTAACACTCCGTCTGACGGCATCGACAGTTTAAACTAAAATATTTTTAAAACTGCACACTTTTGCAAATTGCCCTGCCGGCTTTTAACTTGTTTTGATACGTATTGAAATTACATAGTTGGATGATAATTAGAAACGGAGAGGAGTGGAGATGTCATATGTCCAGCTAGTCCGTTGCGTCTGTGAGACGGGGTGTTAGTACTTAAGGGTTAAGGTTTATCACACTTAAACCTTACCGTTTTTGAAATATTTTTAATTTTATGAATTGCAATAAAATTTTTAGTGCTTCGTTTCTCCAAGGGTATCAAAGTTTTTAATACTAAATATTTACTAAAGATTATTTTTATTATTTATTGATCAGATATTGTGCTGCAATATTAAAAATTTTACTACCTTATACAGAGTGTCCAAAAATTTATATTAAATAATTACTAGCTTTAAACGGCAATAACTTGCTTAATTTAAATGGAACATCCTGTATATTTTACGTGAATCATATGCACAATGTAATTGTCTATCAAATTGTATTATACCATTTTTACCCATCTCTTCAAATTTTCGTAGAAAATGCATTTTCTTATAATTTAGTCCTCATTTATCACTATACTTATGGAATATTGACATTTCAGATTTTTTTAAAGCAACATATACGTACAAAATGTACAGGTGGTAAATATTGCAAGCCCATTGGTATACAAAAAAAAACGATTTAAATCTTTGTAAATTTAGCATACCAATTAATATACCACCATGATTTCCGACCAACAATTACTTAATTACATACTTTTAAATTGTTTTAATCAAAGTATTCTAAGTAAATGTGGATTTGGCTCATAAATCAATATAATAATAAGATATGAAAATAAACGTCTCTGTTTTTATAAATAAGCATTCGTCAAAATATGAAATAAAATTTATAAGGTGTTACTTTTTACCACACTGTCTAATACACACACAAAATTCAGTTTTTTACTATTTCGAGCAATTTTTATTAATCAACTTAAAAAGTCAATTAATGTAGTTTTAATACTGGGATCATATTAATTGGTCCTCTTTAACAAAACATATTTAAACAGTTTTTTTTTATTTTTTACTAAAATAAGCGAACTATATCGACAATATTAATATATGTACTCTTTGAAAATTTGTTACATCTTTAAAAATAATCTAAAATGTCAATATTCCATGGGTATAGTGATAAATGAGGTCTAAATTATAACAAAATGCATTTTCTACGAAAACTTGAAGAGATGGGTAAAAAATGGTATAATACAATTTGATAGACAATTACATTGTGCATCTGATTCACGTAAAATATACAGGGTGTTCCATTTAAATTAAACAAGTTATTGCCGTTTAAAGCTAGTAATTATTTAATATAAATTTTTGGACATTCTGTATAAGGTAGTAAAATTTTTAAATTTGCTGCACAATATCTGATCAATAAACAATCTTAAATATTTAGTATTAAAAACGTTGATACCCTCGGAGAAATAAAGCCTTAAAAATTTTAGTGCAATTTCATAAAATTAAAAATATTTCAAAAACGGTAAGGTTTAAGTGTGATAAACCTTAATCAAATTTACCTTTATTTCAATCGTAGAATCCAAAAATATAATAATATACAGGGTGTCCTATTTAAAACTTATACTTATTTGGGGCACTCTGTATCTTGTAAAAATATTTTTAAATTGTAGCTCTAAAAGTCCTTCAACGAACCCAAAACTTACAATTTGTAAAAATCTAATCGTTTAGCTACAATACTCCGTGTCGTATGTGGTGAACAACCCTGTATAATATCAAGGGTGCTATTTAAAAATCAAAAGTTGTAGTCACACAAACAAAAAACAATTGAGTACGTCAATTAATCCTAATTTATGTCATATACTAATATACCAAATCAAATGTGGGTTTTAGTGCTCTACAATAAAATTAAATAGAATTATCCTCTAAAATAATTAGGGAAGCCAATAACTGACCCCATTAAAATTTACATGGGATTTCCTATGTCCCGTCCGACGATGCAACACCCGGTATACGGGAAATTAAATTCACTTCACGTTTTAAGTCTTCTTCTCAGCCATTACTCATCCACTGCAGAATGTAGGCCTCTCTCAGTTTCTTCCACTCGTTTCGATTCTGTGCTCTCCTCATCCAGTTCTTACCGGCTACGGTTTGGATATCATCAGTCCATCTTTTAGGAGGTCGGCCGACTGGGCGTTTTGCTAGGCGTGGCCTCCAGCAAAGAAGTCTTTTTGCCCATCTTTCCTCGGACTGTCTGGCCAAGTGTCCTGCCCAAGACCATTTAGAGTTAGCTATCCTCTCTCTCTACGATGTCCGTTATTCTCGTCTGTCGGCGAATGTCTTCATTTCTAATGTGGTCGCGAAGACTGATACCCAGTATGGCTCTTTCCATAGCTCTTTGGTCACTCGCAACCTGTTCACACTTCGTGCCGTCATCGTCATAGTCTCCAAACCATAGGTCATGACAGGCAAGACGCATTTGTTGTAAACGTCTCTATTTGGGATTTTGTTTTTGAATATAAAGTTAAGTTTACCAAAAGCTGCCCATCCGAGTTTGATCCCTCTAGAAATTTCGGTTGTTTGATTTTCTTTGCCGAGTTTTATGGCATGACCTAGATATATATATATATATATATATATATATATATATATATATATATATATATATATATATATATATATATATATATATATATATATATATATATATATATATATATATATATATATATATATATATATATATAGTACGTGTACAATGCGTTTATAATGTACTGAACTAAGGACAGTAAACTCTTGCTCTTCATTTTCATTTAGGGTTTTAGTTTTAGACAAATTCATTTTTAAACCTACTTGCGCAGATGTGTGGTGAAGTTGTTCGAGCATTGTTTGAAGTTCTTCCAACGATGAGGCCAGGACAACGACATCATCAGCGAAGCGCAAGTGGTTAAGCATCCCACCATCTACCTTAATACCCTTCTTGTCCCAGTTCAGCTTCTTAAATACGTCCTCCAGGGCCAGTGTAAAAGTTTGGGGAAATAGTATCTCCCTGTCGGACTCCTCTTTCCATTTTAATTTTATTTGTGATATTTATGTCATCCAGTTTGATAGTCATTGTAGCTGATTTGTAAATAGATGATATTATGCCCGAGTATCTGTAGTCTATTCTGGCATTTTGTAGGGCATCGAGGATGGCGTGTAGCTCTATAGAGTCGAAAGCCTTCTCATAATCCACAAAGGCGACATATATATGTCGCCTTTGAGGTTTTAAGTAAGTATTGAGTATTTTACATTGACAAAATTAGATGCTTATCTAACTTCCATTTAATAGTTTCAGAATACCCCATTTTGGTATAAGTCAAAATTCTCTTTAAAATGGAAACAACAAAAATATAAATGCACTTTAAAACAAAAGCAACTGCAAACTTTCTAAGGATTATTGTGCTCTTAATGCAAACGGTTTACAAAGACAGGAATCTTTTTATTCGTAGAGATAGTTTTCGAAAAAGACTAGCAAAGCACCTTTGCGTGTACTTGAAAACTTTTCTAAGTAAAGCGACAGATAGGTAATGGCAGGATTAAAACAATATTGAAGAACTTAATTTTAGTTGGGATAGTGCTTTTTACCAGATATGCCATTAAAATAACTAAAACCTTTTACAGTTACAAATAAATATTGTAACATGAAAAAAAAAACGACGTCAGCGATGACTATGAAATAAAGATCGCTGTTATTTTACACACAACATTATACAGGGTGGTTCAAACTATATTCCGGAAACTTCGGCAGCATATTCTGCAGATGAAAATCAGAAAAAAAGTTCGAAGAAATTTATGTCCTAAAATATTTAGTTTCGGAGATACAGGGTGTAGAAGAATACTACTACTATATTAATCAATTAATGCCGTAAACAAACGTAACATATACAATTTTATATAATAACTAGCGTGTACCCGCGACTTCGTTCGCGTCGAATTAATCATTTGTAATGGTGATGATAAAGCAAAGCAAGAATTTCCATTATCATAAAAACTGGATAAAATTTTCTCACATTTATGTCAGCATGAGAAAAAACAATATATTATATAACTTGGTAATATTTGAGGGGTATTCAGGGGTATTCGGCAATATTATTATATAACTTGGTAATATTTGAGGGGTAGTTTCATCTCGTTGGAATTTGACTTTCGAAAAATCCGTTTGCCAAAAATAAGCTTTTTACGTCAAGCAATTTAAGCAGAATCGTGGTTAAGAAATTACCCAACTTTTTGGAACACCCTGTATAATTTTTTTAAAAATTTCAAAATATGTAAAAAAAACAAATAAATTATGCTTGTCCAAGCGTTTTCCCAAAAGACTAACTGTTTTTTAAATAACAAATATTGTAATATTTGAGGGGCGTTTTCACCCTCTTGGAATTTGAGATTCGAGAAACCCCTCCTTATCGAACCTCTACACCCCACAGTCAATCCGTTTGCCAAAAAATCAGCTTTAAACGTCAAGCAGTTTAAGCAGAATCGTGACCATTGAGTAATCTCAATGGTCATATTTTATGAAACACCCTGTATAAATTTATAAAAAATCTTAAAATATGTAAAACAACAAAATAAAATATACGTGTTTAAGAGTTTTTCCGAAAAACTCACCGGTTTTTAAATAAAAAAATATTTTAATATTTGAGTGATAGTTTCACCCCCTTAGAATTCGAGTTTCGAAAAATCCCTTCTTATCGAACCTCTACACCCTAAAGTCAATCTGTTTTCCAAAAATCAGCTGTTTAAATCAAGCGCTTTAAGCAGGATCGTGATTAATCAATGACTAGATTTTTCGAAACACCCTGTATACATTTTTAAAAAATCTCAAAATATGTAAAAAAAAACAAAATAAAATATACGTGTTTAAGCGTTTTTTCGGAAACTTGACCGTTTTTTAAATAAAAAATATTGTAATATTCGAGGGGTGGTTTGACCCTCTTGGAACTGGAATTTCGAAAAATCCCTTCTTATCGAACCTCTACACCCTGTATGCCAAAATTGAGCTTCTTACGTTGAGAGGTTTGATCAGGATCGCGTGATTAATCAGTATGTCATTATAATTAAAAATTGTTAAATTAAATAATACAGATATTATAATTATGTTCCTGCAGATTATATAAATATTATATATAAAACGAGTTGTAATTAAAGAAATATCATCGTAAGAACAGATATTATTTTCGAAACGTCTAGGTTTACTTATTTCACTGAGGTATATAAAAAGAAACTTCTTTGTCTTGAGTATAGAAACCGACACTTCCTAGAAGTAGCTCGAGGAGCCCAAAGGTATCGTCGAGGCTCGTCTAGTAATGCCTGGGTGAACTGGGAGCTCTGACACGAAGGAACAGAATTAAATTATTCTGGGTGCCGGGCCACAACGGCATCCAAGGCAGCGAAAAAGCTAGCAACGATAGCTAGCTAGGCAAGGATCACCGGCATCCTATCTTGGTCCAGAGCCAGTACTGGGAATAACCGAATGTATGGCCCATACTGCACTAAAACTCTGGATCAGGAAAAAGCAGAATGTCCATTGGAGTATCAGACAGGGGCACAGGCACAGCAAGGTTTTATCCAAGGACCTAATTCTAAAACCGCAAAAGATCTGCTAATGCTGAACAGGAATAAACGGATTAGGATCAGGATTACAACAAGCCTCTTGACAGGACGCATGGCTGTCAAGTGTTACCTGAACAACCTGTATCAAGGAAGTCTTTGCTGCCAACTCTGCGATAAGGGTCCTGAAACAGCGGAGCACATAATATGATGTCATTGCGAGGCTCTAGATCGCAAGCGACATTTTTATTTGGACAGGGCACAGGGATAAGATAATGGGTGCAGATATAGAAAGGGGACAAACACAATAATAGGCCTCACGGGAAGACGAAAACACTGTTATGGAAAAAAAAGTAGCCCTAGGCAAAACGAAATTGAACGATACAAGAGAAAAGCGAAAGTCGCCAAAAAAAATACCTCCACGCCCTTCTCAGCAATTATACTAATAGTTTTGAGGCGTTTTTAAGAAACGAAGGGACAAGCCCAGAGGAGACAAAGTGAGACGAAGTAACACGATCTTGAACTGCTTCGCACTGTGTTCCGCATAACATTCACTTTTCTATTTATTCTAGATAACTTAAATTAAATTAAAAACATCCTCTCGTTAATATTTCAAACACGAAGAATAGATTTTCTTTAATATTTTGAAAGTATTAAAATTCCTCTCAATTGACTCCTTACAAATTTTGTCAGGAATTCGGTCTACCTACATTTCGTAAGCGGTATTTTTCAATCCCGTAAAATATATATTTCATGCATAAAAGAATCTATTAGTATTCTCCGCCAGAGCTATCTATCCCTACTATATCTATATCCTTGGAATTTACATTTTGTATAAATTTGTTACTGGCGTCGAAAACCCTACGTCACGTTTTGAATTATTCGCCAAATCTTAAATCGTATACTTTATGATCAAATAAGAAGTACATTTTTTCGATGAAACGTTTTTGGGTTATTTTTTTTTCGTTATAATATATTTATTTCTTTCGCACTCCGGACATTTTGGTTGTCGTTGTTAACTGAGTTTAAAGTATTCTTCATTGCGTTCTATTGTGCGCGTGCGCTGCTTCTTCCCACTGATTCTGCATGCTTATCCCCTTTATATTTTCGTGGAAAATATCTTTGTACCTTTTGAGTTGTCTACCCGATTTTCTCTTACCGTCTACAAGCTCACCATGAAGAAGAGATTTTGGTAGGCGGTTTTCTTGCATCCTGCATATGCGACCAGCCCACCTTAAGCAGGATTTAGTAATTATCCCTTGCTTTGCAAATTTAATACATAAATTATTTAGGCAAATATAGGTTTTTGATTAAACTCCTCGGACTAACGTGTAGGTAAGTGTTGATAAATCATTTTTTTCATCTTAATATGGCCATTGTCATTCTCCTGATTTAGGTAACAGAAAAGGATCGTAAAATCAAACAGAATTTTATATTTTTTCATCCTAGGACCCAGGACCGATAGTAAAATATATATCTTAAGGATACCTTCCTAAATATCAACGAGATGAGCCATCGGAAGAAAGGGACCATAGTACAAAATAGAAAGGTGATATTGAAATTATATACTGGAGTCGTGTTCGGCATTATACACTGAGAAATATAACTAAACAAAGAACAACAGATATAAAGCATCCCAGAGGAAAAGAGAGGAAATACCTGTACTCTTTCTGATATTTGTGAAAGTTACGGCAAAGTATTATTGTAAATGTCATCTTTTTGATCTACCTGAAAACTTCGAGCAAAAAGATAACACTTTCAACAATTCCCTGACAGATATCAGAGACGATACAGGTTTTTCCTCTCTTTTCCCCTGGAATACTTTTAATTTATTAATCTTTGTTTATCTAGATTTCTCAGAGCACTATGAACGAACTCAGCTTGTATGTTTGAAACAATCGTCCAGTTGGCTTAAAAATGATGATCGATGACATTTCCCATATAATTTTACTTTCAAAATTATGATATGTATCTTCATTTCTAAGCCACCTATGACGCCCTTTTTTTCAGTTCTGTTATAATTAATTTTGTCTCTTGATCTGTACTTGTAACATTATTCTTTTCATTTTATTAATTTATTGTAGTGAAATTAATTTCTGTTGTATATTTGAATATTTGATATTGATATTAAACATATTTTTAAAAAATGGTGTATTTTTTGTGCTTTTATGTATGTCATAATTAAAAATAAATCAAGAATTATTTTTTTTTTATTTTCTTAAACTTCCCGCCATGCGTGACAGTCTAGTCCGTAGTTCCTACAAGCGATATTGGGGGCGCTAGTAGCAGTAGACTTGTCAACAGTGTCAAATTTAAACGTCAATTTCACTTTCCAATACTTAGCAAGGCGCTAGCACTTCTTCTTCTGCATGTGTTTTGTGGTGCAACCATTTGATTCTTAACAGTCGTCTAAGGGAGAGCGCCCACCAAAGTGACGTAGTATATGACGTTGCACATATATGGCAATGATATGGCAGTAGCGTTGCATGATTTTTAGGAAGCGCACATATAAGTGATATGGCAGTGGCGTAAACACGGCTTCATCAGAGGATGTAGACTGGTTAGCAGTTGTAAACTTAATTAATTTGAACCAAAATTTTGGAAATGTTTTCACAAAAATGCAAAATTTTCCATAGCAAAAAAGTTACAGCGATTTGTTAAAAATGCACATTTTTGAAAAACACCCCGTAACTCCTAAACGGTAACAGATATCGATGTGCGGTTTTCACCATCATGTTATTGATAAAAATTGAGCTCCAGACGCCGATATTAGTTTTCGTCTGTCTCCTATAGAAAAGGGTGTTTCCCTTTAAAAGTGTCCAATTTGACCCACCCTGTACAGGGTCCGGCAATAGTGCGTCGGGCATCTGTATTTCAGAAAAATAGTTTTACTTCTATAGGATCGATGGGGACTTTTTTCTTCTTCTTAGCCGCTCATTATAATGGTAAACCCAAGGTCCCTAACAAAATTCAGCTTTGTCAGAATTTTGATCACTTTTTTTATATTATTTCTATTTACTATTTAAAATAGCAAAATATAAACACTAAATCACCACAAAACACCAAAACACTTTTACTTCTACACTGGACGCTCGTTTTGCTAACCATGTTAGCATCATCAGCAGATGATTATAAACTAAAGTACAATCTACAAGTTGAGCGTTTATATACTCGCCCAGTGGGCACCAAGTGGGCGTCGCAAAATCTAGCCAACCGAGTCAGAACCCACTGAGCGTAACAGTTAGATTTCCGCCACTAGAGTAGTAGGAACAAAGAACTTGAAGGAATTGGACCGTTGTCTCTGTTCATACTACCTTTGCATTTATTAATTCTGATGCTTTCATATGCATCTAATTGCCTGTAATTTGAGACTTGTTTAATTAATTTTAAATTATTAAGATCTATACAATGTTCTTTATCAACAATATGTTCGGCAACGCAATATTTATCCGGTTACATATCTTATTGAGCTAAATGTTCTTTAATTTCAGTTAATATTGATCTTCTAGTTTGCCCAACATATTTCTGATTACAATCCACAAGAAATTTCATAAATACCCGACCTTTCCTTTATTGGTTTACCTAATAATTGTTGTAATTTATTATTAGCACTATACACAAGTTTATAATTGACATTCTTAAAAATTCCTTTTAGACCACGGGATAACTCTCTATCAAACGGTATCGAAAAATATTTAGACGTATCTTTCTCTACTTGAAAAGTCGAATTTTCAGAAATCATTAATCTATACCTACGTTTTCTAATTAATTTATCAACTAGTGAAGGAGAATATCCATTACACTCAGCTACATTCTTAATGTAATCTCTTTCTATTTCATATCTTTCGTTGGAAAGTGGGAAACTAAGTAATCTATGAACTAAGAAATTTAAACTATCCATTTTATGTTCAACACTATGATGTGATTCATTAGGAATATATCTGGGCGTGGTCGTATTTTTCCTATAGATATCAAATTCCAGGCAATTATGAAATTTCTTGTAAAGATTGTAATCAGAAATATGTTGGGCAAACTAGAAGATCAATAATAACTAGATTTAAAGAACATTTAGCTCAGATAAGATATTGTAGACAGGATAAATCTTGCGTTGCCGAACATATTGTTGATAAAGAACATTGTATAGATCTTAATAATTTAAAATTAATTAAACAAGTCTCAAATTAGAGGCAATTAGATGCATATGAGAGCATCAGAATTAATAAATGTAAAGATAAAGGTCCAATTCCTTCAAGTTCTTTGTTCCTACTAATATAGTGGCGGAAATCTAACTGTTACGCTCAGTGGGTTCTGACTCGGTTGGCTAGATTTTGCCACGCCCACTCGGTGCCCACTGGGCGAGTATATAAACGCTCAACTTGTAGATTGTACTTTAGTTTATAATCATCAGCTGGTGATGCTAACATGGTTATCGAAACACGCGTCCAGTGTAAAAGTAAAAGTGTTTTGGTGTATTGTGGTGATTTAGTGTTTTTATTCTCAACTGTAATATTTAAAATACGCACTCCCGATAGATAGACCAGCTATCACAGCTCATACACAGACCACTCCACAGACTGGTACATGAAGCACAAGACAAGGAACTATGGAACCAAATTACAGAATTTAGTTAAAGAGAGCCATAAGCATCAACCTGCACCACGCTAATCTCTAAAGGGTCAACTATAACTAGGTCGCATTTTTGTTCGTTCCGTTCAATTCCATCCGTAACGATTCGTTTTTAAAACACGTCCCGTTTTCTTCCCGTCACGGGAAAATAAAACATAAAACTTCGCTCGGGAAAAGATCCAGGCGATTCCTAATCCGGCCGACACGACAAACAACCCTTCCCAATAGCCTACTTACAAGCGGAACGGTCTCTTTCTTTGTAACGTAGCCACCATCCGTCCTTTGAGGCCCAACTTTCCTTCGGAGCGACGCAAATAAATGGTCCATTTCCCGATTGCCCTAATGAATATCGGGAGACGTTTCTTTAAATCGACTAATTTCCTGTCGAAGAAAGAATAATCGCTGGTTGAAGAATTAAACTTGATGGAATAGCGACGGAAATTTAATGCAATAATTACTTACGAGATTAAATCGTAAGGGATCGCTCTAAACAATCAGCAACTGATCAAAAACTACTCAGCTTTACAATTTCGGAAAATATTTGTAGAGGGTGGATCAAATTGGACGATTTTAAAAGGAAACACACTTTTCTATAGGAGATAGACAAAAACTAATATCGCACTTATAAAAAGGATAGACTTGAACTAAAGTCGTCATCGTTCTTGAAAAAAAAATAGTTGCAAGAGAATTTATTTTAGCGTAAAAGAAAATATTTTGTCTGAAGAAAAACTCTCTTAACTCAAGAAACTCTTGAATCTATTTTCATTCAACCAAGTGCATGGTACTTTGTTTTAAGATAATAAGAAAAATACCCTAGGAGGTACTTCATTCAAGAAACATGGCCATTTTTCTAATAGCTAAATACTCTTTTGATGAAAAATAATAACGACACGCAAAGACGATGACGAAGGACGGTATATACAATCAGTCGGCGGTTCGATCAGTCGTACGTCGCATTTCATCGGTCGCACATCATAGTACGCACGGGTTTTGTTGCTTGGAATTTTCCACTTCGAATTTTGCATAATTTGCTTTTTAAACGCATATCGTATAACAAATTAGTGATCGTTATGAACATGGATTTGTCATTTTTTATGGACAAATTTTAGGATATATGGATTTTTTAAAGGAGTTTCTGAAGAAATGGAAATTAGAGCATTTATTTGCTATATTTGAAGGTAAGAGACATTTACCTAATGCACCTGTTTAGAAAATGCATACGTGACTATAGATAGAATAAGAATATAGGTATCGATTTTTTATGCAAATAATTACAAAAATTTTAGAATTTCAAGTCGTCGTATTAAAAAATTGAAAATGTGACCAAAGCTTATAATTTTAATAATTTATTTCCTTTACTTTGATTAATCGTGATGTAACATTTTTTTGTAATTTGTAGAGTGATGAACCACCCCAAAAAATACCAAGGAGTGAAGAAGCAGAAATAACTACTACCCAGGAAAATAATATCACTTTACTTACTACAGACCAGGAAAACCTAAATTTATCAGAAAATAATATACCTCGTACTATGCCTGTATATGATGTATAGACTTCTCTTAGATCTAAATAAATTTTAGTTGACTCAATAGTATCCGCTATTAGTTTAAGAAAAGTGTCTCTTTAATCAAGAAATGTCCCTTTTCAATCAAGAATTTTTGAATGAATCAAAGAGACTATTGTTCTTGTAGCAAGAACTTTTTTGCATATTCATTTTGGGTCAAGAGTGAAATACTTTGGACAAATAGATTCCTCTATTCTCTAAAGTAATTTTTTAAAGCTTATGAAAAGATAGTTAATGCTTTGGGCAAAGAAACGTCGTTCTTGGCCCTATTGTAAAGCGCTAATCTTTTGGGTCAAAGGCATATTCATTTCGACTGAGAGATCCTTTTTTCCAGTGCGGTATCTGCAACTCGATTTTTATCAAAAACATGATGGTGAAAACCGCACATCAATATCTGTTACCGTTTCAAAGTTACGGGATGTTTTTCAAAAATTTGCATTTTTATCAAATCGCTCTAACTTTTTTGCTATGGAAAATTTACTATTTTTACGAAAACATTTCCAAAACATCTTTTTACGTAAAATTTCATGGTTTAGGTATATTTGTTTTTTAAATTAATACTTTAAGAGTTATCAACAGAAAATTTGTTTTTTTTTATTTGGGACACTCTGTATATTTTTAATTAATTGAAAAGAATTTAAAAGTACCTGTCCAAAAATATAGCATACTTGATATTTCCTTCATTTTGAGTTCGTCTGAATAGTACTTAAGAAACGAAGGAAATAAGATTCGGGATGCTAACAACTTTTTCTCTACCCGATAAAAAAACACTTAGGAATTATGCCGAAGGATTTATACCCCAAAGTAAAAGTTATTAGCTCCTCACTTAGCAAAACTTTTCCCAGCGAAACCACGTACAGTACCTACTTTATCTCTTGCATTAAATTTAATTTACATAATACCGAATACACCTTATTCGCAAAGATAGGACCGTAAACAATTGAAATACAGCTCTTTCACGAAATATTCCCGTATTTTCTTCAAAGCGTAAGCGGCGGGAATACTAACTAAATTTTGATATTACGTACGTGTAATCGGATGCATCGGCACCGAAAAGCGACTAAATAAAATCGTAACGAGTTTAAGCCGAGGCTTTTGATTCTAGTCGATAATTTAATCCGGTAATGCAAAAGTCAAACGGCTAATAATTCAATTAGTCTTCTTTCAGTTCCCTATTTCAATTATTCAACATTTCAACAAGAGTATATATGTGTTGTAGCGTTTTTTTAAAACATTATCACTGCGAACGGTAGCTTTTCGTTGGTAGAGCAGTCGTGGATAAGGTATTTCACTGGAAAGAAACTAATTAACAATAATAACTCGAAATTATAAATATTGGGCGCCAGGCATGTACAGAGAAAGAAAACCCAGTTGTATATTACTTAAAACTAATGACTATATTTATTCATGATGTTCGTTGCTGATACATGACATTCTAGAGTTCTAGTGAATATGTAGTGGTTATATGTCAAAGAAAGTGGTGGTAAGAGTTGTACTAAATATCTATGAAAACAACTATGATAAAATACAAGACATGTAAAGTTTAAGAGAATATATGAAATGTAGCATTACTTTAATTAATTTGATATATTTTATATGATGTTAGTGCAATAATAATATCTATCAAAAAGTAATACTAATACAAGACATAATGCAATGAAACCTAAGATCTAAATTATATTTTAACTACTAAATCGACATGAACGTTCTTAACAATCTAACCACTCAACATAGTCTATACGATATTATTTAAGATGTACGTTATTGTTTAAGACTGTAAATGTTTTGAATGTTAAATGCAAAACTATAACTTAAATCTACACTTAGCTGTTCTTTATGCAATCCTGCTTTAAACAGTAACAGCGTGAGGTGGTCTCGCATCTCTGTACTCAGCCATCCAACACAACCAAAGGGACCAGAATGAGGACACCATGAATTTATACAGCCACAACTAACTAGCTTATAGCTGGGAACGAAGCAGCATGGGACTCAAGCTACATCCACGCTGTGGCACTTATATGTAAGAAAAAATCATTCTTACTGGGGACATTCGTCCACAGGACATCCGTACATAAGATAATGTCCGTACATAAGACACTACCCGTACCTTGGATACAGTCCGTACCTTGGACACAGTCCGTACCTTGGACCCTAAAAATATGAAACTCTTGTTTAAAACCAAACAAGGTCTAATAAACAAAATAAACCTACCTCGAAATACTTCCGAGGGCTCAATAAATAATAAACAACATGTCCTTTCTTCCATGTGACATTCTGGAGGTCAAAAGAAAAGGGACGCCAACGTGCTAGCAAAACACAAATACAAGTTGGGACATCCGTAACTCTACCCTAAAAATATTCAATAATAATATTGAATCTATAAAAGGTAATAACTCATCTTTACCTGTAGCCTCGAAATAGCAGCTGATTCAAATTATACAGCAAGATTTAAATAATCACCATTTCTAAAAGCTGGGATACAACAGAGCGTCAAAACAAAGTGAGGTTAAGCACGGAGAGAGTTGACAGAAGCGATGTTGACAGCGCCTCCTCAGAGCGATAACAGGGTTGTGTCGAACGATAACAGGGTTGGCGACTAGGGAACGTAAAAATTACGCGTCAAATAAATTATCCGGCCTGAACGAGAGGGAATCCGGTGATGAGAGGCCAGACATCATATATTATATATAAAAAAGACATGTAACGAACTAAAAACGTTACAGTGTTCATGCAAAAAAAACTACCTAAAAGTCTTACTATTCCTTCTCTCTATAAAGTTAACTAGCTAACTATTAAAACTAAAAGAATTTATGAGTTCCATTGCCTTTGATGATTTTGCTTACAAAAATACATATACATACTGCCATTACTCGCTGACGAGTATTTGACACGCATCAAAAGCTGGTCACGCAAGGCGTTTTCTTTCATGAACTTTTCTGTGACTGAAAAACCCGATACGTGATGTTATCTTTCTATCGCACTCCGGACATTCAAAAATCTCATTGCCTTGTTGCCTCTTTACTTTTTGGTTGTCGCTGTTAACTGAGTTTACAATTCTTCTCCATTCCGTTCTATTGTGAGCTACTTCTTCCCACTCATTCTGCATGTTAATCCCCTTTAAATTTTCGTAAAAAAGATCCTTGTACTCTTTGAGTTGTCCACCCGGCCTCCTCTTACCGTCTATAAGCTCACCGTAAAGCAAAGATTTTGGTATGCGGTTTTCTTGCATTCTGCATACGTGACCAACCCATCTTAAGCGGGACTTTTTAATCATAACTTCAATACTCTCACAGTTAGCTTTTTCAAGGACCGCTACGTTTGAGATATGATGGAACCATTTGATTCTTAAGAGTTGTCTAAGATGTCTCTGTTGCAACTTGCTTAATGCGTTCATATGTCGGCGGTACGGCACACAGTGAAAACTAAAATAGTGGGACATTGGCATTTTTCTTCACTATTCTTGCTGACATTTTTTGACAGAAATTAAATAACACGACTAGGAATTTTTGCTACAGGGCGAAAAGAGTAAAAAAAGGCGTAATAAGTTCCAAAGCCTCGTATGCCCAGGTATATGTGTTCAACATTTCTTGCAATTGCTGCAACGTGTTTGCAACTAGAACACAGTCATCAGCGTATTGAAGTTCTGTGAATTTTGTACGTGTTTTTACCCTAAGTCGTTTTATGTTGAACAGACCGTCGTCGCATATGTATCCCCTGGTCTACTACAGGCTTCCGTATATCTGCAAAGAACATGCGCTCATTATCTCACCTTAAGAAATTCACGGACAGCGTCTTCTTTCATAATTACGTGAAACTTTATAGAAAGGTTTATTGTAAGACTATGAAAGCTGCCAAGGACATTTATTATAGTGCGAGGCTAGCCAAAGCCGGTTATGTTGCTCAGGAGACTTGGGCTATTGTAAATGACTTAAGGAATAAGACTTCTTTGTCTGGCACAGTCTTTAATTCACCTGAAGATTTAAACACTTACTTTGTTAATGTGGCTAAAAATTTAGTGACAACCATAACTCCTTCCCGTGATTCGCTTTCATATCTCCGTAAAACAAATGAGAATTTACACAGTTTCTTCTTCACGCCCGTAGCATTAGATGAGCTCCGTAGTACAATTAATAGTATTAAAAACAAATCCTCATCTGGGACTGATAGGCTTACTCTCAAAATGTTCTCTGAACTTCCTGAATGCACATTAATCCATCTTACTACTTTAATTAACGAGTCATTCCAAAAAGGAGTTTTTCCAAACTGTCTTAAGACAACAATAATTATTCCGCTGCATAAAGGAGGAGATAAAGATGAAGCTTCGAACTATTGCCCAATTGCACTCCTACCCACATTATATAAGATCATTAAAAGATTGGTTAAAAAAAGATTTCTATCTTTTCTCCTAAAATTTAAAATACTTAATACCCGTGAATTTGGATTTCTAAGTAACAGTTGCACAAATTATGTTTTTTAATAATGTATACTCTAGCCTGAATATCCATCACTCTACAGCTACAATTTTCTGTGACTTCTCTAAGGCTTTCGACTGTGTAAATCATAATATCCTAATTAACAAATTGCAATGCTATGGATTTAGGGGAGTGCCGCTCGAATGGCTCAAGTCATATCTTGGCAACAGAAGGCAGCTTGTGAGGTAATACTTTACTGGGAAACGCATAGTTCTCTCGCGCTCATGGTTACATGATTTAGAGGATGCTTGGTCATTACAATCTATCTGACTGATTAAATATAACTTTATAATAGCTATCTTAATAACATACTTAAAAATTAGACATGTAAAAATAAGTAAAGTTCATTTATTTCTTTTAGTTACCTTTCTCATCTGGTATCTGCCAAGGTTTCACAGGGCGAACACCACAAACACGCCGGTATTCAAAGCAAATGAGAGCACTACTGACGACCTAAGGTTTTATCCTTGTAAATAAGTTATGTCTGATCGCACTGGGGTCTTACTCTACGAGTTCACAGTAGTCAGTGAATAATAAATAATTCAAATTAATCATATCTCTTTTTATTTAAAAGTTTTTTCCTTTGAAATTTCCTCCAAGAATTACTGATCTGTTGAACTGAATTTTAGAAATCATTATATTTCTGGCATAAAAAAAGAATAAAAGTAAGTAAGTAACTTTATAAAAGAATTTTCGTGCTGATTTAAAAGAAGGTTCGGAAAGTTTTTCAAAAACAGGTATCTCTCCATATGTATCGATATTAGAAAAAACGGGAAAACGGAATCAGAAAGAGGGAGAAGTTTTACAAGAAAAGTCCTAACAATCCGGTATTGTTAGGCGAGACGTGGATGGCTACGTGCCCCGGCTATCGCACGTATCCTAGTCAAAAAGGTAAAAATGGAAAGGAAATATTACCTTACAATGTTGCCGGATTGAATCGGGTTTCCGCTTTGCCACTTGAAGCCTGTAACAAAACAAATTACATATTAGTTAGCTCAGTAACTATCAATTTTGGTTCTGTTTATACAGGGTGGGCCACTGAAAACTTACAATGGCTATAATTTTTAAACCAAAAAAGATATACTCTGTTTTTTTTCTCAGGTAAGATTTCGACAGACGATGACAGAAGAAAAGCAGATGACGTCCCATACCAATCTATTTATTTTACTAAAAAAAGTTTCTAATAATTTTTAAGTTATCTATGGATGGGTTTAAATATAAATCCGTCATGCGTCGTGTCTTGTTGATTTTAACCAGTTTTATTGGTTTATTTAAAAAATGACAGATCGTATTTCAATTTTATTGGTTTGACGGAACGATGAACGATAAACGGACGCCGATGCGTATGAACTCGCCTTTAGATTTTTGTCATTTTTGACGCTTGTCAAAGTCTTGCCAAATTATAGGTTATAATTTTGTGTCAACTTTTGTTAAATACCCTGCGTTTTGGAAGATGATGCATTTTGATTCGTATTATTACGTGTGTTTTGTGTCTTTTGAAGTCAAGTGGAGGAAAAATCGAGTGAAAATTAACTGTAGACCCAGAGCACAGTTTATGGTTAATACTCGCTGCCCAGGCAGAAAGTCTTATACACCCCATCGTTAAAGTTTGTATACCATCTCGTCGTAGATAAGTGCATCTCGTATATGGTAGAAGGATCAAACTAAACACATACTAAAAACTGGAGTAGCTGTAAAATATCGACATCACACGATAGGTAAATAATGGATTTTAGTACTGCAGAAAAATAATGTCAAGAGGTACTGGTTTAAAAAAATTAAGATTAAAGTTAATTAATCAACCTTTAAGGTATAAAAGTTGGTAGGTGTTATTATTAATAAAATAGTTTGTTTTATTTACCTATGTTGTTTTATTTATTCCTGTGGAATATTACAAATTTGTATTTGTACATAAGTTATATTGATAAATATAATCATAAATGCGGGTAGTTTCATAAAGCTTGAAAGTAAAAAATAGTTCTTTTTTATATTTTTTTGGTATGTAGTGTCTTTTTCTTGTTTGTTTTGTATTAACACATACCGGTTTTATTAAATAAAATAACTCGATTACATTTTTTCAGTTTTATACAGTTTTTTTCACAATATTTTGAAGTAATCATTTGTCATCTTGTCAATCAAATTTTAAATATTTCCTGCTATGCATTCCAGTTGTACCAACTTATTTCTTTGTAAAATAAAATAAACTACTTTGAAATTAAAATGACAGACACATCTATCACTGTCAAGGATCTTTTCGTTGGACAGACTATATCAAAAAAAAAATACAGTTTCTATAATATCGAGGGGGAATACATATGACGTATTTTTTAAACCACCCTGACCTACCCCTTAGGCGGCACCCCTACTCACTTGAAAATCTTAAATAGCAACACCCCACTTGTGGCGCCTTTTTGGAAAGCCTATGAAAAATGCTAAACGATGATCATAAAGTTTTTAGGGTGATATTGAAAAACTACCGCTTACACGAAAAATTAGGTGGACATTAATGAAAAAAGTGATGTTTCAGTATAAGTTACAAATTGGGACCCAGCTAAATGAGGCAACTGAGGTATTTTTCAAACCACCCCGACCCACCCCTAGGTGTCACGCCCTCACTTCTAATCTTATCAATGCCATTTTGAAACCATTGCCGCCATTTGGAAGATAAAAATAAAAAATGTTGATAATAAAAAAGGCAATACAAAGATGTTTTACTAATCGTTCAGCCTAATTTTGCGATAACGCAAATTGTTCCTTATCATCTATTTTTTTACTTTCAACAAATAGGAGTGCATTTTCAATACTCTTCTGACAGATGTTCGAGGTATACCTGTGATTAATGCCAACTGGCGTGTTGATGCTTCTGGATTGACCGATAACTGACCAATAACTTCTATCTGCATTTCTTCATTCAGTATCCTGGGCCCTGTCCTTTTTTTATTTTTAACCGATCCAGTTTCTTGAAACTTTAGAATCAAATCTCTAACATAACCGTTTCTAAATAGCACATACCTTCAGCAACATAAAGAAAAACTATTTGAATTCTTTCTTCCACAATATAAAGCATTTTTCTTTCAAATAAGCGAATCAAATAAAGGTTTAAAATACCACCAAATTTGCAAACGATTGAAAATCGATAGAAGACAGTGCAAAAACGCAAAGATTTTTTAAGAAAACGTTTTAAGATTCCTGTTTGTTGAAAATAAAAAAATTGATGATAAGGAAGAATTTGCCTTATCGCAAAATTAGGCTGAACGATTAGTAAAACATCTTAACATTCTACATTCTCTATCTTGTCATTCATTAACAATAACTAATATTAATCTTCATTTTTACCTCAAAAATATTAACATTAAATATTATTTTCCCCGATTATATGTAAAATCAATTAAATAGCCCCTTCTTACAAAATAAAACAGAAATTAATGATCTTGCCGCAAGAAATAATTTATTTTCTATTTCTTTGTTACTTTTCTTGCGATTTTCTCATATTTACATTAAATATACAGGGAGTTCCATTGTTCCGTGGACATAGAACAAAAACTACGTATTTTGTAAATCAAAATGTTTTGGAACTCAACGACGGAAAAAAAAATCCTCAAATAGTACGTGTGGTGGCGTTTTTTTTTGACAAGAGACAAGAATACTAGAACGACCATTCTACGAAAGAAAAAATCGGTCGTCGGCTGAGTTGGTAAATATTTATAGTAGTCAATTTATGAAAAAGAGTGGGGGTAGTTTTCACCCTTCCCGTACTTTTTCTTAATTTTTTAGACACCCAAAATATCATTCAAATCGGAATAACGGTTCTTAAAATATCTGAAAATATATGTTTATATTTTTAAAGTTTGACGCCCTCTAACGGACAAAGGAAGCACTTTTGCATAGAGGTAAATTGTGTCCAATGAACTTATTTTGACTACAAAAATACGTAGTAGTTCTATGTCCACGGATTATTGGGACACCCTGTATATGACATATACCGGGTGTTGCATCGTCGAGCGGGACATAAGAAATCCCATGTAAATTTTAATAGGGTCAATTATTGGCTTCTCTAATTATTTTAGAGAATAATTCTATTTAGGTTTATTGAAGAGCCCTAAAACCCACATTCAAAAGAATAACTTTAGATATTTTTGATTAGCCCGTTTACGAGTTATCGCCGATTTCTTTTTAAATATTTCTCCTTCCTTATGGCCTTGTATTTACTTATGAGCACCAGTCAAGGTAAAAGATAACTGTCAAATGAAGTTGTCATTTCAGAAATTTATCTATTTAGTGCTTTATTATTCTTATTAAAAACTCATACCTACATCGAAAATATTAACCATGAATTACACTACCGAAGAAAAAGTATTGATGATTAAATGATATTATCAACGAAATATTTATCAAAAGGTGTCGGACATGTTTGCTGCTCTGTATCCGAATAGACCGATACCTGGAAAATCTACAATCGCAAGGAATATCTAGAGATTTGAAACCAAACGTACCCTAATAAATAACTGCAGATGTGAAGCAAGGTAGGAACAAAGAAAAGATGCAAGAAATGATACCGACTTGGAAGTTTTATTGTGCGTGGCAAAGAACGATGGAAAGATCAGCACAAGGAAACTTGAGGATGAAATAGGAATAGATCACACTACAGCATTTCGAATTTTGAAACGGCATAAATACTATTCCTTCAAATATGAAAAGCACCAAGAGCTACGAGATAGGGACGAAATACGGCGGCAGGCGTTTTGTCTTGATATGATGGAAAGAGCAAACACAGATAGGCAATTTTTAAAAAACATGTTTCACTGACGGATGCACGTTTACCTTAAATAATGAACCCAATGTTCAAAATTATCGATATTGGAACAAAGAAAACCAACACAGGTTTGTCAAAACAAGGACGCAATATCCACAGAAAGTAAATGTTTGGGCAGGGATATTCGGACACAATATGATCGGGCTATTATTTCTTATGCGAAATGTAAATGCAGAATATTATTTGGAACTACTCGAAAATCATATTTTACCTGCTTTACATGATGCCGCTAGGGAAAATCAGGAAGTTTGGTACCAAATGAATGGCTGCCCGGCACATAGTACCCTGACTGTTCGGGAATATTTAGACAATAGTTTTAACGGAAACGTTATTGGCCTAAATCATACAGTAAATTGGCCAGCAAGGTCTCCTGATATTTCGCCAAATGATTTCTTTCTCTGGGGCCATTTAAAAAACAGGATATACAAGGATAAAAAATACCCAAATCTAAACGAGTTAAAAAATGCTATTTCTGCCGAATGCAATAGAATTTCAGTTTACCAACTAGCGAATGTAAGAAGAGAATTTTGTAATCGCCTGGGTTATTGTCTAGCAGTCGATGGAGGAATATTTGAACATCTTCTTAAATCCTAAAGTTCTAACAATTTAATAGTACCTAAATTAATAAGTTATTGAATATTGTAATAATACTATAATTAACCTTGTAATTGATTACTTTATTTTACTTTAATTCATATTAATTTGTATTTATAAATACATTTTTAAGATTTCCGATGTAGGAATGAGTTTTCAATAATAATATACTTTATAATAAAGCACTAAATATGTAAATTTCTGAAATGACAACTTCATTTGAGAGTTATCTTTTACCTTGACTGGTACTCATAAATCATTTTACTAGAATGTAATTTTCTATGGAATAAAGTAAAAAAATACGGACGATACCATTTAAAAATCAAAAGTTGTAGTAATTTCCGGCAAAACAGGGAATGAACTAAAGTAGTTGAATCTGTCAATCATCCTAATTGATATCATAAATATACTAACATACTAAATCTAATTTTTTTATCTTAAAAAATAAAAAAAGTTTTAGGGGTAAGCTACTTCTAAGAAACACCTGGTATAGATGAGGAATATCAACAACAACCGAGTATCTACTA
This sequence comes from Sitophilus oryzae, assembly GCF_002938485.1. Lineage (NCBI taxonomy): Eukaryota > Metazoa > Arthropoda > Insecta > Coleoptera > Curculionidae > Sitophilus > Sitophilus oryzae. Next base: position 322,220 of record NW_022146184.1, on the reverse strand, counting down.
GTCTTTGTTCAATTGTAGCAAGCAGAAAATCGAATGATACGACAACGTCGCTTTTATCCGTGCAGAAAACCGGAAAACTGTTTACGATAGTAAGGATATCAAGTACTGCTGGGGTCACACAACGGAAGAGTGGGAGAAAGAGTCTAAATAAAAAAAGATAAAGTTTATGACCAATCGCCTTTGGAAAAGCGAATCGAGGTCGAGCGTAATGAATCTGCAGCGACATACGATCTCAAAACCTTTTTTTTGCCTCAATTTCCTAAAGGATATTCTTTCACGTGCGTACAATATGTATCAAATTAATTAAGATGGTCTCATCTAACAGTATTATTTTAATCTTTCAAAATATTAGTTAGAAATATTAAAAAAAAAAAACACGTTTACGAGTAAAAAACTATTTGTTACAGGTCCTTCAAATCCATCAATTTAATGGAATCTTCCTCAGCAGTAGATATTCTCTATAAAAATTTTTTTAGATAATACCCTAAAATGAAAAATAAAGCAAGCATGTCCGCCTATGACGGGATCTTAGAAATCGCTAACAGAAAAACAAACTGATTTGTTTTCATAAACGCTCAACTTGTAGATTGTACTTTAGTTTATAATCATCTGCTGATGATGCTAACATGGTTAGCGAAACGCGCATCCAGTGTAAAAGTAAAAGTGTTTTGGTGTATTGTGGTGATTTAGTGTTTTTATTTTGCTGTGTAACACCAAAGGTTCCAACCCTCAACTGTAATCTTCATTTGCGTCTTTTGCGAAACACGCCGAACGCTACACGCTTTTGGTCGGGTCATCCTATACAGGGTGAGTTTCGTACGATGTTTTCTAGGGGCATCTCGGAAACTACTGGAGATAGAGAGTCGGTTAAATGGGGAAAGAACTGCAGTTTTGTGGGGTCATAAATATGCGCCTTTCAGATTTTTGAAAAAGTTCATGGCTTACTAGATATTTCGAAAAAAAACAAATTTTGGCTATTTTAAAAATTGTCCCTAATTCCATTATAATCTATTTTAGACAAAAAGTGTTTAGATAAAAGTTGTAGATAATCACATTCCTAATGAGCTTGTGTTCTCCGATTTTTTCTAAAGCCTGTCATTTTTGACATATGACACAAACATATGTTTTTTTAAATGGAAACCATAGTTGGCCATGACTTCATAAAAGGCGCCATTTTTTAAGCTTTTCAGCGATATAAACTATAATATGTTTCTATCACAAAATTACTGAGTTATAGCCAATTCTTATCTTTCTTGACTAATTTCACTTAGTTAGCCATGGAAACAAGTTCAATCGTCGTTGCTCTCAGAAATGTGAAATTGTCACATCCAATCTTTGTAAATTAAAATAAACAAAAATTGTAAATAAACTTCTTTTAAATGAAGAAAAGCGTGAAGGATTATTGGTTCTTTTCTTGGCCATGCATTTTCTAGGATACGTTGACCAGTGAAAGTTACTTACGTTTTTTAGAGAACGGTTTTCAATGGTGTTCTATAATTTTGTTATGATTTATAACTTATAAAAGGACAAACTATATTATTAAACGGCTCTTTACAAGTTACATTACACAAACTAAAACTTAAAAAAACAATATCACTACATACTACATATCACTTTAAGTTATTTTAGAAAATGGTCAAAAAATCCGCAATTGTTTTGAGTACATAAATGCATCTTTTTAAAACTGAATTTCTAGCTATTATTACAGAACGATCGGTCGACTTAATTAAACTTCTCCTGTTCCGCCTCTTCGAGTGCCTCTCTTAATTAATAAGTTCTTTTGTAAACCTTGTTGTTAACCATACCGCATAAAAAAAAATCTAAAATGGATAGATCAGGTGAGCGAGGAGACCCATGCAATTGGTCCACCTCTTTCTATCCCTGAGTCTACATAATTATGATATAAATAATTTTTAATATTACTTACATTGTGGGGGGGGGAGGTGTGATAATGAAAGTCATGTTGGAACCACTCTATTAATGCGCGAGTATCTAAATTTCACTTTTCTAACATGTCTTGAAAACCGTTTTCTGAAAAATGAAAGTAACGTTCACCTGTCAACGTATCCTCGAAACTGTATGGCCAAGAAAAGTTGAACCAATAATCCTACACGCTTTTATTCATTTGAAAAACTCTTACTTACAATTTTTGTTTATTTTAATTTACAAAGATTGGATGTGACAATTTCACATTTCTGAGAGCAACGACGATTGAACTTGTTTCCATGGCTAACTGAGTGAAATTAGTCAAGAAAGATAAGAATCGGCTATAACTCAGTAATTTTTTGAAAGAAATTTATTATAGCTTATATTGCTGAAAAGCTTAAAAATGGCGCTTTTTATGAAGTTATGGCCAACTATGGTTTCCATTTAAAAAAACATATGTTTGTGTCATATGTCAAAAATGACAGGCTTTAGAAGAAATCGGAGGACACAATCTCATTAAGGATGTGATTATCTACAACTTTTATCTGAAAACTTTTTGTCTAAAATAGATTATAATGGAATTGGGGGCAATTTTTAAAATAGCTAAAATTTGTTTTTTCGAAATATCTAGTAAGCCATGAACTTCTTGAAAATTTGAAAGGCGCATATTTATGACCCCACAAAACTGCAATTCTTTCCCCATTTAACTGACTCTATATCTCCAGTAGTTTCCAAGATACCCATAGAGAACACCCTAGGAAACTCACCCTGTATAATCCTGTTATTTTCTTTTAGAGTTTTAGTCGCAAAAGACGCTTAACGCAAAAAAAAACAAAAATCGTTTTCTGTGTGGCCGTGGGCTAATGCCTAGGCATAAAAGTAAAGCACTTTTGCGCCTAAGTATAAAAGTACGAAAATGTATTATTAAACTTCGGATTAAAATGACATAAAGTGTCAAATTCAACGGGCGTAACCATAGTTTCTCGATATATAATTACTTACAATGTATTACATTTAAATATTTTTATAGTACTTGGAAAGTTTTAAATTGTTCAAAAAGGTCTACAAGCTGTAAAGGTTTTATTTTCTGAACAGTTTCCAAATATCCCAGACCAGTTATTGAAGGCTATAAATGTGCTACAAACATAGACTTAAAATAAAATATAGACTGAGCATCTCATTCATAAATAGCTGGAACATGCGGTCAGACACTGTCTTGTTATTGTTGTGTTATTGTTTTAGGTTATAACGAGTGCGACACGAGCGATAGATAGGTTGTCTCTGTCGTAACGGTCGTTCCCTGACGACTCTGCCGAGAAACACAACACTGTCTTTCGTTTCTCAAGTACACCTGAACTCTCCGTAGCATAGCCGGGTAATTTTTTTATTTTAATGAAGCTATAATTAAATTAAAAATATATCGTATTTAAACTTTTTTATATTTTATTAAGATTTAGGACAGGTTTTTTTAAATAAAAGTTTAGAAAAAAACGTCTTAGAGTCCAAAAAGGATAAAAATAATAAAATACACGTTATAGAAGAAATTTTATAATCGAAATTACGTAATTTTTGAAATTAATAATAAATTATTAATTTTAGTCAAACATTTACAACCCCTAATATTAATCAAAACAGGATCTATTCCACAGATATAATAGAATCGGCGACAGGGAGAGAAAAAAAATATGATTGTTGTAATTTTTTTTCTGGTTAAGTGATGTTTTATGTAAATTAGAGAAAACATAAATCTGTTCCATTAAAGCAAGGAAGGTGATAGGAAGTGGATAAAATGAAAACTACATTTTATTTAACTCGGTACTGTCTTTATTATACCGGGTGCGTCCCAAGAGTGGCTCATCCCCATAATTTTTTTATATTTTCAAATAAAAAAACAAGATTTAATATGTTAGTACATGACATAAATTAGGATTGATTGACGCATTCAATTGTTTTTGGTCACTTCCTGTTTCACCGGAAATGACTATAACTTTTAATTTTTAAACGGCACCCTTGGTATATTTCTACTTTATTCGATAGAAAATGACACTCTGAATAGAATGACACATCATATGTCAACTTTTGACATTCTCGCATATGGTTTAATTGTAATTGTAACACGCGGTTCATAACGACAACTTGACTCGAAATACCAAATGTGTGGTATCAATATATTCATAAAAAAATGCTTTTTCCAAATATGCTAATAAGTCACCCTTGTTCCATTTGAAAAAATTGACATATGTATGATTAAAAATACGATTTGTACATCTTTTAACCGGCCTAGACAAGACACGAAACCCATTAGACGATCAAAACTATTTTTCCAAGGCTCCTTCATTAAAACTTAGTGTTTTTAACAACACCATGGCACCCTGGATTGAAATTTAAAATAGGATTTGTTTTTAAGCGACAATGTTAAAAGTTGACATATGATATGTCATTCTATTCAGAGTATCATTTTTTATCGAATAAAGTAGCAATATACCGAGGGTGCCTTTAAAAATCAAAAGATGTAATCATTTCGGTGAAACAGGAAGAGACCAAAAAACAATTGAATACGTCCAATAAATCTAATTTATGTCATATACCTACTAACATACAAATCTGTTTTTTTTATCTGAAAAAATACAAAAGTTAAGGGGTGAGCCACTTTTGAGACGACCCGGTATATTAAAAAATATTGTTTCATAATGTAATATCATTTTAAAATTCTTGTATGTTATTTTAGATTCTGAAGATAATTTTAGAATAAACCGGAATATATTTTTAATAAAAACATTATTAATTATTAACAGGGTTATAATTATGATTTTGTTACAATGTAAGTAAGTAAATAATGTAATGTAAGAGAAAAAATTCAGATTTTACATTTTACTAAAATATTATCTAAATAAGCGCCTTTCTACAACAACGCCACTGACTCCCAATGGGTAAATTGAGAGTTGCCTACCGGTCAAAAGTCGTTTCAAGACTTAAATGGATTATTTAAGTCAAATTTCTTGCAAATTTGGCACTGGCGAACCATATTTTATAGTTCTTGAACAGAAAAAGTCAATAAAATAAACACTTAAGCACTACAAGCTAAGAAAATGCGTTAATACAGCCGGGGAGATAGCGGCAACAAAGCTTTACCGCACACGTGCGACACGTACTACAAGGTAATAAATGAATGAATAGGCTCCCTCGCCTCTAATCGGTGTTGTCATATTGTAAAGAACTTATCCTTTTTAAACAGTATCCGACTTATAATTTAGTAGTATAAGGACTATTTAATACATCTCTGGAATATTAAAACCTACTTTATTAAACTGTAGTATTAATATCTCAATATATGTGTATAACAAGAAAAAAAATATTGATAATATTAAAGACGTGACAACATAGGCTGGATGAGGAAGGCTCGGTCGACTGTACCCAGAAGTAAACATGTGTACAAAAAATATTGTCTGTCCGCGTTGAGATGTAAATAGTGTAGTCTATATTTTATTTTAAGTCTATGGCTACAAATGTAGATAAGAGAAGAATTGATTACATCGTACCACTTATTGGCGAATTTGAAGAGGTATAATTTTAAGTCATCTAAATATTCCGAACACGAAGAATTATTAGACGGGGGTGAAGAACGTAGAATAAATATTATCAATTTTTTAATTATTAACAAATACTTAATTTTGTAAATTGTTTAGTGTTTAATAAATCATTTTTTTAATCAGTGTGTTTACTTATCTACTAAATATATTTGATTTTTAAAAGATTCTCGTATGTTTACAGTATAATTTTTGTAACTTTTCATAGAGAATATTGTAGCGTTTTTTAAACAACTACCTACCACTGCGAACGGCAGCTTTTCATCGGAGAGCAGTCGTGGATAAGGTATTTCACTAGAGAGAAAATTAATCAATAGTAATAAACAAAAGATATATAGATATTGGGCGCCAGGCATGTACAGAGAAAGAAAACACAGTTGTATAATATTTAAAACTAATGACTATATTTATTCGTGATGAATTCTGATGGTAAATAGCATTGTACAATTAATATAATTATTATAGTGGTTACTTGTTGAGTAAAACTATATATGTAAATAATATTAAATACGTTCTATGAAAAGACTATAAAGAAAATACAATGCGTGTAACGTTATAGAAAATATAGGAAAAGTAGCATTACTTTATTTAAATTGTTAAATTTATACGGTGTTAAATCAGATGTGTTGCAACCTGTAGATTCTAGAATCTATCTCGTTATTCATCTGTTAGTATAGCGTAATAATAATGTCTATAGAAAGTAATACTATTACAATGCGTGATATTATGAAATCTAAAATCTAAATCACACTTTTACTACTGCATCGACATAAATATCCTTAATAATCTAACCACTAAATATAGTCTGTACGCTATTGTTTAAAATGTACGTTACTGTTTAAGACTGAAAACATTTTAGATGTTAAATGCAAAACTAGAACTTAAATATACACTTAGCTGTTCTTTTATGTAACCCTGCTTCAAACAGTAGCAGCGCGAGGAGGTTAGCATCTCTGTACTGTCTGTCGGCGATCCAGGCTTAGAAATGGGGGTGAAGCAGCACGGGGCTCAAGCCACATCCACGCTGGGGCACTCTATGTGTAAGACAAATCAATCCTACTGGGGACACTTGTCCATGGGACATCCGTCCATAAGATAGTGGCACAAGAGAACACTACTAGGACCTTGAAAAATAGTCCATACCTTGGACACTTGTCCGTAAGACAATGTCCGTCCGTAAGACCCTAAGAACACGAAACTCTTGTTTAAAATCAAACACCGTCTAATAAACAAAATGAACCTACCTCGAAATACTTCCGAGGGCTCAATAAATAATAAACAATCTGTCCTTTCTTCCAAATGACATTCTGGAGGACAAAAGCAAAGGGACGCCAACGTGCCAGCCAAATACAAATACAAGTTGGGACATCCGTAACTCTACCCTAAAAATATTCACTAATAATATCGAATCTAAAAGGAAAATAACTCAGCTTTACCTGTAGCTTCGAAATGGCAGCTGATTCAGATAATACAGCCAGATTTAAATGACCACCATTTCTCAACACTGGGACTAATGGCGTCTAAGAGGCCAAACGGTCCAACCAAAAGTGAAGTTAGATCACAGAGAATTGACAGAAGCGATGTTGACAGCGCGCGCTCCCACAGAGCGATACCAGGGTTGTGTCAAACAATAACAGGGTTGTGCCAAACAATAACAGGGTTGTGTCCAGACATCATATATCATAATCAAAGACATGTAACGAACTAAAAACGTTACAATATAACTGAGAATATTTTTGATAGATCTCTGTAGAAGAAAACCATAATAGATTTATGAAATTGTGACATAACTTATGATTATTTATTATTATTTTTGTATCTATCATAACTCAAAAACGAATTCGTTTAAACCATTCAAAAAGAACAATTTGCTTAGTTTTAAGGAGTTCTTTAAAAAGTTCCAAACACATATTTCTGTATAATAAAATGGGTCCAGGTCAGCGATGCTGATGAGATCACACGGCATAGAATTGCGAATTCCTCTCTACAAAAATGATTATCCTTCCATAACATACTATTTTATGATTTTACCTTTTTACCTATGTCTAAATTTACTGTGTTTTCATTCGTCGTAAAATAAATTCATCTCTATTCGGTTCGTTTTTAACATGAAACGAATCTGATAAAATTACATCACCAAAAATTTTCGTAGAAACTCGGAAAACTATTTACGTTGGGAAGGATATCAAGTTCATCTGAGGTCTCGCAGGGGAGTGACAGAAAGAGACTAAAAGGAAAAAGATAAAGCCACCGTCTAGTTTCCTTTATAAAAGGGGGCGAAGGTCGACCGTAATGCAGCTGCAGCAACTAACGGGATATCCGATCCTTATTCCCGTTTTTTATTTATTCTCAGTTTACTCTCTTTGTTAATGGATATTATTTTACTTATCAGCGAAAAATATCAAATAAACTCAGATTGCGTGTTGGAAACTTCATAAATTGAAAAAGAAGCTGTATATGACATAGTATAGTTGCCCCCTAGTCATATACTTAAAGATATTATATTTTTAAATCCGTTTGATTCAGGTCATAAGAATATATCTACAAATTGATCGTTTTATGGACGCTCGGTTGGTAACTGACCAAATACGACAAAAAAATAGCCCAGGAGAAAACAATAGGAATAGAAAACTGGAAGGAATTAAGAACCATTATCTCTGTTCATATTATCTTTATATTTATTTGTTTTGACTCTCTTATATGCATCTAATTGTCTGTAATTTGACACTTGTTTGATAAATTTTATAATATTAATATATATTATACAATTATGTTTATCAAAAATATGTTGAGCAACGCAAGATTTTCCTGCTCTACCGTACTTTATCTGAGTCATATGTTACCTAAACCTACTAGTTCTAGTTTGCCCAACATATTTTTGATTACGATCTAGACATGAAATTCCATAAATACCTACCCTTGTAAAAACCCGAATTTTCCAGTGGAGGTGTTTTATCTTTAGAATTACCTAATAATTGTTGTAATTTAATCTTAGCAATACATATAGCCTAGGAGCTAGCCTATGTCACGTGTGCCGTTGTATGTCCCCTAAATTTTGTTGCGGGGATTTGTTAAGCACTTCTAGGAGTAATTGACAAAATTGGTCAAATGGTCCAGAACATGGTCATTGATCGCCATATTTAAAAATGGCTGCCAAATTCTAAAAAAAAAATTTTACTATATTTCCGTAAAAAGTGCTCCGATTTTGCATTTTTAAAGATCAACTTACTCCTCTTATGAAGAAAAAAATTGTAATTAATTTACTGACAAATTTATTAATAATTATTGGGATGGTTTGGTTAGGTTTTTAGTTAGATTTTTAACATTTCCACTTAGCGGAGGAATTTGGATTATTTTCTTTAATTTGATTGAAATTACACATTCTTGTGAGTAATTTTAGGCGATTACAACACACCCCTTGCTGTGGATTTTGACGCTTACTGGGCCTCCTGTGAAAACAAAGAATTATTGCAGTCATACTTTGGTGATTGGGTATCCCGGAAAAAAGATTCTGTCAGTGCATCTATTCCCATTTATCTGGGTAGCGTTGTAAAAGATGGTCAGCCAAGGTGTTTCAGTATAAAGAATGGCCGAATTGAAGAAGAACGTACGTTGGAATCTGATAATGAAGAAGCGGATGACAGAATGCTAACCCATATTTCTCACTTGACACTGACTACAAACGTAAAGAACGTAGTTATTTGTTCTACCGATACTGATGTTTTTGTTAGTGCACTTTACCACTACTTGCAGAAGTTAAAAGAAGTTAAAAAGTTTAAAGAGCTTTAAACGATCTTAAAGGACTTAAACGACCACGATCTGGAGCATGTGACCAGTTGGTTTTTAAGCTCTTATATACATTTAATAAAACGCCGCACAAAAACTTAGGGGACATATAACTGCACACGAGACATGGTCTAGCGCCCGCACTAATACAAGTTTATACACTCACCGGCATGAAAAAACGGGTGTTACTTTAAGTTGTTTAAACCTTAAAAATTTTATGTATTAAGGTTTAACACTATAAAAATACCTACCATCGAGAAACATAAAATGTTTACCAATATTTCCTTTGATCTTTGCCGCTAAAGATGGAAACAAGCAACTTATAGAAACTTTTGTTGCTGCAGCCGTAAACAATGCGGAACTTAAATAAACTTTTAGCAATATTCATAAACAAGTTTCCGGAACAAGCAACATAAACATAATGTACCTAGTTGTTGCTTTCAGTGTGGATGTAACTTAAAGCTATGTCGCCTTGTAGCCATCCCTTTTTGTGGGACAGACGCCTTGTGGCCTTAGCTACACACCTATGTCGCTTTGTGGTCATACCTTTCGTGGGACAGACGCCTTGTCGCTTAGCTACGAAACAACAACATTAAGCTATTTCGCCTTGTGGCTATCCCTTTTTGTGTGACAGACGCCTTGTGGCCTCAGTTACAGCTATGTCGCTTTGTGGTCATCCCTTTTGTGGGACAGACGCCTTGTCGCTTAGCTACGAAACAACAACATTAAGCTATTTCGCCTTGTGGCTATCCCTTTTTGTGTGACAGACGCCTTGTGGCCTCAGTTACAGCTATGTCGCTTTGTGGTCATCCCTTTCGTGGGACTGACGCCTTGTCGCTTAGCTACGAAACAACAACATTAAGCTATTTCGCCTTGTGGCTATCCCTTTTTGTGTGACAGACGCCTTATGGCCTCAGTTACAGCTATGTCGCTTTGTGGTCATCACTTTTGTGGGACAGACGCCTTTTCTATTCGAAGTACTTCCCTCTGTATCATCCTCGAAATATTATTTAATAATTTTTTTAACAGTTAAAAACCGCCAATTTGTCTTAAAATATCTACCCAGTCATGAATAAAATATTTGATACTTTCTCAAATCTCCTTAAAGCTACTGGAAATTTGAAAACAATTATTTTCATTTCGATTCAAACGCCTCTCATAGAATTTGAAATATTCGCGTTTCTAATAAAATAATCCTCAAGGAAAATGGTTTTCCCATAGGAACGCTAACAGGCCGATTTGCAGCAAGAGAAATTATTAAACAATAGGGATATCAAACAGAGGGATTATACGCGGTGTTGTTGTTTGGAAGATTTTGGCTCCGTCGAAAGAGAACCGTAGAGGATAATAATACTGGTCTCTTTTGTAAACTCATAAGCTAATATTGCAGAGATAATTTCGCCTAAGTCTGCAAGTTACATTCTCTGTTTTCGTAAATATTTAGATTTGCCTTTGTGCCCGCCAGAGTTTGTTTCAAAGCTTTCATAGAGAAGGATTTTCGGTCTAATTTTCACTTGTTGGATTGTCACAGCTTACCTTGCTCTTTACTATAAAGAGTGAATTAATAATATTATTAATGATAGTTAAAATAGATTATTAGGAATGTTTGATCCCTATACTTCCTATACTGTCAATTTTTCTTCGGCGCCCAAGTAGCATTTTCACGACTTGCGACCACATGTTTACTAATCACAACGTTGGATTAGTTACAAAAAATAGTTAGCTCCCTACCTTGGGTATTAAAATAAATTTAAACGTTTTTATAACGTTGTGCCGACGTTGGACTAGTACTACAGCAAAGTAGGAAGCTTCTGCGACGTCGAATAAACGTTGTCTTGTAACCTTTTTTGCTTAAGTGATCTTTAGGTGATTCGGACAACGTAGTTACAACGTTGGACAATATAGAGTTTTCCGACGTCAGTTTCAGGACCTATTCCAACGTTATGCAAACGTGGTCTGTTTTACTAATTCCAACGTTGTTTAGATTTCCTTATTCTTACGTTGGTAGGACGTCGAGTCACTACCTTTTTGCAACTGTATTGAACCATAACCTTAGCCGTAACCATAACCGTTCAGTGCTGTTTTTGTTTTTATAAAAAAAAACTTAATTAAAATGGGACATAAGAAAGGTACATATAAAACTAAATTTAAATATACATCGACATATATTACCGATAGTTTATCCACTCCCTCGTTTATTTATATTATAGAGGGCGGCACAAGCTAGACTCTAGGATGACTAAATTAGGCAATCTTGCGACTAGTATACTACCTGTTAAGGCCGAACTGCGACTTTATTAGTCCAGTATGCGACTACTCGAACTACTCCATCTTAATCTCCAAAACAACAAAGTGAAAGCCGCCATGTTGTTAAATAAGAAAATGTTTCGTTCCTAAAATAGCAATTCCTGCTTTTTGAATACATTAACTTGAAATATTTGACCCTAAAAACACACGCGGAAACAATTTTTTCGACTGCGAATAAATTATTCTCATTTTACTAAAAAAAAAAAAAAATTCAAGAAAATTTTTAAAACTTCTTTAATTTTAAGGCCCATTAGTATTTTTCAAAGTAGAAACAATACATTTATCAATAAAGTTGTTTGCGTTTAACTTTTTTTTGCCTTGGGTAACGAGTTACAGAGTCGGTTAAAGTGTTTCAATAATTATGATCTTCAAACATCCTCCACACTTAAATACTTTTGTTTTGTTTTCCTTCACTGCCATCTGACATATGTCTCTAACTAAATCATAAAAGTAATATTTTTACTATAATTATCCCAATTTAGGATAAAACGCGACTTAGACGCCATATTAGTTGTGTATTTCTGTGAATTAGGATTTTAAACAACGTTGCAGTTTGTACTAAATTAGGCTTCTAGCCAACGTCGGTATCCAACGTCGTTTCGACCCAAAAATTATTCTCCAAACTAGTGCAGACTAGGGTTGGCACGAGGTTGTGCCGACGTTGCGCCCCGACGTTTGGTCGCGTGACACAACGTTGTCCCGACGTCCAAATGCTGCTTGGGCGGTCGACGTCATTTAGGAACCTCTGTTGGACGGAGAATATGGAATCAACGGTACCGCGGTTGGTGCGAAAGCCCGTTTACGATTCTGGGAGGACTTTTTCTATATGTGGGTGAAGGCAGTTTGACATAATTTTTGCGAAAACTTTTCTTCCGATAGCCAGTAATGAAATTCCTCGGTAGTTTCCGCAATCTGATGCACTTCCTTTGTTCTTAAATATATTCACTATATTCGCATTGCGAATGTCCTTTCCGCTTTCCCATATGACATCGAAGAGAGCCTTAGCAAGTTGTTAGCAAGTGTTCACCATTGCTATTTACGTTTCCTATTCCATGTTTTCCCAATACGTCTTTCCCAATACATATTTCTTGCTTATTGCCGACACGGGCACTAAAGTCACCTAGCAAGATGCTCCTGCTTTGGAATTCGTTGGAGAGCATTTTGTAGATCTTCTAGGGTGGGAGCGTAGGCACTAATAATATTGACGTAAGTTTTATCTGATATGGGGTACCTTAGGGTCATGAGACGTTCGGAGACTCCAATGGGTACTTCTGTTAAACTGGTGGCGATTTAGTTTTTGACTGCAATGCCTACGCCATGAATTCTACTGTGTGTTGCAGGGTAACCCTTTCAAAAGAAGGTGTAATGCTCCTCAGTCAGACTACCTTCATCTGCAAAGCGGGTTTCGCAAAGAGCGGCTACATCTATACTTAGCCGATGGAGTTCCTGTGAGACCAGTGCCGTTCTTCTTTCTGGTCGATTAGAGTTTGTGAGCTACAGCCAGAGACAAGACAACACACTGCCTCCTGGCACCCGACTGGGAGCTTCCCAACCAGCGGCAAGTTCTAACATCTCCTAGGGGAAGTAATTTTACAAATAATATAATAAAAAATATTTCGAACTTTTATTGTCTTTATTTATTTTTTGCAACTTACACAACCTTTCGGTCAATGATACATTTGAAATTCTTTTAAGCATCATACTGAATCATTATCTACCACATTCAAAGAAATTTCAACGTAAGTTACGCAGTAAAAAATGTTGAAATATAACTACGATTAAGGAAAAAGTTTTCATAGTAATTAAAATTAATTAGATATGGTTTGTTGGCCAGAAGAAATTGATTAGCGCAATAAACATGCATAACCTTGGCAATTTATTCAATTGAATTTAGTAATAAATACTAATACGACACCGTTTGGGTAGCAGTCATATTCAATTTTATTATCTATACTGATATTATCAATATAAAGAGAGACCCTTTAATATCATATGGTGATATTAAAGAAATATTTATTAAATTATTATAATCCTTCTTTTAGGAATAAAAAACGTTCAAATTTAATCTCTTTGCATTCACTCATCAGAATAGTTCAATTTATTAAAAATTCAATTTTGTTATGCTTTGAGGGACATTTTTTAGAAAGAACTCTTTGTGTCTTTGAAAAAATAATTAAAGTATCTTATTACCTTTAAGAAAAACTTATTCGTGTAGCATTTCTTTTAAACGAATGAAATATTAAATTTAAGTATTATAACCATTTTGGAAATACTGTAATAAAAATGAAAATATGTCTTTTATAAAAAGATGATCTGAATGTAGATCTATCTCAAAGAGCTATGGAACGATGTATGCTAGGGGTCTGTCTACGAGACAAAATTCGTAATGAAAACATCGGGAGGCAAACAAGAGCTATAGTCTATAAAATAACTTTGAATTTTGACCGTTATTTTTTACCAACATGCCAAAAATATAAAATCCCTCTGTCAAAAAAGTTACTAATATTCTTTAAATTGAGTGCTTGAACGTATCAGATAGGTAACTCTTTTTACTTTCGTGAAATAGAAAAGGAAAATAATAAAACAAGTGAGAGTTCTTCCTCTTCTTGCTAAAATCAACTCGAAATGTCATAATTGTCAAAAGTAAAATGTCATCAGCTTTTGACATTCCTAAATATCAGACCATTGCCGTTTCTAAGAGAACAACCTCGGAGCGAGATTTATGACGTCACCCTAGTTAGATACTACGGATTAATGAATACGTTGTAGAATACATGGAAAACAATTATTTCTCGTATTTTTGGTTTGTATTTTAAAAATGATATAGTTTACATGAAATATACGTAATATACAGTTAATAAATACAATATATATACCTATTTATAGTAATAAATACTTTGGCAAATAAACTATGAACCATACAAATGCAGCAAATGTTTTACAATATACAAATAATGAATAGGTACATAAGATAATGGGTAAAATGTAAAATATATTTTAAATTTTGGGGTTTGAAAATCGATCTAATTTAACAAAAAACATTCAATATCTACTAATAGTGATGTATTATTATTTGCATTCACAAAATTTATATGCATATTTTGCAAGTATCAATGTACGAAAAATTATATTTGAAAATAATACAATATAGAAAACAAGGCGTCAGCGATGGCTATGAAATAAAGATCGCTGTCATTTTATATGTAAAATTATTCTAAAATTATTGATTTTCTTGGGATTTAGGTTCGAGAAAAACGCCGATTAAGTTTTCATTTGGTTTTTAATTATTTTTTTTGGTTAAAAAAACGTTTCGGCTAATATTATAGCCTTCATCAGTTTTGTGTCATATAAAAAAACTAGTGTCGAATATAATCCAAAAATACGAGGAATAATTATGATTTCCATGTATTCTACAACATAGTTATTAATCCGTAGTATCTAACTAGCGTTACGTCATAAATCTCGCTCCGAGGCTGTTCTATTAGAGACGGTATTGCGTCAGCATGGCCGCAAGTTGCTAACCTAATAAAATTAACACTAGAAAAACCCGCGGGAACTGTCAAATTCAAAGTTATTCGTTTCACAGACTATACCGGTATAATTCAGGAAGTGGCTAAAATGAAATGGCAATGGGTTGGACATGTTGTTAGACTGGAAAAGGCAGATGGGCACATAGAATAACAGTGTGGAGGACAATACAACTAAAAGAAGTGTGGGACGCCCACAGAAACGTTAGGCGGACGACATTAGGGAAGTGGCAGGTAAACGGTGGTTAAATACAGCACAAAATAGGGAGACATGGAAAAGGATAGGAGAGACCTATATCCAGAAGTGGGTGAATCCAGGTTGAGGAGGAAGAAGAAGTGAATCTATGTGGATAGAATTGGTGATAAATCACTAGAATGAATGATCAAGATTTACATCTATATCTAGCTGAAAAGCTAGCAAAAAAATCGCCAAAAAATCACGAATAACTATAAAATTTTAATTTTCTGTCTGTTTTCGACTAAAACGCATCTAAAATTGTCCATCATAATCTATTTGAGACGGACATAAGGCAAATGTACATGCAACAAACTACTTCATTCTATTTCCACTTATTAAGCATTCATAAAGCAAAAAGTGTTAAATGCATTAGCATATTTTTGCATGAACAAGAAGTATTTTCGCAAGGTTCCAATAAAACCGTTACAAACGGGCCTAATGAATATTGATGCGGTGCTAAACAGGGGCAAATTTAGATAGGGGGCGTTGATTCGCATTTTCACTGCCAAGTTCATTAGTTATTTTCATCGTTTTCAATCGGGAAAGGCAAGTATTTAAAAAAATAATTAATAGAACGTCAGGCTTTTTCTGTTTTTGGAAAATTAAAATAATATATAAAAACGTTCTTCGAAAAATCGCTTTTTATTCAAAATCTGAACTAGATAGGTATTAGAAACCCTAATATAGTTTGTGAGAGTAATTAAATTTGCCTCGATTTATTTAAAAAAAAACAGGGTGTTGTATTTGAAATAAAAAAAAAATTGGCGCCGGGAGGCACGTATAGCCGCTCATACTAAAATATGTTAATATCTCGAAAACTGCGACTTTGACTGATTTTGATGTTATTATAAACTAGGTTTTTGCCGCGACTACGTTCGCGTTACACATCGAATAGTTCATGCATTGATTTAAATGATTTACTTTGTATATAATAGAGCTAGTGAACCTTACAAATGCCCTATTTAAACTATGTTTTTAAGAGTTTTAGAGCTACTCGTATTTCATATGAAAGTTATCAATTGTCGATTTTCTGGGTATTATACAGGGCAAGTCTTGAATAAGTTCAAATATTTTCAGGGCTGGTAGATCTCGATAAAAAACCATATTTTTTCTTTACCGTTTTTCAAATAACACCAAAATAACTGAGTTATTTTACTTTAAAAATTTCCAAAAAAAAATATTTTTTGCTTAAATTTTGAGAACCACTGCAGCTTTTCGGGTTTTTCTGTCTTGTAAATTTAATCTACTACCTATCTATGTTGCCATATTATCAAAAAATTATGGTTTTTAACTAAAAACTAAAAAAAATCAAAAAGGTTTTTCAAAAAATTCCAAATTACCAAAAAAAAATTTGCAAAAAACTCATAATCGTGTTTCTGGGGTCAAATATACCTACTACCGGTAAGAATAATTGCACTTATTTAAGACTCGCTCGACAAAAAATCGATATTGATATTTTTGACTTATTACATATTTTTTACTTAAAATTTATAAAAAGCCGTCAATATTCCAATTTCAACAGCATTTTTATTCTCTTTAAATATTATTATGTACTTAAGAAAATTCTAAAATTTAAAAAGCGTTTTTTATTTTTTCATCGCCTGTATATGACTTTATGACACACTTTGTATATCTGAAATAAAAAATCTTAATAATTCTAGAAGTTATCGAAATCAAAGTATTTCAAAGAAGTTCAATTTTGGCCACAAAATGTTTTTGAAATCTTGCTTTTTTTAACACTTTTTTCAATTTTTTCTAACTACTTCCATTGACTGAAACTAATTATGTATGGTTGGATAGAGGGTGGATGGCGATCTTCCAGGGCGGTTTTTTATTTCTTATTTATATATAGATTATTTTCGAAATCGAACGAAAGTCAATTTCAAAGAAATTTTGCAAAATCTGAAAATAAAATCTCTCCAAAATAATAAATAGTGAAATGATTATTTACCCTCAATAGATAGAACCCCTACCTATGGTCCCATATAAACTGTATTACTAAAATAAATAGTTTTGAAATATGAAGTTTTCAAATGAATATTTGAAATTTTCAATTGTCGCTTTACTTAATATACTCCCTTGATATTTCTTTTATTTTTCATTTCTTTTTTTGGTTTATTAAGAGCACTAATACTCCATTTATAGTTATTTTTTATTCCTTGAAGGATAATTGAAGAAGAAATATAGAAGTCTATATTATTGATGTGTCACTAAATAAATCCTTGTATAAAATTTTATACTGCTAGATGTTATAGTAATGCATTTTCGTACAGCAAACTTTCATTCCCTATTCTAGTCCCTAAGATTATAAATTTCATAAAATCGCTTTATCCAAATAATTAACTCATGCCTTTTAAATGATCCTTTGTGCCAATTTTTATGTATATAATCCAGAGATCACCAAGTTTTATATAAATTTTTACTAACTTTACCCATTTGATTGATGAATTTCAAAAATCTCTTCTAATTCTTTTTGTAGGATTTCATTCTTCTAGACCACATAGTAAGGAATTTTCATGCAACAAATTGTTCCGACATAATTTTACTCTCTAAGAGGATGAATTTCTAAAATCGCTTTGTGTAGCTAATTCACTAATGTCGTTTAAACGAACCTTTGTGCTAATATTTATGTCTCTAAAGCTGGCGGTATGAACTGTGTTTTTCAGGTATGTGTTAGTATTTAGTCGTTTTACAAAAAGAAATAGCCATTAAACAACATAAAAATACTTCATAACAAATCTACACATATAAACCTTTCATTTACAAAAAGATTCATCAAGATTGGTGAAGCGGTTTCGGCGGGATGGATGTAACAAAAAAAAACCTTGAGCTTTTATACAGGGTGATTCCTGTAAGTCGGTCATGCTTTCGGGGAATGATGGGGGACGTCGAAATATTAATTTTGATATAGCACACTATGGGTCGGAAATGCCTCTTACGCAAGATACAGGGTGTTAAAGTTTTTGAAAAATTAAAGATATTCTTTCATAGTTCTTTAACAGTTTAAGGTATCGTTATAAAATTTTATTATAGGAGTCTACCTAACAGAGACACTTTAAATGTAAAGAGAAGCGGTTTTAGTTTCAACAAGTGGCGTAGCTGTGATACGCATCGGGTAATATTTTTAAAAAAATAGTATGCCACTGATAAAAATAAAAATTTCGGAGTTTTTATATTTATTTCGGGTTTATTTCTAAGAAAAAATGTCTCTTGCAACTTTCTTCTATCTAACACCATTTTGTTACAATTTACAAGTAAATATTTTTTTTAATGAGAACCTTAAATATGCCGAATTATTATAACAACCTTAAAACTAAGAATTTTATTATTAACAATAAAAAAATTCTAGTTTAAATTTATAATTTTTTAAAAATATATTTAGAGCTAATAGTAAAAAGTACCAAAGTTACCCAAGATGAAGGCAGCTAACGATGCACATGTGTTTCTGCCCTCTAGTTATAATTCGCTGGTATATTTAAGATTCTCATTAAAAAAAATTATTTATTTTTAAATTGTGACAAAATGGTGTTAGATAGGAGAAAGTTGCAAGAGACATTTTTTCTTGGAAATAAACCGGGTAAATAAAAAAACTCCAAAATTTTTATTTTTATCAGTGGCGTACTTTTTTTTTTGAAAAAAATTACCCGATGCGTATCACATCTACGCCACTGGCTGAAACTAAAACCTCTTCTTTTTACATTTAAAGTGTCTCTGTTAGGTAGACTCCTATAATGAAATTTTATAACGATACCTTCAACTATTAAAAAACTATTAAAGAATATCTTTAATTTTTCTAAAACCTTAACACCCTGTATCTTGCGTAAGAGGCATTTCCGACCCATAGTGTGCTATATCAAAATTAATATTTCGACGTCCCCTATCATTCCCCGAAAGCATTACCGACTTACAGGAATCACCCTGTGTATGTATGGATATGATATTTTACTATGACGACAGCGAATGTCGGTTTTTTTTATAAAAATAGATGAAAACTCTGACTTAAGTCATTTCTAAAAAGACTTAAATCAGGGGCGGGAAAGTGAAATAGCAAAAGCGGTTCCACCGTTTCCACGGAAATCTTAAATAAAATAGTTCAAGCCCTAGCCACTAGGTGGTAGTGCAATTAATTTTTAGGTTAAGAAGTTGCTACTAGTTATTGCCAGATGGCGTTAAATCAGAATTTTTTTGTAGTTTCCATAGTTTCCAACGGCCATTGTCATACTATTGTCAAATTCTCAAAAAATATTGTCGTTGTCATAGCGCCAATCATAATATTATCAAATAAATGATTATCAAAATGTTTTTCAAACTATAATTTGTTATATGTGTTTTAGACAATTCCTTGTGTTTGTGGCCCTAAAAATATAATGTAAGTCTTTTATTTTTGCCATCATTTAAGTACCTATTTATATTTACTCCATTTACAAAACTTTGGGCGTATTACGTTGGTCTTGTTTTATTATAATCAACGATGTTTAAATATTTGACTTATAAATAAAAACTTTAAATAATAAATAATATTTCACATGTTTGGCTTTAATTCTATTTAATAATTGTATAAATTATACTGTTAAATCTTATTTTTTACACATCACAACGATACTTGTTATTAGTATTGTTGAATTTGTGTAAAAAATAAGATTTAATAATCAAATTTAATTATATATTTTAGAGTAAAATTCAATAAATACGCTCATTTAAAAAGCCCGCGCTTCGATCCATTTAAAACAAGCCCTACTCAATAGATGGCGCCACTTCTGTAGGACCCTTTTTCAGTATGGCAGAGTCCATTCATTTTCTAGCTAGGTATATTCTTTGACTTAAATCTTTTCCGAGATCTTTTCTAAAATGACTTAAATATTTTAAAAGATTTTTAGCCTTTTTTAATGACTAAGTCTTTTTAAAACTCGGTTTTCGAAATAAGACTTAAAATTAAATGACTTAAGACATTAAAATGATTTAATAAAAACTTATGTTTTCTGTGGGCTTGCAGCTTGCAGCTCTGATTCACAACAGGAAAATCCCCATGTATGATTAGTTATAACGCAAGAAACAATACGTCTTTAAGGTCGCGATGATTACCCCCCCCCTCCCATTCATTTTACATTCTGCATTCAAACCAAGCCACAAATCCCTGCAGAATCAGGTCATGAGCTCACAATAGGAGACTAGTATTAGCGTCCACAGTTCCGTTTTATGCAGCCACGTAGCCGAAATCTTTCAAACAACAACACCGCGTATATTCTCTCTCTCTTTAGTAACTTTATTGTTTAATCATCTCTCTTGTTGCGGATCGGCCTGCCAGCGTTTCTGCGGGAAGACCGTTTTGTGTGTGGATTATTTTATTAGAAATGCAAAAAGCTTGAGCTCAATGAGAGGCCATGATATAAAGGAAGAGGGTGGGAAGAAATCTTTTATTTTGATGGTAATTAAATTTG
Organism: Sitophilus oryzae; assembly: GCF_002938485.1. Taxonomy (NCBI): domain Eukaryota; kingdom Metazoa; phylum Arthropoda; class Insecta; order Coleoptera; family Curculionidae; genus Sitophilus; species Sitophilus oryzae. Next base: position 301,411 of record NW_022146184.1, on the reverse strand, counting down.
TTTTTGATGCCGGATTTAACCGGTATTAATTGGGCTTTTAATGAAAATAATTATTTTCAAATTTTGTGTGACTTCAACGAGATTTGAGGAGTTTACATTTTGTTTGATGACAAAACATTTTATTCACGAACGGATACGTATTTTCCAAGTTATTTAATTTACTGCTATTTATCAAAATTAATAGGAAACTATAAATAAAATTATTGTTGCGAGCCGGTGTGGACTCGACCTAACCTCACAATATGGCCCGCCCTCGGATGACCTTAACATCGCATAGACACCGCAATGATTCATTCGTTCGAGAAGAATCGAGACCCACTAGAATGGACTCGTACATACGAGAACCTTCGAAAACCTTCTCTATGCGCCTAACGATCTTTGGACTATTCTAGATTTCTTTTACCTGTCGGTATAAAAGCCGGCGGCAGTGGCCTAGAGAGGGCAGTTAAAAATATACAGTTGACGCGCTAAAATTCAAAATAAATTCTTAGTTATAAATCGTTTGTAAATAGTTCTATAAGTCTTTTATCGTTATTGTTTTTGTTAATTAGTGTTAAATAAATAGTGTTTAAATAAATTGTGACTTTCTATCCACACGGAACCGACGAAAAAACGTAACAATTGGTGTCAAGTGTGGCGTGTGTGATAGACAAGAAAAATAAAAAGACTGACCATGGCTCTGAAAAAATTGTTGAAAGACTTGAAAGTGTTCGAACTGAAATGCATATTGGAAGAGAGAGAGTGCGAGACAGATGGAAAGAAAAGCATTTTTGCAAGCTAGACTGAGAGACGTTTTGGTGGAGGAAGGTGAGGATCCTGACACATTTTACTTCGAGCTGGAAGGTGACCTTGACTCGTCATTGAAAAATTTGCAAGACAATTTAAACGGCAATTTGAATAATTTAGAAGATAAAATGATGAAAATTCCCAGGATTTAATTAATATTTTAGAAGATAAGATCGCAGAAAATTCTAAAGACATACAGGCCAGCTTTAATAATAAAATACTTAATTTAGAAGAAAAGATAACAGAAAATTCCAGGGAATTAGAAGAGAGATAACAGATACACAAGACAAAATAACACAAATTAGGACGATGTAAATAAAAAAATCGAAATTTTAAAACAAGAAATAGCAAAGGCAAATTCACCAAAATGTCAAGAAACATCGGAGGCACCGAAACTAGTCGAAAATAAGTATATCTCAAAGTCAGTTATTAAGCCTCCACAGTTTGACGGAAAGACCGCTTGGGCCAATTATTTTTGCCAGTTTGAGGCCGTTGCGAGAGCGAACGGATGGACAATCGCTGAAAAGGCTACCGCTTTGACTGTCGCACTGCGAGGAGATGCGACTGATATTCTGCAGACATTGTCACCATCGGAACAGGGAGATTATCAGCAATTGGTACGACATTTAGAAATGAGGTACGGCCAAGCTCATTTGGAACATGTCATTCCCAGCTAAAAAATCGCATTCAAAAGTCAAATGAGTCTCTGCAGGAGTTTGAAGCCGACGTAGCCCGCCTCGTTCGCCTTGCGTACCCTGCTACGCCAGAGAATGTTATGGAGCGGTTGGCAGTACAGGCATTCTCCGACGACTTACGTGACAACGAGACAAGACAAGCACTTCTCCTAGCCCACCCAACGCACTTGGTGGATGCTTTAGCACGTGCCCTAGAATTTGAGGCCGCGAAACAAAGTTCTCGGTCTTTAGGAAGAGTACGGGCCATCGACGAATGTTCTGACGAATCCGTGGAAGGGATTATTCGGAAGATAATGGACCAGTACATGGGCAAGAAGGGACCGATTCGTTGCTGGAACTGCGGACAGGTGGGACACGTGCGAAGCCGTTGTAAGGAGAAGAACGAAGAACCGGCTTCGTCGAGGTCGGAAAACTACTAAGGGTCGAAATGAAGGGGCACACGTCGACCTGTACCCAACATGCCCCAACGAAAACTGTTCAAGTCGCCTCGCTACAACACAAATTCAACAGCATTTTTGTGGATGGTTTTGTTGATGGAGAGTTCCGGACCATGCTGTTGGATACAGGTGCGACGAAAACTATCATCAGACCGGACATTCTTAAACATCGAAGAAGGTTAAAACAACACAATGGCGACTACGTACTGCTACGGGGGGCTCCGCTGCTGTCCATGGAGAAGTAAATCTTAATTTTGTTATTGGGAGCACCAGTTTTGAACATCCAGTGTTAGTAGCAGATATCGAAGATGAACTTATTCTCGGAATGAACATCATGACCACTAAAGGTTTTGACCTAAACTTCAAAGAGGGAATTTTGAAAATAAATGAGGAATAAGTGGTTCTACATCGAAAATGTGAGGAGACGCTTCGCGTGGTAGTAGCAGAAGATGTTTCGATCCCTGAGCGCTGTGAGGTATTTTTGGATGGTTGCCTGGAAGGTAAAATGAATAATGGGAGTATTATTCTGTTGGAGCCAAGGAACCATGACAGCGAAATAGGACGAGGGATCGCTGTTGGAAAAGCCCTGCTACGAGCGAAGAAAACTGTACCGGTGAGAGTAATGAATACGAATTATTATTCTGTATCCTTGAAGAAGGGAACCCTGTTAGGGTACTGTTGTTCGGTCTCCTCAGTCATTCGAAGCGTGGAAGCCTCCAAAGTTTCGACTTCAAAAATTCCGGACAAAATGGTGAAGGAGTTAGTAAACGTTAAGGGATTATCTCCCGAAAATAGTAGAAAATTGGGAAACCTGATAATCAAGTATCAAGATGTGTTTGATAAAGGAGAAGCAGGACACAGAGGTCGTACCAATTTAGTACAACATAAAATTGATACCGGAGATGCACGACCAATCAAACAAAATCCGAGAAGACTTCCGCTCGCCAAACGTGAAGAAGCTGATAAAATCCTTCGAGAAATGAAAGAAGAGGGTGTCATCGAACCATCTAACAGCCCGTGGACATCGCCGGTAGTACTAGTAAAGAAGAAAGACGGTACCACCAGATTCTGTGTTGATTATCGGCAGCTCAATAATGTTACCAAGAAGGATAGCTATCCCCTGCCGAGGATAGACGATACTCTAGACACACTGGCGGGGTCAACGATATTCTCTACGTTAGATCTGAAGAGTGGATATTGGCAAGTCGACATGGCGCCGAAAGACAGAGAGAAGACAGCGTTCTCAATGGGCTCCGGACTGTGGCAATTTACCGTCATGCCTTTTGGATTGTGCAACGCGCCAGCTACCTTTGAGAGACTAATGGAGTCTGTGTTAAAGGGACTATCCTGGACTACCTGTTTAGTGTACCTGGATGACATCATAGTGGTTGGGAAATCCTTTGACCATCATCTGAAGAATTTGGAAGAAGTTTTCAAGCGACTAGGGGAGTTCTGGTTTGAAACTTAGCCCCAAGAAATGTCATCTGTGTCAAGAAAAGGTACACTACTTGGGCCATATAGTCTCCTCTCAAGGAGTTGCGGTAGATCCACAGAAGACCAAGACAGTGGAAGAGTGGCCGATACCTAAAGATAAACATGAACTACGAAGCTTTTGGGACTATGCACATACTATCGACGCTATGTACAGGGTTTCGCCACCATCGCAAAACCATTGACCAGACTTACCGAAGGCGAGAGGCGTTTCTCTTGGGACTCAGATTCTGACGAGGCATTCCGAAAATTGAAGAAGGCCCTGACTAGTGCGCCCATACTTAGCTACCCTCTTGGCAACGGAAACTTTATATTGGATACCGACGCTAGCAATGTTGCATTAGGCGCTGTTCTGTCTCAGATCCAGGATGGTCAAGAAAAAGTCATTGGTTATTTTAGTAAGACCTTGTCAAAACCGGAAAGGAACTACTGTGTAACCAGACGAGAATTACTAGCAGTAGTTAAAGCAGTGGAACACTTCTACAAGTATCTCTATGGAAGAAAGTTCTTGTTAAGAACAGACCATGCTGCTTTTGAAATGGCTGTTGCAGTTTAAGAATCCTGAAGGGCAGGTAGCTAGATGGATTGAACGATTACAAGAATTTGACTTCAACACAGAACATCGAGCTGGGGCAATCCATCGAAATGCCGACGCACTTTCCAGAAGACCTTGCGCTAAGGACTGTAAGCATTGTGCCCGAGCAGAAGAGAAAGAAGTGAAACTCCTAAGAACAACTGTGGTTAATGATAGTTGGCAACCCGGAGATCTTGCAAATGACCAAACCAGTGACCCAGAATTAGGTTTAGTAATTAACTGGAAAAACACAGGCCAAAGACCAACGTGGGAAGAAGTTTGCAGATATTCGCCGAACGTAAAGTCGTACTGGGCCCAGTGGAATTCCTTGGTAATAGATAACGGACTACTTCGCCGTGTGATCGAGAGACCGGAGGGACAAGAAGAGAGAAGGCAGATCGTCATTCCAAAGAAGAGGGTCCCAGAAGTCTTGGAGGAAGTTCACAATGGAACCAGCGGAGACATCTTGGTGTTACCAAGACACTTGGCAAGCTGCGTGAACGGTTCTACTGGGTGAACTGCAAAGAAGATGTGAGGGCCTGGTGTAAGAAATGTGACATTTGCGCAGCCATTAATGGGCCACAAAAGCGTGGTAAAGCCCCTATGCGCCAGTACAATGTTGGTAGTCCCTTCGAACGAATAGCGATCGACGTGGCTGGTCCTTTCCCGGAGACGAACGATGGCAACAAATACATTGTGGTAGTAATGGATTACTTCAGCAAATGGGTCGAGGCCTACGCGTTGCCAAATCAAGAAGCGTCCACGATTGCTGATGCCCTTGTTAAAGAATGGATCTGCAGGTTTGGTGTTCCCATGGAGCTTCATTCAGATCAGGGAAGAAACTTTGAGTCCAATCTGTTCCAAGGCGTCTGTGAAGTCCTGAACATCCGCAAGACCAGGACGACTGCTCTACATCCACAATCCGATGGGATGGTTGAACGCATGAACAGAACTATCAACCGTTATCTGGCCAAAGTAGTCTCTGACCACCAAAGAGACTGGGACAAATTTCTTCACCTGTTCCTGTTGGCCTACCGTTCATCCGTCCAAGAATCTACAGGGCAAACTCCAGCCAGCATCGTTATGGGACGGGAAGTGCGCCTACCCTGTGATCTGAAATTTGGTTGCCGACCGGGAGAAGAAGTCGCCGGAGAAGATTATGTCCACACACTACGTCAAAGGATGGACGACATTCATCAGAGAGTCCGCCTAAATATTCAAAGTGCTAGTGACCGAATGAAGGAACACTACGACATTCAAGCTGAGCATGGAGGATACCAACCAGGGAAGTTGGTGTGGCTATATAACCCGCAGAGACGTCGTGGGTTATCTCCGAAGCTACAATCCTCGTGGGAAGGGCCATACGAAGTCATGGATAGAATTAATGACGTCGTATACCGTATCAGAAAATTGCCAAAAGGAAAACCGAGGGTAGTCCATTTCAACCGTTTGAGCCCCTACCAAGGCGAAATAGAAGATCGTGCTGGGACCGTGAGAACCTGCAGCTTTGATCCCCCTGATTCGGAGATGTCCTTTGACGATTTCATGGCCCGATACAACAGCAGTGAGAAGGCTCGCTATGGTGTAACCAAAGAAGATCAACGAGACCTCTTTTCCGTGCCTCCTGATTATTCGCTCGCTCATTGTGTGGCTCGAGATTTGCGGATGTCCAGAGGAATCGCTGCGACGTTCAATGAGAAGTTTGGGCGTGTCGGAGAACTACGCCGACAGGATCCAGAGGTTGGAAGCGTCTTGAGGCTAACCGACAATGCACATGGTCAAGCAAGGCACATCTTCTACCTGGTCACCAAGGAATGGTCCCCGAGTAAGCCGACTTATCTCAATCTATGGAAGACCCTGATTGAACTGAGAGAAGCCCTGCTAAACAACAACATTGCACGATTAGCCATTCCGAAGCTGGCGTGTGGACTCGATGGTTTGAGTTGGCGTACAATCCGGAACATGATTGAAGTCTTGTTCAGATTTACGGGAATCGAGATCCTCGTTTGCTGCTACAACCCAAAGCTGAGATCGGGAGAGAAAACTGTAGACTGCTATTTCTACCAGACTTCGCAATGTACCAGGGGCCAGCTTTGCAAATACCTTCATTCACCGTATACATCTCGGGACGAGCATGTGCCTAAGAAGGGGGCAGTGTTGAGAGCCGGTGTGGACTCGACCTAACCTCACAATATGGCCCGCCCTCGGATGACCTTAACATCGCATAGACACCGCAATGATTCATTCGTTCGAGAAGAATCGAGACCCACTAGAATGGACTCGTACATACGAGAACCTTCGAAAACCTTCTCTATGCGCCTAACGATCTTTGGACTATTCTAGATTTCTTTTACCTGTCGGTATAAAAACCGGCGGCAGTGGCCTAGAGAGGGCAGTTATAAATATACAGTTGACGCGCTAAAATTCAAAATAAATTCTTAGTTATAAATCGTTTGTAAATAGTTCTATAAGTCTTTTATCGTTATTATTTTTGTTAATTAGTGTTAAATAAATAGTGTTTAAATAAATTGTGACTTTCTATCCACACGGAACCGACGAAAAACGTAACATTATTTAGTTATTTCATTTATATCAGTCACCCGATGACCCGATTTTCCAAATTTCAATGTTACCGTCATCAATATGCACAGATAGAGAGTGAGAAGAGTGTCTTCTGTGTCACTCTTACTGTTACTCTTGTTGTTAAGTAGAGCAACTCTTTACTCTTTAGAGTTACTCTTTACTCTTTTAAATTTAATAAAGAACGAAGATATATTCTATAGTTGTCAATGGGGATCAAAAAACGGGCCTGCTTGGAGAAAAGTCCGGAAGTTTTGAAACTTTGCAGGTTTATAGGTTTTGGGGTCCCTACCCAAGTAGCATTTGGACGTTATCTAACGTCGGGTATACGTCGCGTTCAATAAACCCGACGTCGGGTACCAACGTCGGTTCGACTTGCACCTAAATGAGGAATACAGATTCGGGTCGCCTCGACGTCGGTATCTGACCTAATAGGGAATGTAATTCTACCAGTTACCAACGTCATATTACGTTGGATTTTAGTTACTTAAAATTCGTCGCTAAGCAGTTACGTTACGTTTGGTTTCATATTCGCTACCAAGAATACATAAAAACGTAACCAAACTACCTAATTACAAATGGATTCATAATCACTCCTCGAATATAACTATAAGTGCCTACCTAATTTCATATTATAATAATTCTGAATCATTAATCCAGACATCAGTTTTGTCAACGGAGGTCACTTTTTTGATATATCTGATTAAAATACTCCGGAAAAACAACGAGCGCCTTCAAAAGTAGGTAGATTTATGAAATAAAAAATATCTATAAAAAAAGTAACTCATAAAAATAATTTTTTATTTTCTAGCTGGTTTAATCATAAAACTGTACTGTGGTTCCCCCCAAACTCAACCTTATCAATATTATTCTACTAGAAATCGGAATGTGAATATAAATTTTAAAAACCAAAAACGATTTTAAAATGGCTGACAATCGGATACCTGTTAAGAATGGCGGATTTCTGTGTCCGACTTAATATGAACTACCAATATACCAATTCCGACCGGGTCTCCAACATTAGTCGTCTCACACGACCGAAGTCATCAAACCGGACAACCGGCAATCGTATTATGACGTATATAATTCCAACGTACGCCATACGTAACCTCACTTTGCGTATCAGTGATTTGTGGATTTGTGCAACTATATTTTAGTTTTTGTTTTCTCTTTAAAACAATGGGCAGCCACTTTTTTAAGATAGTATATACAAAATTTAAAAGAATTGGAACCAGTACCTCACATGTGGGAGGAGGATGGGGTCTGCTGGTTTCCTAAGCTAAAAAATGAAATTAAGATGCACCAGTGTAATGCAGCATCTCTTCCGGATAAAAAGAATTCGTGGGCGGAGGGAAGACATCACTACTATTATTATTATTTTGCAAAAGCCTCGACCTCTTTCTGTAAAATGTAGATGAATGTCTAAATGCCTTTTCAGTGTTTTTTTAGGCATAATAAAAAAAATTATGTTTGTTTATAAAAACTTTTTATTAGGTTATGTTCATGATGTTTATTAAGCCGCAAATAAATGCTACCTAATGGGTTTTATTTACGGACGTAAATAGAGATACGTAAATTAGGTTAACAATATGAACATAAAATATAACAAAATATAATTGGACATTACTTTAGGGATTATCAGTGAGACGTATCCTATTCGGACAACGGGTAGACGTCGGGCTAGTTCAAGTATAGGTACGTCGTGCAAGCCAACGTTGGAACGACGTTGGGAAATTAATAAAAATGGTACGTTGTTATTTTGTACGTCGACAGATCGTTGGATTTACCGACTCGGATCCAACGACGTCACTTTTAATAGGAAAGCGACGTCACCAGACGTATCACCAGCACCCGACCTAAATTTGCACAAAGTCTGACGTCGCTTCAGGTCAGATTTAGTTCGAAGTCAGATAGATGCTACATGGGTAACTAAAATCCATAAAATGCACATCTCCAGACTTGCCGCCGGCGCCGCCATCTTGCTAAGATGGCGCCCAAAATCGGTATTTTGTAAATATCTCGAAAACTATGCGTTTTTCGCAAAAACTTGAAGAGAGAAAAATTAAAGAGAATAAAATTTCCTATAAAAAAGGTCCATAGAAATTTTCGCGAAAGTCAACCGTTTAGGCGCAAAGTCCCTGAAAATTTTACAATTTTGCTTAAAGTATGATATATTATGTATAGGCGATTTTCCGAAACCAAATGCCGATTAGGGTTTACTAAAACTAGTTTTAGTTTAGTTTCTTCAATTTTGTCATAAAACAGCGGCATATCATTAATTCGCTTAATATAATAATAATTAATTTATGAATAATTAATTGTCGTGCTAGACAGCATTCATTGCGAACTTACCACTAGGTTCAGCATTGGTCTGGTTGTACCAAAGATGCCGAAGAATGGGGTTGGAAGAAAACAAAAACAGGCATTACTCCAGTCACAACGTTGACAGATCCAGCTCCAAAATCCCTATTGGCATTTTTATCCTGTAAATGCAAAACCAACAACTGTGGTAAAGCCTGCGGATGCAGAAAAACAGGATTAAAATGATCAATGATTTGTGCATACTGCAATGGGAAATCCTGTGACAACGTCACTGAAGTGTCACTTGACGAATCCGATGAAGAGGAGTTGGACTGGCCTGTAGTAATTCCTGTGGCTGAAGATGAAGAGTTGGACGAATTGAGAGACCACCCTGAAGAGCACAGCACAGCAGACACGATCGACTTTACATCAAAGAGCCAGGTCCGTCGGGCTTGTGCAGATAAGTTAAATTTTTTAATTTATCTAGTGGAATAGGCTTCCGGGGAGACCACGTTAAAATAAACGCGCCATATACTTTGCCTCTTGGGTGGTGTGGAAACAAGTACACATTTTCAATAATTAAAATTTAGTATTCATAAATGAATGGGCGAATTAATGATACGCCACTGTTTCATGACAAAATTAAAGAAACTAAACTAAAACTAGTTTTAGTGAACCATAATCGACATTTGATTTCGGAAAATCGACTATACATAATATATCATATTTTCCGCAAAATTGTAAAATTTCCCAGGATTTTGTGCCTAAACGGTTGACTTTAGCGAAAATTTTCATAAAACCTTTTTTATAGGAAATTTTATTCTCTTTAATTCTGCTCTCCTCAAATTTTTGCGAAAAGCGTATAGTTTTCAAGATATTTACAAAATACCGATTTTGGGCGCTATCTTGGCAATATAGCGGCTCCAGCGGCAAGTCTGGAAATGTGCATTTTATGGATTTTAGTTAGGGACCCCAAAACCTATAAACCTACAGAGTTGCAAAACTTCCGGACTTTTTTCCAAGCAAAAATCCCCAATGACTGAACTACTAGGGCTCCGAATTATCTGAGATCCGGGCAGCGATAACTGCCGGCAGTTCTCAAAATGTTGCTTGTACAACTGTTTGTTTTAAATCTTTAAAGTTAAATAATTCGGATATTTTTAATTTATTTTAAAAATGACAAAGAGAAAATATGTTTATTTTGACTAGATCTACCACCCCTTAAAATCTGCGGTTATTTATCAGACACCCTGTATTAACAAGCAAACCAATCTTGTATAAGAATCATCAACTAATAGTGTTTACATTTTATGCCTTAGTATATTATTATTAAATTACCTTTAATTGTTTTCCGGTTTTAAACGATTTTGAATATAAAATAGATGGGTACTTGAATGGCAAAATTGAATGTCTGAAATCTTAAGTATACTAGAAATTGTAATAAAATTGAGAACAGATCCAATAAAAGCACACCGAGATTTTTCAATAAAACTATTACTAAATATCAAGAGCTTTCAAATGCCATTCTAACTGGTCTGATATTTGATTCATTTTGTGTATAATCTCAAATAAGATACTTATATAATTATAAGCTATAAATTGTTAATATCGACTAATATTATTTAGATTAAACATGCACGTTCTGTGATAATATAAGAAACACTACTATAAACCAACTAAAATAAATATAAAATTAAAATAAATGTGGAACGGTAAAGCCTCGGGTAAACCTAATTTATCTATGTACCAAAAAGTGGAGCAAAATAGTATATTAAACAACGAGTTTCGAAAGCGACGTTTTGTACACGAGTTCGACAGTTTGTTGGCTCGAGCCGCAGGAAAAAGCCACAAGTCGAACGAGTTGTGAACAGATTTTTCGAAACACCCTGTATACACTTTTAAAAAATTTCAAAATATGTAAAAAAACAAAATAAAATATACGTGTTTAAGCGTTTTTTCGGAAACTTGACCGTTCTTAAATAAAAAATATTTAATATTTGAGGGGTGGTTTCACCCCCTTGGAACTGGACTTTCGAAAAGTCCCTTCTTATCGAACCCCTACACCCTAGAATCAACCTGTATGCAAAAATTGAGCTTTTTACGTTGAGTGGTTTGAGCAGGATCGTGATTAATCTGTGAGTCAGTCACGGATATATTATATATTAGTATAGATAAGAAATATTAATAAGAAATCTAAATAAAAATCTTGAAAATTTAGTCTAAAAAAATCTAGTCGGACAACATTGTCCGAATGAATTATTCTCGGAATTATTGTTATTCAATATATATGAAACCATGATAAAGAGCAACCTCCTGTATGGAGCAGAAACATGGAGAATAACTGAGAGATACAAGAAGATGATAGAGGCCGTAGAAATGGATGTCATTCGAAGATCAATGGGAATTTCAAGACAACAACGAATAAGAAATAATACCATGAACCAACAAATGGGTATAGAAGGTACGATAACACAAGATATAGAGAAAAAGCAGCTGATCTGGTACGGACATGTAGAGCGAATGAAGGACACTAGATGGCCCAAGAAAATAATCAATTGGCAACCAAAGGGCAAAAGAAAACAGGGAAGACCAAAACTGGAATGGCAAAAAAGCGTACACAAAGCGATGAGTGAAAGAAACCTGTCAACACAGGATTGTACGAATAGAACAGGCTGGAAATTGGGTATCGGACAACGTAGAAAAACGTTCTAAACCGACTAATATATATATTATTGTTATTAAAAGAGAGAAACCAGTTCAAGAAAGACAATGATACAGTTTCAAATAAAAAAGTGAAAGCCGTTCATAAGCGTACCATGCAATCAGTACGACTTGATATTTGAAATGAGATGACTGGAGCCGCCTAGTCTACGGAATGAACGCCAAGAAATCAGTTTTGAAGAAATGGGCCAACAAAAGCAGAAAATTAATGCAATTAAACAAGACAGCAGGCTAATTAGTTACGTATTGTCTATTACTTTTGGCAGGAATGCATTAGTTAATTTTTGTGGGTGTAATGGTTATTTAATTAATGCTTCTTCCCCTATGTACCAAATAGCTATGCAGAATGCAGAGTTCGTCATCGTCATATACTTTTCCGTTTCAGGTTTAAAAACATGTTCAGCTCTCTCAATAGGTACAGAGTGGCTCAAATAAATTTAAAAAAAATGTCAATATTCCATGTGTATATTAAAAAATCAGATCTAAATTATAAGAAAATGCATTTTCTACAAAAACTTGAAGAAATAGGTAAAAAAATGGTATAATATAGTTTGATAGACAATTAAATTGTGCGTCTGACTAACGTAAAATATATAGGGTGTTCGATTTAAATAAACCAAGTTATAGCCGTTTATAACTAATAATTATTTAGAATACATTTTCAGACACTCTGTATAAGGTAGTATTATTTTTATTATTGCAACACAACATTTAGTAAATAAAAAAATTTCAGTACAATATTTGCTTTTAAAAACTTTAAGACGCCTAGAGAAATGAAGCATTAAGATTGCTATTGCATTTTCACAAAAGCGTAAGGATTTCAAAAACGGTAAGATTAAAGTGCTTAATCAAATATATATTTACTTCAATCGTAGAAATTAAAAATGTAATAATATCCGGGGTGTTCCGTTTAATAAAAAATACAACTTTGATTTTTTTTTATTATTTGGGGCACTATTAACTTTTGCAAATAATTTAAAATTGTAGCTTTAATAATCTTCCAACGATCTCATCATTCACAATTTCCAAAAATTTAGGCATTTGGCTACAATCCTCCGTGTCGAATATAGGTGAACAACCCTGTTGTTTTAATATGTAAAATGTAAACGTGTATTGTGTGACCTTAATTGTATATTTGTCTGATGATGCTCGTATGAACGAAACATGTGTCACAATTTAACTCTTGTTATAATTAATGTTGAGACCGAGACTATGAGTTTTTTTGCTTTGTTTTTTCTATTTACAATCTTCCGTGTCGAACAGCGTGAACAACCCTGTATACTGAGCTGAGGTGCATGCTCTTTTTTATACCCGGTTCTAAAATAAAGCATAGCTGCTGACGCAATAGGTAGTTATCGACCATAACAAATGCCTATTGACTGGGTTTTAGCTGCTGCAATCAGTGCATGCGAGTAGTAGCATAAATACTATGTAATCCCGCTTCACTTTTTGCCTTGTATTCTTTTTTAACTAAAAAAAAGCTTATCGGTAAAAACACGCCGTTGCCACTTTTGCACGAATATTTACCGCCCACTTTTTAAAAAAATATATCACCGCTGCTGTGCTGAAATTGAAATATTCCATTGCTTCAATTACTGAGGCGCAAATAGGAAAATTTCATTTTTATTTATCGAAAAAACTAATCTGCATTTTTGCTATATGCCTTTTAGCTTCAAAATTGTGTAATAATATTACTTTAGTGTTAGAAAAAAATGATTACTACAATAAAATGAAGAATGCCAAAAAATATAGTAGCAACTACAAAATAAACTTAGAAAAACACTACTAAACTACTTCTGGTATTATATACTAAACAAACTTAATAAATTAATCTATAAGCAAACAAGTAAAAAATAAACAAACAACAAAAATAAATAAATTAAAGAAATAAATAAGATTATTTATTGAAACTTATTATCCGAAATACCATTGTTCTTATATATACCGAGTGCGTCGCAAAAGTGGCTCACCCCCTATAACTTTTTTATTTTTTCAGATAAAATACGAGATTTGGTATATTACTACATGACATAAATTAGGATTGACTGACTTATTCAATCCTTTTCGGCCACTTCCTGTTTCACCGGAAATGACTACTTACAACTTCTGATTTTTAAATCACACCCTCGGTATATTTTTAATTTAGTCGATAAAAAATGATAGGTACTCTGAATGGAATGACACATTATATGTCAGCGTTTGACATTTTCGCTTAAAACAAAATTGTATTTTAAATTGCAATCTAGGGTGCCATGGCTATGTTAAAAACGCTAATTTTTAATCAAGGAGCCTTGGAAAAATAGATTTAATCGTCTAATGTTTTTAGTGTCTTGTCCTGGCGAGTTAAAAGATGTCCAAATCGTATTTTTAATCATATCTCAATTTTTTCAAACGGAACGAGGGTGGGAATAATTTGGTACCACACACTTGGTATTTCGAATCAAATTGTCGTTATGAATCGCATGTTGCAAATTCAAATAACCCATATTCGAAAATGTCAAAAGTTGACATATGATATGTCATTCTATTCAAAGTGTCATTTTCAATCCAAATAAGTAATAAAATACCGTGAATTTCACGTGAAACGGGAAGTGGCCGAAAACCAATTATAAATTAATTTATGTCATACACTAACATACCAAATCTAGATTTTTTATCTGAAAAAACAGAAAAGTTATAAGGGTGAACGACTTTTATGACGCACCCGGTAAAAAAGCAAAAAGACATAATTCCATTTTAATGAATAAGCTGTTGCATTCTGACTTTACGCAATGTATAGAACACTATCTGCTAATAAAAAAAAACAAAGAAACAATTGCACATCTCGTCCGTTTTAATCTCTATTGTTCTTTTTATCGCACTATTTTAAGCATTTTTCTGTTATTCCGTAACAAGTATACAGTCATTGTTCTTTAACGGTATAATCATTCCGTTTAGCATATTATATTGAAAAATTCCATTGAATTTACAGTCAGATAAACAACTTATAGGCCAGTCAAATAAGATCTATTTATAGGGGCCACTTGGAAAAAAGTGTTGGAAAGCTAATTATGGTTTTTATTTGTTCAGTTGACATGAAATATAAGTATCCTAGTTTTGCACGGTTGCTCGACCGCCGCTCGACTCAGGAGGACCAAAAGGTGGTAAAATTCTTGGACTTTTTTTCAGATTTTCGCCTATAGTTCCAAAACGTTGCGTTCTAGCCAATATTTTACTATTACAAAAATTAAAGACCATCAAATTCTTCGTATAATGAGTATCATTCGTTTAATTCGGTCTAGCAGCATGGCATCATCAAAAAAAGATGAAGAATGGTGATATTTTTCAATTTTGAAATTTGAATGATGCAGATTTGTCAATTTTGAATGAAAGTTGCAGAGCATCAAATTAGCATTTTACAGCAAGTAATACATGCTGAAGAAATTGACAATTTTGGCGTTCCGTCCAACTCTCCATGAAATTACTTAAGAAGTGGTATTTTGAATTAAATTAATACACATGTACAGGGTGGTTCGAATTCGACACTCATCATTGGGATTTCGGAAACCGTAAGAGATACAGGATCGGTTAAATAGAGGCAAAGTTACGCAATTTGATCCTCAATAAAATGGAACATTTGGAACTCAATAGGAACCACTAAAAACAATAAAGAAAAAATAAAGATTATAATCTGTATAATCTGTGCCCCTAGAAATAGGAATCATATTGACATCAAAATCAAACTTCTCATGTCAAAAAACTCCCAGACGCCAATTTTCATCCAAGTATTGACGTTACTTCAGAAATTATTTGGAAAAAAATCGAAATAAAAATGAATCTTCTACACATTATATCTCCGAAAATAAGCATTTTAGGACATATATTTATACCAACTTTTTTACTTACTTTTATTTTCAGAATAATATGCTGTTGAAGTTTCCGGAATACAGTTCGGACCACCCTGTATTTTACAATTACTCCATGTTTCCAGTGAAGACCTTTTGTTTTTATAGTAACCTACAATAGTCATTGTTGTACCTAATTTATAATTAGAGCTAAACAAAATTTCAAAATAATTATTTAGGCTTCCGATTGACTCTCTTCAAAAAAGAAATTGAAACATAATTTCACATGTCTATTTCCACTTGAAATTTTGTGTGTGTTCCGAAATCATAAACTTATATCCTAAAAATCCTAGTTATTACATTTTTCAACTTAATTGCTGAACTCTGTACCCTAAAATGAAGCTATTTCTCAAAACTGGGCTTTAAAAAAGCAATTATATCCTATCTTAATTGTTCGAGACACGAAACATGCCTCAAACCGCAAACGCTGTTCAGATTTATTGCGCTGTTTGAGAATTATTTATTTCGTCGGACAATATAATTTTGTGCTTGAACTGGCTAATTCGCTTAGCGGACTTTCCAAATTGGACTTATAACGAATTGCAACAGAATTCGATTTAGTGTTTTAGAGTACTTCTGAAACTTGCAATACCTGGCATCGGAAATAACACACAAAATAACTGAGGGTAGCATACGACTCTCAGTCATCTTGTCTACCGGGTGCGTCTCAAAAGTAGCTCAGCCCTATAACTTCGTCAGACTTGGTCAACCATACACTATTTGAGTGTCACGCGCACGATGATATACGTGAAAATGCAGAAACAGTATGTAGTACGAAGATCACTAAAGAAAACGTCGGAAATCTTCTGACATTATCGAAAAAAAATATCGGAGCGATTTGCGGGATAAGGAACATTGTGAAGAAAAAGGAGAAGAATGAAAAAGACATGATTTGGGTACAGACAAGACTAACCATAGAAGAATAGATAAGTCCCTAATTTCGATGAAATGCCTTCGGCAATACCGAGATTGGCGAGCTTAGGGCATATACAGGGTGGCCCATCGAAAACGTTCCGCAAGGCATAACGGCCAGGGTATTTTTTTTTCAAAAAATCCAAAAACACGTCAATTTTGTTTGTGAGGGGGACAACTTTTGCCACAAAAATGATTGCAAAATCTTCAACCCTCTAAGCGGGGGTGTCATCCCCCAACTTTTTTCAAATGGGAAGGGGGGTCAAGTGGCGCCGCAATGGAAAGGACTTTCTATTCTCTATATTTCCCCGCTTCGTTTTTGAAAATCGGTCGAGTCATTTAGAAAATATGAAGGATTGAAATTTGAAAAGTTTATTAAAACATTTATCAGAGTAAATGATAAGGATAAATTCCTTCGACCAATTTGCTGTTTTTTCTTATTATTTCTAGATGATTACGCATTTTTTCATTTGCCACAAGGTTGAACGATCAGGTGCGGTAGTTGCTAGATAGCTGTTCTGTGACTCGTGCGTTGAAGTTCTTCTCAATATCGTTAAACTGACCCACAATAGAATTTCTAAAAATACCAGCCCACATGTTCAATTTCTGAGGGTTTTGTGTGTGCACCTCGTGAAAAACCCTGGAGTTGTCTTCAGCCCACTACCAAGAGTTGTGCCGGTTAACTATATACACCGTTCAAAAAGAAAGTACACTCATCCGAAAAACACACATTAAATAGAAATTATTATCATTCGCCACTCGTTCACTCATAGTTTCACAAAATTGCAAGCGACGATCAAAATCATCTTCGTTGACTTCTTGTATCAACTGCATTTTGTACGGGTGGAACTTGTGTTTTTTAATAACCTTTGGATACTTGTACGATTCACGCCGGTCTCATTGGCTAATGTTCTTGTACTCAGCATACTATCCATGGCAACTTGGCCCAATACGAATACCTCCATAGCTTCATTTACTACAGGATTTTTCCTCTGCCTCTTTTTATTCATAACGGAACCAGTTTTGCAAAATTTTGCTACTAACTCGCGAACAATTTTTCCATAAAGGTGTTTGTCATGATGGCGTTCATTGAATCTCTGCGCAACCCGATTGCTACATTCATTATTTTTAAAATAAAGTTCGATTGGTTCGGTTGAAAAAGTGGAAATAACTTTTTCTGCAAGTGAAACAATAATTGTTAAAAAGTTTAACGATATTGAGAAGAACTTCAATGCACAAGTCACAGAACAGCTATCTAGCAACTACCGCACCTGATCGTAGAAGAATAGATAAGTCCCTAAGTGAAAAAATGCATATAGTGGCAAGTGAAAAAATGCATAAACATCTAAAAATAATAAGAAAAAACGGCCAATTGGCAGAAGGAATTTCCTTATCATTTACTCTGATAAATGTTTAAATAAACTTTTCAAATTTCAATCCTTCATAATGACTCGACCGATTTTCAAAAAGAAAGCGGGAAAGTATAGAGGATAGAAAGCTCTTTTCATTGCGGTACCACATAACCCCCCTTCCCATTTGAAACAAATGGGGGGATGACACCCCCGCCTAGAAGGTTGGGGCAAAAGTTGTCCCCCTCAAAAACAAAATTGACGTGTTTTTGAATTTTCTGAAAAAAATAACCCTGGCCGTTATGCCTTGCGGAACGTTTTCGATGGGCTACCCTGTATAGATTTTTAGTGGGTAGGTTCTCTCGCATGAGGGCGATCCCCATACTCCGGCCCTAAAGGTGTTTCCCATCTATATAAAAAAAGATTGAAGCTAAGAAACAACGGCAAATACAGATTTTGTGGGGAAAATGGGG
This sequence comes from Sitophilus oryzae, assembly GCF_002938485.1. Taxonomy (NCBI): domain Eukaryota; kingdom Metazoa; phylum Arthropoda; class Insecta; order Coleoptera; family Curculionidae; genus Sitophilus; species Sitophilus oryzae. The sequence continues at coordinate 283,208 of NW_022146184.1, read as the reverse complement.
AAATACCAAAATATCTAGCCACCGAGTGCGCTGAAACGACAACCATTCGTACCATAAACTTTGGTACGGCTGATATGGGAGATAGTGAACTACTACTCTATGGAACCCTCTCAGATACCGGCTTTTGTCAAAGCCCTGAAACTGTAAATGAGTTATAACTCGTTATAACTCAAGGAAGGGAGACACGCAATAGATCTGTAAGGTCGCGGTTCCCATTCTACATTGTTCAAAATATTTTTCATAGTTTTACTTTTACAACTCATTAATAATTTTAATTGATTTTATGTCTTGCCCGACCATTCTGGAAAGTCCGTCGAAGTTATTAATTAACCATCGCATGGAGAGCGTCATTTAAACTCAGTTTCGTGTTGGCGGTCAGCCTTATTTATATCATTTCACTGAAATGATTTATTTATTACTGCATAATGTAATTACTGTTATAATTGTTGCGGAATAATGAATTCTTAATCGCTAGAAATTAGCATTTTCTATTAATGCGTGGAAAGCAGCAGACAACCTTGTTATATTTAATAAGTGGCCGATTTACATACCCTTATTTGAAATGGAATTGTTTCATTCCATAAATATGCATTTTATTAAACTTCAGAGGAAAAAAGTGCATATAATGTATCTACTGCAGACAATTATGTTGAAATTCATTATTCAGATAGTTATAAAGCACTGAAAAATATGGTAATTAAATTTTTAGAATCTGTTACAGTTGATAGATTAGATATTATTAAATCTACCCTTGACATGTTTGATATTGCATTGTATTTATGTTTGAGTTATAAATAAAATTACTTAGATAACTATCGAGATAATTATGTTGGTTCTCGGCAACATATGGAAACGCTTAAAAATATCATAATAATTATAGTCGAAATATGTTAAAATTACTTTTATTGCAACTTCTTCTTCTTCTTCTTAAAGTGCCTATCCTCTTTGGATGTTGGCTATCACATTGATCCATATTACTTTGTTCACTGCCGTTCTGAACAAAGCTGTTGACGTCAATCCGGTCCATGTGCGTAGATTTCGCAGCCACGATATTCGTCTGCGTCCCGCTGATCTTCTGCCTTCTATTTTCCCCTGCAGTATGAGTTGGAGTAGGCGGTATTTCTCGTTCCGCATGATGTGTCCGAAGTATTCTAGTTTTCTTCGTTTGACATTTACCAGAAACTCCAACTCCTTGTTGATGCGATGTAGTACAGTCTCATTTGACACACGATGCACCCACGAAATCCTAAGCATGCGCCGATAGCACCACATCTCAAATGCCTCCACACGCTTGCATGATGCGTCGGTAAGGGTCCACGCCTCTGCCCCATATAGAAGGGTTGAGAGCACGTAGCATCTCAGGATTCTGATTCTAGTGCGGACGTTGAGGGAGAGGTTGCATAGTATATTTCTCATTTTGTTAAATGTCCCTCTCGCGATTTCGATTCGGTGTTTTATTTCGCGACAGTGGTCCCAGTCTTTAGTCAGGGTGCAGCCCAGGTATGCAACCGTCTCGGCGAGAGAACGATGTTGTTAGCAGTGAACTGAAAGTTGTTGATGTAGTTCTTGCTAATAATCAACGTTTGAGTCTTCTTGCAGTTCATCTTCATTCCGTATCTGCTGCATGTATTCGCCACACGATCTATAAGCCTTTGGAGACATTCAGCGGTATCGGCCAACAGAATGGTATCATCTGCGTATCTCAAACTGTTTACTATTTCTCCGTTTATTACCAGCCCATCCTCTGTGCCATCCAGTGCCTCTCTAAATAGATGTTCCGAGTACACATTGAATAGCAGAGGCGACAATATACAGCCCTGTCGCACTCCCCTCCTTACACTAAACTCTTCTGAAGTTTTGTTCTCGATGCGAACCACGGCCTTTTGTTGACGATAAAGTTTTGCTATTATCTTTGTATCTCTATCGTCTATTCCTGATTCCTGTAAAATCGAGATGAGTTTGTCATGCTGGACTCTATCAAAGGCCTTTTCGAAGTCTATGAAACACGCTTATTGCGTCACGTGCTTGTTGTGTCACGTGCTTGTTGGATTAGGACATGTATTGAAAACAGAGCCTCCCTGGTGCCCAATCCCTTTCTGAAGCCGAACTGAGTTTCACCTACGTTTTCATCGAGCTTTCTATATATACGTGTTTGGATGATATTAAGGAGGATTTTTAGGACGTGGCTCATCAGACTGATTATCCTGTGATCAGAGCATTTGGTCGCGTTTACCTTCTTGGGAAGCGGTATGAATGTTGATAGCAGCCAGTCGTTTGGAATTGGACCACCTGTATAAATATTGTTGAATAGGGTGGTCAGTATCTGTTCCGGTCCGGTATGCAACCGGATGCAACGATAGTATTGCAACTACCAAACCAATATACCAAACTGGTAATTTGACAAGCCTTCCGTTTGCTGTTTGCCCCAGCTGAGCATTGTGTTTAAAAAGTAAAGTAAAGATTTCAGTTAACGTCTCCTTTTTGCTGCCAGGGCTAATCTGGACGGGACCTACTTTGTTTACGCGGAATCCGAACCGCGGTCCTCGGCCATATCATGGTCAATGGCCTACCGACTTGGCAAGTGTCTAAATCGACTCTTACTCACGAGATATCCGATCTCATCCGGCCTCGAACCGGCATGAACGAGCAGTGTGTGTCAATAGATTTTACACTTTTGTCTTTATTGGACAACAGCACGATACAGAGTTTCGAACCGGTCACCCGTCCATCCACTAATATCGCCTTACGTCGCTTAACTTCGGTGTTCTAATGGGAACCGGTGTTTCGACGTAGCTGGGCCGTTGCCTCATTGAGTTTAAGAAAAGTTCTGGAAATACTGCTTTCTTTGCTAAGTTATTGGTAACAGCTCGTATATATTCAGGTCTTTCTGATGCTAAAAATTTCATAATCTCTGCAGGCACACCATGATTGAATAAGGTATAGGTTTTTCAGAATGTCCTAAAAAAACTGCTTGTGGGTTATCATTTGGGGGGATTTCCAGTCACACAAAACACCCACTCTTAAAATCGCAGCTGCTTCTTAAACAACTTTTTTTCAAAAAATAATTTTATTTTTATTTTCGTATATTGTATTTATTATTAAACAGTGGTGTTTTTAATAATATAACATAATATATTAAATTCTAACTATATTGAAAACTTAACTTAAGGAAAAAATCCCAAAAATCTGCTGGAGGAAAAATCCAGAACTGCTTTTAATAAATGCTGCCCATATCGCTTATCATGGATGCTGTTCGGTTTGTACTTATTCCACGTTTTTAAAAATTCACGATGTACGGACTCACCAGCCTGTTCCGACCATAATCCTAAACCTGATTAAAGGTCATCCAATGAATCAATTAGATGGTAAAGGATACAGTGTACTTTTAAACTAATAGAGACATTGGTGTGTCTATAAACCGAACGCAGTAACTAGATATCCAATTTCAAATTGTCAATGTTTTTAACTTGGACAGAAAAACAGTTATTGACAATTCTGTTCATAATATTCATGGCTGATATGAATGGTTGAACATATATTTTATCAATATGTATTACAGTTTGATAGTCCGAAATATTAATTATCAATTTACTTTCTGGTAGAACGTTAAATAAATCCCTGAAATATATAAATTGGTTGGTTAGTAGTCATATTTGATTGATTTATTATTGTATTAGAATATTGGTTTGGTTTTCATTGTTCAAAACTTGATTTCATTTCATTTCCCAAAACTTCCGGGGAGTTAAGTTTATCTGCATTTTGAAGCAGCTTTCGACATGCATTACCTTCAAAAATCTCTCCTTAGTAGTTGTACCAAGGAAAGGAACCAAACCCTTCCAAAACAGGTGGTTCACAAAACCCTGAAGAAGATGCAGTTCTGGCAAAATGCATTTTTTTAACACGGGCATAGCATCATTTCCATCAAAAAGTGGCGCATGCACAGTGCTAAAGCATTCTTTGGCTCTTTTTGGTTGACTTTCTAATACATTAACGTATTTTTGGTGGCTCTCTTTCAGGTTTCGATAAGTTCTAGCCTCATTATCAGGAAATTTCTTAGCTTCCCTAAGTTCCTGCAGGCTAATAAGACAATAAGGACATGGAAACGATGCTCTTTTGGCAAATGGTCTATAAACCATTTGTCAAAAGGATTATTTCAAAATCCGCAATAAATTTAAAGGAAATATTATTTAAATTGGTGATTCTAAATAACAGGGCCATATTCCCGTAAGTTTCCTTAATGTCTGGCACAATACACAGAATTATTAATTTTTGAACGCTTCCACCTTCTTTATAAGTTGATTTAGTCCTTCCTATTGAGTCCTCGTACACTGTATCCTTTACCATCTAATTGATTCATTGGGTGACGTTTAATCAGGTTTAGGATTATGGTCGGAACAGGCCGGTGAGTCCGTACATCGTGAATTTTTTAAATCGTGGAATAAGTAGAAGCTGAACATCATCCATGATAAGCGATATGGGCAGCATTTATTAAAAGCAGTTCTGGATTTTTTCTGAAGCAGATTTTTGGGATTTTTTCCTTAAGTTAAGTTTTCAATATAGTTAGAATTTAATATATTATGTTATATTATTAAAAACACCCACTGTTTAATAATAAATACAATATACGAAAATAAAAATAAAATTATTTTTTGAAAAAAAGTTGTTTAAGAAGCAGCTGCGATTTAAAGAGTGGGTGTTTTGTGTGACTGAAATCGCCCCAAATGATAACCCACAAGCAGTTTTTTTATGACATTCTGAAAAACCTACACCTTATTCAATAACGGTGTGCAGGGATTCCATTTGGTCCTGAAGCCTTATTTTGATCTGGTTTTTTAGTTTATCACAGCCTTGCCTTATTTCATCTATACTAAATTCTAAAGTACTGTTACTAATACCACCGTTGGGTATCATAGTTGGGTGTAGAGGGAAGAGATGGTGTATAACTTATCCATTGAGTGATTTTGGCGTGAGGAAAATATTATATTAAGGTTATATCCATCGCCAAAAGTGTCACAGTTTCAGTTATCACTGATTTTTTTCCAGCTATCTAGCTGGGATGATTTTCTCGCTTTTCTCATTCTTAATTTGCTCTCACCGACACTCTGACTATAAGTTTGCCAGATATTTTCAGTTTGTGATTGATTCCGTTTTCTTGACCTCGTAAAAGCTCTGCGAATTTTTATACATTGAGATCTAAGCATTGCGATGTTATCGGTCCACCAGTACATAGGTTGAAGACGAACATTTGTATTTCTCTTTGGCATTGTTGTATCACAGCTATTTAAACTATTGCTAAATTTTTTTACAACACCTATTTCTAAACTTTTTTAAGGTTTAATAAACGAAGCCGAACGTTGCTTACATATCTATCAGCGGCTTTGATCAGTTTGGAGAGAGTAAAGAATTTAATCAGTTAGCTTTAAATAAAACGAGATCTACTTATAAGAAAGTGGTTTTACTTTCTTTGAAGTTCTTTAAGGCTTCCTTGCATTAAAGTAGTTTATTTGGTGAAATAAGAAATAGGAAGAAACTACCAATTATGTAGAAAATGTTGCATTATATTACGTTATAACTATCAATTTTATAAAACTCTATTGGAAGTCTATTAAGATTTGAGATAATTACAAACACATGCATGGTAATTACAAAGAGAGAAAGTACTCGTTCCGGCAGTACTGTATCCGATTATTATTTAAATTAAATCTAGAGAGAATTGAAATGAAAAGTAAATAATTTCTCGTCCAAATTCTTTCAAGATTGTTAACTGAATAGGTAGATAAACACTTAAACAATATTATTTTTGTAAAATATCATCATATTCTTTGATAATTTAATCTAAAAATATTTTAAGACAATTTTTAACCTTTAAAATAACAAGACAGGAAAGAACGTTAGTTTTTTTAATAAATTTTCACTGCGTAGGTATATTTTATCAGAAGTCAGTTGGAATAGATTGGGACTCTTCGGCACTGTCTTTGCCGGCGTCTTTATCAGCATCGTCTGCACAAGTCGGGCTATTGAGTGTCAGTACCTCCCACTGACTTCGGAAATACTATACAGGGTGGCCCGAATATTTGCAGCATATTCTTAAAAATAAGTAAAAAAGTTCGTATAAATGTATATCCTAAAATGCTTAGGTAATTTCGGAGATAGGGGGTGTAGAAGTTTCGTTTTCTGAAGCAACGTCAATATTTGGATAAAAATTGGTGTCTGGGAGTTTTTTAACATGAGAAATTAGATTTTATTGTCAATAAGACTCCTATTTGTAGGGGGCGCTACCTACATGTGTTTTAACTGTTTTGGAGAGCACTAACTTTTCGTCCGTACCTGTATAAAACTATTGAGTGAAAAAAATATACATTTCCGTTAAATTTTTAACGTAAAAAATGTCCCTTGGTCTCTCGCTACGAGCAACCTTTCTCAGGATATTTAGAACGGAAATAGTCAAACATGTCATTATTGACAAAAAAATAAACACGTTGAGTAGTAGATAGTTATTCATTTGATTAATTAACTAGCGTGTACCCGCGACTTCGTTCGCGTCGAATTAATCATTTGTAATGGTGATGATAAAGCAAAGCAAGAATTTCCATTAACATACAAACTGGATAAAATTTTCTCTCATTTATGTCAGCATGAGAAAAAACAATATGGCGATATTATTATACAACTTGGTAATATTTGAGGGGTAGTTTCATCTCGTTGGAATTTGACTTTCGAAAAATCCGTTTGCCAAAAATAAGCTTTTTACGTCAAGCAGTTTAAGCAGAATCGTGGTTAGGAAATTACCCAGCTTTTTGGAACACCATGTATGATTTTTTTTTTAAATTTCAAAATAAATAAAAAAAACAAAATAAATTATGCGTGTCCCAGTGTTTTCCCGAAAGACTAACCGTTTTTTAAATAACAAATATTGTAATATTTGAGATTCGAGAAACCCCTCCTTATCGAACCTCTACACCCCACAGTCAATCCGTTTGCCAAAAATCAGCTTTAAACGTCAAGCAGTTTAAGCAGAGTCGTGATTACTCAATGGTCATAGTTTATAAAACACCCTGTATAAATTTATAAAAAATCTTAGAATATGTAAAACAATAAAATAAAATATACGTGTTTAAGAGTTTTTCCGAAAAACTCACCGGTTTTTAAATAAAAAATATTTTAATATTTGAGGGATAGTTTCACCCCCTTAGAATTTGAGTTTCGAAAAATCCCTTCTTATCGAACGTCTACACCCTAAAATCAATCTGTTTTCCAAAAATCAACTTTTTACGTCAAGCGCTTTAAGCAGGATCGTGATTAATCAATGACCAGATTTTTCGAAACACCCTGTATATATTTTAAAAAATCTTAAAATATATAAAAAAATAAAATAAAATATACGTGTTTAAGCGTTTTTTCGGAAACTTGACCGTTTTTTAAATAAAAAATATTGTAATATTTGAGGGGTGGTTTCACCCTCTTGGAACTGGAATTTCGAAAAATCCATTCTTATCGAACCTCTACACCCTATAATCAACATGTATGCCAAAATTGAGCTTCTTACGTTGAGTGGTTTGAGCAGGATCGTGATTAATCAGTCAGTCACTTAAAGATTTTATATATTAGTATAGATTTGGGATTTTTTTAAACTAATCATAAATTTTCCTGCGAAAAAATGATGATAAAAGAGTTTCTGTTGAACTTTTGGCACAAAACATTTCAAATTTATTGGTTCAGTCTACAGTCTTTTACTACTTTTAATCTCAACAATGTTTGATTTATGCCAATGATGACAGGTATTGATAAATTCGATTACAAATATCTCAAGAACCATTACTCGTAGCGATTTTTACCAAGAGACCTTTTTTACACAAAAAAGGTCGTAAATGTATATTCTCTACTCAGTAGTTTTATACAGGTACGGACGAACAATTATTACTCTTCAAACCAGTTAAAAAATATGTAGGTGGCGCCCTCTACAAGTAGGAGTCATAACGACACCAAAATCAATTTTTTCATGTGAAAAAACTCCCAGACGCCAATTTTCATCCAAAGATTGACGTCATTTCATAAATTATTTGAAAAAAATCGTTTGAAAAATATTTACTATACAGGGTGGCGCCTCTCATACGCCGCGGAGGCTCCAAGGAGAACGACAGTTTGTGAGCATATGTAGGTTAATTCAGAGCACTTTTTAAAAATATAGAGAGTTCTACAGGGTGTCCCCAAAAAAAGTTACATATCAAAGTTGTATTTTTTGTAATGGAACACCCTATATATTAATTGATTTTCGGATTCTGGGAGAAAAATAAAGGTGAGTTTTATAAGAGAAGTATATAACTAAAATGTAAGGTTTTTGACATATTTAACCTTTTCTAGAAATAAAAACAATTTTAAAATTACAATAAAAGCTACCTAAATTTGAATTTACCCTGTATAGCCTAATATGTAGTTAAATTAACCATTGTACTTTAAATCAAATTAAAACTTAATCCAAAAAGTTATACAGGGTGAGACAAAATTAATATTGAACATTGGCCACCTTTAAAAGCATGTTACTCTTTTGTTTTAAATGGAACACTCAGTATATTATTCCGATATTCAATGGAGAATTCATGTCTCTTCAAAATACTATTAAAGTTGCCTACCCCTCAAACAAATATTTTCCTAGATATTTTCATTTACATGATTTGATCTGAGTAAATTCTTCTTATTAGATAAAATCTAGGTGGCTGTGATATGTCTGAGGTTGCTTCAACATAGCTGTCTAATTAGTTCAACTTTAACAACTAGTTATCATTTTGTGTCTGTTAAAACAAAAAAAAATTCTCAGAAATTTGCCGAAAATGCAAACTTATCCTACATCAGAGAGAAATGATATGGAATCAAGGAAAGGAAGCATTTTGAGTATTTGATTTCATTTTAGCTAATTTTTGTCACATAATTATAGTGTTATATCTAGTTTTAATTCTGTAATAATTAAAATATGTTTTAAACTTGTATATTTTTATTACCGTTGAGTATTTTACACTACAATCGTTAATTTTTCTTATATTAACAAAAGGTATATTACACAGCCCCCTAGATTTTTTCAAATAATAAAGATCCACTGACGCAAAATAATAAAAATTAAAATATCTAGGACAATTTTTGTCTGAGGGGTAGGCAACCTTAATAATATTCTGAGGATATATAAATTCTCCATTGAACGCCGGAAAAATATACGGGGTGTTCCATTTAAAAAAAAAGGAGTAACTTGCTTTTAAAAGTGACTAATGTTCCATATTAATTTTGTCTCACCCTGTATAACTTTTCGGGTCAAATTTCAATTTCGTTTAACATACAATGTTTACTGTAATTAAATATCACGCTATATATAGTCAACTAAAATTTAAGTAGCTGTTATCGAAATTTAAAATTTACTTTTCGTTTTCACAAAATGTGAAATATCTCAAAATTCTTAGATTTTGGGTATATGCTTCTTAAATACAACTCACCTTTATTTTTTTCCTAGAATCAGAAAATCAATTAATATATAGGGTGTTCCATTAGAAAAAACACAACTTTGATGTGTAACTTTTTTGGGGACACCCTGTATAACTCTACATATTTTTATAAAATGCTTTCAGTTAACCTACATATGCTGCCAAAATTTTATTTCGATATAAACTACCGTTCTCCTTGGAGCTTCCGCGGCGTATGAGAGGCTTCACCCTGTACATAGTCTAATAATAATTGAACGTCGGCTTTGAAACGACCGACGATGTTTTATGATTCCGCAAAATACTTCTAATAGCGTAAGCAGGTACAAGAATGCGAGAGTACCACAACCTCGGGCTCGTACCTGTCGACCTTTCTATAGCCGCGCATTGTTCAGCTCGGTACGATATTTTAGCATGGAATTTCTTTCCTGCCCGGTTATTTTCAAGCTATGGGGAACCAATTATTATGACACACGACCACTTTTAAGTTAATGTTTAAAGCTCGGTTTAAGGTTCATTTAGCTATTATTTACTGATTCGAACTTGCAGGCAACAAGAAGTGAAGTTATGCCTAAATCTTTTTTTTGAACCAAATTTGGTTTTGAACCAAATATGAGAAGGAAGACTTTGAATTGAAGCAGCAAAACACAAAATTGGGATCTCACAGCGAAAACTGGCCAGGAGATTTAATATTGGAAAGACTACGGTGTTTAGAACCCTATCAAGTAACAATATTGTCTTCCGAAAAAGGAGGAAAGCTCCAAAATATACAGAGACCCAGCTAGAGAGAATTCCGAGACATAGGTTGTTTAAAAATATGATAAAAATATAAAACTATTTTTATAAGAGTTGTCAGTTTCTGAATTTGTTCCCAAAACTTTAGAACCATGCGTTACTTTTTCTACAAACAAGTTTATGCTCGTACATATCAAGGTATTATTACTTTTTACGTTAATGAATATTTCATATTATGTCATTCTGAAATCGAATTAATTATGAAGTTTATAGTTGATAGGGTAACAAATATCGCTTCAGTGTTAAAAGTAAATCACGTGACTTACTTTTAGTACCAGTGCTAAAAGTAAATGACTTTTACCATCAGTGACATAATGTCACATTTTAGGCACTGGCAGCATGCGTTAAAAATATTACATTTTTACTGACGTTTGCAGAAAAATTACTTTTTGTGCCTCACCTGTAATGTCAACGTACAACCTCGCTACAAAAATAATTCAATAAACTCTGTCATCACCACCGATTATTAACTTTATTTTAACAAACTGTGGTGATACTGAGTCATGGAAAATTTGTTATTTGATTCTCATTTTCGCTATTTTATAGCTGCACCAGAATAATATTGCACCTTCATTTTTATTATAAAAAGAATAATAATATAAGGAAATTAAAGTAACTTTGGTTGCACATCATAATACCATAGTAGGGTAGCGCGGGGCAATAAGAGCCACCTAAGGAAAAGCTGAAATAAAATGCTACTTATTCCACTGCTGGCAACAATTTTCTTTTTCTAGATAGTTCGTGATGTGTAAAATAAAATATAAGTATCAGTTCTTTGTTTTAGATAAACATTACTGGTATGCAAAAGAAAAACTAAAGCCTATCATTGGCTCTCATTACCCATAACAGTGGGGAAATTGAAGCCACTTTATTTTACATATTTAAATCTGTTATTAACATTGTCAAACAAAATTTGAATTATTTTAGGTAAAACACAAGAGAAAAATACATATGTCTGAAATATTTTAAAATAAAAATTTAAGTTATTTCAGTTGAAACCAAAGTTACAAATATGTTTGGAACATCCTAAAACAAAATTTAAATTATTTTAGTTAAAACAAAAGACATAAAATAAGGAAATATGTTTATAACATTCTAAAATAAAATTGAACCACCATGGGGGATGAGAGCCACTCTGGCTCCGATTACCCCGTTTGTTTACATATTTGCAAGTTAAAAATAACAAAATTAAATGCGCTAACAGAAGCAAAACAACTGCACAAATCGAACCTACACTTCAGTAGATTTTGATTAACACCGCTATTTTGATCTAAAGCAAAATATAAATACAACTTACACTAATTTTTTAAAACGTGCACGCTATAAGGAAGTCCCGTAAACTCGATGCGTTCTCTAACAGACTTTGAATCGTACCAAAACAAGGCGGTGGTGGCTTTAGGAAACATTTAATGGGGGATCCCGCATATCGCAACTGTCAGTGCTCAGATCAGGAGGCGTTATTTAAAATTACACAATGGCTCTCATTACCCAATGGCTCCCAATACCCCGCGGTACCCTATACCTAAGGAAACTAGTAGTTTTACTCCTTGTCAAATCCTTTGTTCTTTTTCTGCCACTTTATATGACCTTGTTCTAGCCTCCCGTGACCACTGCCTTAGCTGTATAGTCGTGATCTATTAACTAGGCAAAGTATAGTCGTGGCACTAGTTTCACAGATATGTATTTAGGAAAATATGAGTTCACAATAAAATAAAATAAAAAAATTGATCATCGAGTAAAAACTTGCTTGAAAACAGAATGTTTTCACATTTCGCGTAGGTAAAAATTCTTCTGTATCTGAAAATCTTCTGATTGAAAGAAATGCGGAAAAAATATATAATGACATATTTTTAGAGCATTATCTATTTCAGAGATTTTCTACAACTTTTTTTTGATTTAAAACAAGTTTAATTTTCTGTACATAACTGGATTCGGCATAAAATTCTGCGTATAGTCAATATAGTACACCGTCTTTAAAAACCGTTAAAAACATTATATACGAAAGGTGGTAAAAAACTAGAGTGAATATAACTTTATTAATACTTAGCTATGTTTTCTTAAACACGAAGGATACTAGAATAAATTCGTGTAGAAAAATTTACTTTATCGTATACAGGATATTTTTTAAGGCGTCACCAAAATCGTAATATTTAAAATATTGTATCTCATTTTTTTAAATGCAACACCTTCTATATTATTTTTCTTTCAGATGTAGAATTAAAAGGTAAACATTTTTTGTATTTAAAGTGTTCTTAAATTTTTACCCGTTTTGCAAATATTTTCTGTATTTCATTACATATGGGATTTCCAACGATAAAATATCAGACAAAGATCATATTTAGGTGGCTTTGATAAAAATTTACTGTTTAAAGAGCCATAGGTAATATAATACTGCGAATATCTGCGAAACCGTTAAAAATTTAGAAACCCTTTAAATAAAAAAATGTTTACTTTTTAATTCTGCATCTGACAGAAAAATAATATACAGAATGTGGCATTTAAAAAAATTGAGATATACCATTTTAAGTATTCCGATTTTGGTGACGCCATAAAAAATACCCTATGCGGGGTGTTCCAGAAATGAGTGCGTAATAAATGAGGCTCCAACATAGCAGCTATGCTATCCGGTGAAATAAGCCTCTTTCAACGGTAAAATGAGTGCGAAATAGAATAATGTATACAGAATGATTTAAAATAATTTAAAAAAAATAAAACTAACTTTTTTGTGACACCCTGTATATAACAAAATATTTTAGGATACGCCCCTTTATAAACCTTGAAACATATGAATAAAACTTTTTTCACATCTTCGACGACGACGATATTGGACTTCCTCGCACTAATGGGCCACCCTGTATATTTAAGGTGGTTTAAAGCTAGGTGTGGCACTTTTCTTCCCTCAAATATAAACTCAATATTTTGTCTATAATATTTTGAATATTGTTATATTACGACCACTAATAATAAAAAATAAATAAAAAAACATAAAAAAATACATTCCACTAAATTTATAAGAGATTATGCTATTATAAAATTCTTTCAATTAAAAAATATGAATAATTTGCGGAGACTTTAGATGTACAAAATATTTACTCTAAAATTGTTTCAAAAATAAATCTATATAAATTATCTCGTGAACTATTATTGGAATGAAAATTTTATGGCAAATCCCATGACCAAAAAATATTTTCATGCACATATTTGAGACAACCTGTATATCTAAAAAACTATTTTAAAAATCTGCCCGCATGCTAAAAAAATAATAACATTTAATTAATTACATAATATCTCAGCTTCTAAAATAACCAAATATAATTAAATGTTAATTGATAATTACTATCAGCTTGCCGATTTATATCCGATGGAAATGTAAAAAAACTCAAAGAACAATTTTTTGAATTATTACTACAATTAATAGCAGCACACAGTAATGCACTCATTTTTTATCAGTCCGTCTCACAGTGTTGCACCTTATAGGGGAATTGGGTCAAAATTCATATTTTGAAAACAAACTAATATTAATTATTGCGACTATTTTTATTTATTTTGTTTATAAGAGAGCCAACTTTTGCTCCAAAAATGATTGCAAAATTGTCATCCCCTATGCGAGGGTGTCATCCCCCAAAATTTTTCACATGGAAAGAGGGGCCAATTTATACCTTATTGAAAAGGTCTTTTATTTACCTAAATAGTGGTGTATAGTTCTCCAAAATCGATAAGCCCCTATTGAAAATATGGAGGTTTGAAATATCAATAATAAGGAAAAAAATGCAAAATAAATTATATCAAGAAATTTGGAAGGTTTTTTAAACAAATTTTAAAAATACGTAATTTTAGGGTAAAATCCATAGAGAAATCTTCAACATTCAAGTGGGGGTATCATCCCCAATTTTAAACCCCTATTATTTTCCTAAGGGGTTGATTAATTTTCAAAAATAACTAGCATTATATAGATAAATTAAAGTCCTCTTAATAAAATATTACTTGACCCCTATTTCCATTGGAAATAAATTGGGGATGATACCCCCACTTAGAGGGTTAAAGAATTTGCTATGGTTTTAATACATTTGACGTATTTTTGAAAATGTGCTAGAAACTTAAAAAAATATATTATAAATTTAAAAATAAATATTTGGCATTTTTGGTATAAAATCCTAAATTGAAAATAGCAGAGGATTTCTTTAAAAATAGAAAATTAACAAAAATCGCAAAAATGCACAAAACATGATGTATATTATTTTAATTCGACAATATTACAGTTGAGGGTTGGAACCTTTGGTGTTACACAGCAAAATAAAAACACTAAATCACCACAATACACCAAAACACTTTTACTTTTACACTGGACGCGCGTTTCGCTAACCATGTTAGCATCATCAGCAGATGATTATAAACTGAGTTATTATTTTACAAGTTATATTTTATATTACTATATTTATATATATATATATATATATATATATATTATATATATATATATATATATATATATATATATATATATATATATATATATATATATATATATATATATATATATATATATATATATAAGCAGAAAGTAGTCTCGACTGACTAGTGAGAAAGAAAATCTGGGATTTAGTGGGGTTGCAGTCGGAAGGGTTTGACAAAGAATTAATACACTTTGTTAATTGTCAAGCTTTCGGAATTTATTTATTCCTTCCTCAGGACATTAACGTGGTACAAGAAAATACCTTCATAAAAACTACATTAAACATGGTTTGTGTTGATAACTCCACCGTGAAAGCATCGCTGACCAGTCAACCGCAAGGACTCTTGTAAGGCGCAAAAAAGATTTTTTGCGCCTCCACGCTTCGGATTGAGACGCAAAAAATTCTTTAATTTAAAAATTTCTAACATCTCCTAATTATTCTAATGTTCTAACTTATATTTGGCGGCTTAACCGCCTTACAAGAGTCCTTGTGGTTGACTGGTCAGCGATGCTTTCACGGTGGAGTTATCAACACAAACCATGTTTAATGTAGTTTTTATGAAGGTATTTTCTTGTACCACGTTAATGTCCTGAGGAAGGAATAAATAAATTCCGAAAGCTTGACAATTAACAAAGTGTATTAATGTAGTTTTCAAACCCTTCCGACTTGTACCACGTTAATGTCCCAGATTTTCTATATATATATATATATATATATATATATATATATACATATATATATATATATATATATATATATATATATATATATATATATATATATATATATATATATATATATATATATATATATATATATATATATATATATATATATATATATATATATATATATATATATATATATATATATATATATATATATATATATATATATATATATATATATATATTATATATTATATTATATTTTTTATTACAAGTTATTTTTTTACAAGTTACCCATTTTTCGTATAACATGCTGTTGGGAATAGCAGAGGATTGTTCTAAAAATAGAAAAATAGCAAATTCCGCAAATCTCCGCAAAAAATGATTATTATCATTTTAAACTAAATTGTTTAAAGATTTTATTTTCAAAATTTCTTCGGACCATATTGATATATTTTTTTGTAATTCTAATTCAAAGTTGAATTTTTTTTTTTTTTAATTAAATAAATACTAAAGGCAAATAACGTAACTGACTGCTTACCTTCTAAATTAATATCCATAGTCTCCTTAATGTTAAAAAATAATAGAAAACTTAAAATGACAAAGTGCCTCTTATAGAATAAATTTTACACTAATCTTTCAATTAACGCACAAAATTATTTTTCGTTTTCTTTATCTCTGTTTCTTTGGAATTCGTAAACAATAAAAAAAGAACATTCTATTTTTATTTTCAGCAGACATTCCTCTAAAGATAGGTGTATTTACAAACCCAAAAATAAATACATGCATTTTTGAATTATGTCCATTGAGCGCAACAGTGTGCGTCTCTGTGCTGGAACGCAACGCTCGAACCTCGCAGCTCGACGGACGGAATTCAACTGAAACGCTTTGCAACCTGCCGATATTCGACAGCTTTCAAAAATTGGCAGAAAATATTTGCGAGAGTGCAATTACTCTTTTCCTTAAACTATGATAATACGACCACCAGCAAACTCCATATAAACGACGCGACGTATGGTTGATGACGTGCAACGAAAGTTGTTTTAATTTCCCTTTATGTGAAAATAAAACAAAAAAGTCGTTATAGAGCTGTAACATATACTAAAAAAATAATAGATAGAACAAAACAAAATTACTCCAATACGACAAAAAAACCTCTACTTAAATGAACGGTATCCTGTCTTCCTTTTATGCGGTACTTGAAACATGCTTTCTCTAGTTACATCATCGATAATCTCACTTAATTGAATCTCCTGCTAAATCTGTTATCGAGTCTGTTATACTAATTAAAAAGATGCTGCACGAATACTACTGCTCATCCTGCTGCATTTTATGATGATAGCTCTAGAAGCAGTTTACGTTGTTAAATTTTAATCTTATTATTTCTGTTATTTAAGTTAAACTATACTAATATACAGGGTGGTCAGAACTGTATTCGGGAAACTTCGGCAGCATATTCCTCAGATAAAAATAAATAAAAAGTTCATATAAATTATGTGCTAAAATGCTTAGTTTCGGAGATAGAGGGTGTAGAACTTTCATTTTTATTTCGATTTTTTCCAAATAATTTCTAAACTAACATCAAGTTTTTTGACATGAGAAATTTTATTTTCATTTCAATATGACTCCTACTTGTAAAGAACGCCACCTACATATTTTTAGCAGATTTGACGAATAATGACTTTTCGTCCATACCTGTATAAAACTACTGAGTAAAAAAATATAGACTTTTTTACTTAAAAACCGTAGTCTGCCGTGATAAAGCGAAAAACGAGAAGCCGGTGCACTAACGCCGTGATGTCGTTCAACGGAATAAGATTGAAAACGAGAATAGCTTCATCTTTAGATGCGGATACTCTACAACATGGGTTCTAATTATAGAGTAAATAAATTGATATTATAATAAGGTATTCAATTTTTATAACTTTGCAAACAAATCACTTTTGATAATAGCTTATTTTGGCAAAATCAAGCCAAATTTGCTGACAACTATATATTGGGACAGCACAACAAGAAATTTGTTTAATACGGAGTTACATCACCTTTCGCCTTAACAACTGCCTGAACTCTTAATGGCATTGTATTTACCAAAGATTGGCACATTTGAGGAGAAAAATTATCCGAAATTTCCTGTAGTTTTGCCCACAAATCAAAAATTGTTCGTTGAGGGTGGTTTCTTAAATATTGCTTCATTTTATGCCACACAATTTCTATAACATTGAGGTCCGGACTACTTGCAGGATAGAAGAAGAAGAACTAGAACTTTCATATTATTATTAGTGAACCAATTTTTAGTTGATTTTGATGAATAGCACAATGCTCCATCTTGTTGGAAAATATAGTTTTCGTTTGGAAACAATTCTTGAGCACGAGGCAAAAGTGAGGTCCCAAGTATATGTTGATATTTTTGGGCGTTAACAGTGCCATGTATAAAATTTAATTTGCCCAAACCTCTTGCTGACATGCATCCCCAAACCATAATCCCCGTAGGAAATTTAACAACCCTCTTTAAGCAATCTTTATGAAAGGCTTCTGCTTTATTTCGTATTATTCGTTTTCGGTGTTCTCCAACGCAAACATCAAATTTAGACTCATCGCTAAATATGACCTTATTCCAATCATTTTGTGTCCACGATAATTTAGATTTTGCCCAATTGTAGCGATTTTTCTTTTGAATTTCCGTCAGTAGCGGTTTTTCTTTTGCCTAGATAAGAATTTGTATCAATGATCTCGAATTCTAAGGGGTGAAAATATCCCTTAAATATTAAAATATTTTTTATTTAAAAACCGGTGAGTTTTTCGGAAAAACTCTTAAACACGTATATTTTATTTTGTTGTTTTACATATTTTAAGATTTTTTATAAATTTATACAGGGTGTTTCATAAAATATGACCATTAAGTAATCACGATTCTGCTTAAACTGCTTGACGTTTAAAACTGATTTTTGGCAAACGGATTGACTGTGGGGTGTAGAGGTTCGATAAGGAGGGGTTTCTCGAATCTCAAATTCGAAGAGGGTGAAAACGCCCCTCAAATATTACAATATTTGTTATTTAAAAAACGGTTAGTCTTTCGGGAAAACGCTTGGACAAGCATAATTTATTTGTTATTTTTTACATATTTTGAAATTTTTTAAAAAATCATACAGGGTGTTCCAAAAAGTTGGGTAATTTCTTAACCACGATTCTGCTTAAACTGCTTGACGTAAAAAGCTTATTTTTGGCAAACGGATTTTTTGAAAGTCAAATTCTAAGTAGATGAAACTACCCCTCAAATATTACCAAGTTATATAATAATATCGTCATATTGTATTTTCTCATGCTGACATAAATGTGAGAAAATTTTATCCAGTTTGTATGTTAATGGAAATTCTTGCTTTGCTCTTTTTTTCATCACCATTATAAATGATTAATTCGACGCGAACGAAGTCGCTGGCACACGCTAGTGATACATATTTTGATTTCATCGAAACCCTTTGGGAACACTTTGCTGTCTTGAAAATGTCAATCCCTTGTAAAAATGTTAAATAATTATAGCGACCTTAGAACCAACCTTAGAATTCCAGAGCAATCCAACAGTTCGACAGGGATATGTATCCAAATAAGATTTATCACTACACCAATACACACTATCACTCTCAACCTTAACACCACCTCACTCACGCACTCACAATATTACACGACGTAATTCCACCAAAAATCTACCGCTTTTATTTCGACGTGTTTAGGTAAACAAACTCAATTGACAACCGAAAACTGGTACCGGTACGATGACAGCAGCGATCTCGTCGAGTACAGTTAGGCGGCTCCGGTCCGGGCGGTACTACCAGAAGCGGCGACCGGCCATTCGAAAAGTTCACCGCAACATTGGAGCCTAAAGTGAACGTGTTCTAAGAAGCGGCGTTGCCAGCGGTTCTCGCAGGAGGAAAGGTCAAAAGGTGCAACAGTACCGCGAGAACGAACGACTTGGCTCGGCGCGCTCTCGGATTCAAAGTAGATGATCGCAGTATGCACCTGCTAATCGGAACAGTACAGTGCTCAGTGCATATTTAATTGTAAAGATTACTGTTGTTTTGAAATAGCATTGCTTTGAATAGTTAACTCTGCATTTATAGTTATTAATGTTGAATGTGATTCTTCAGCGTACCGCTTTATCCCATCTAACTTTATACAGGGTCCGGCAATAGTGCGTCGAGCATCTGTAGCTCCTAGAATAAAAAACTTAGGAATTTTGTTTAAGTGCAAATCTAAAGTATGTACTAGGATGTATTTCAGAAAAATATTTTAACTTCTATAGGATAGCTCAAAAAAGTGTGAGTGGATCGGCATGATTTTTTTTTAAATGGAACATCATCATCATGTAGCCATCGTTGTCCACTGCTGAACGTAGGCCTCCTCCATATTTCTCCATGTCTCTCGATTTTGGGGCCGTCATCATCCAATTTCCAGCAATCCTCTTTACATCATCGGTCCAGCGTGTCGGTGGTCTGCCTCTGCTACGTTTATCTGCTCGAGGTCGCCAGTCTAACAATCTTCTAGTCCACCTGTCTTTAGATGTTCTCGCCACATGACCTGCCCATCTCCATTTCATTCGAGTCACGTGTTCCACTATGTCTTTAATTTTGTTTTTTTGTCTGATAGTGTTGTTAGGAATTTTGTCTCTTTTAGTTATTCCAAGCATGGCTCTCTGGGCTACTCTTAAATTTTCTGCTGACTTTTTCGTTAATGTTAGAGTTTCCGCTCCATATGTAATTACCGGCAAGACGCATTGTTCATAAACTTTCCTCTTCAAGCATATGGGTATATCACTTTTAAAGGTCTCCCGCAGTTTGCCGAAAGCAGCCCAACCCAAACCTATTCTGTGCTGTATCTCGTGTGTTTGGTTGTTCTTTCCGATTTGTATTTCGTGCCCGAGATATTTGTATATATGTGTTTCTTTTATGTCGGCGTCACCTATTCTGATGTTCTGTATCAGCACTAAGTTTGTCATTATTTGCGTTTCGGTCGGTCTCCGGATAAATACGAGTATTTATCCGGAGACCGACTTTTAATGAGGCCTGCACTAATTCTTCGAGCATCTGCTTTGAATCTCCGATGTTATCTGAGACAAGGACGATGTCATCTGCGAATCTGAGATGTGTCAACCTTTCACCATCGATATTTATGCCCCTATTCTCCCAAGAGAGTGATTTCATTGCGTATTCAAGGACAGCTGTAAAAAGTTTAGGCGAAATAGTATCCCCTTGTCGAACTCCTCTGCCTACCTCAATTTTATCTGTTGTTTCGTGAAGTTTTACAGTTGTGGTGGCATTACTATATATGTATTCTATAAGCCTTGTATACCTATAATCTACTCTTCCCTGCTCCAATGCTGCTATTATTGATGTTAATTCTACTGTGTCAAATGCTTTCTGGAAATCAACGAACACCAATGCTAGGGGCCTGTTGTATTCCACAGATTTTTCTATCAGGACTTTAATTACTTGAAGATGATCGTTTGTTCCATAACCTTTCCTAAAGCCTGCCTGTTCTCTTGGTTGATAGAAATCTAGTTTACGTTCGAGACGTTTGGCAATGATTTTGGTAAACAGCTTATACAAGTGACAAAGAAGGCTTATCGGTCTATAATTTTCAAGCTCGGTGATATCGCCCTTTTTATGGAGAAGTATCGTTATGGCGTTGTTCCATTGAGACGGGATTATTCCTTTTTCAAGGCATAGATTAAATAAGTCTTTAATCCATTTTAATAGTGTTCCTCCTCCGAGTTTTACAGCCTGGTTAAATGGAACACCCTGTATATTATTGCATTTTTGGCTTCCTTTCAGATCATTTTACATAATCGTAAGATCTGAGTAAATCTATTATAAATAATAAATCTAATCTTTTATACATGCTGTATAAAAACACGTAAAAATATAACTAAAAATTATAATTCGTTATCAATGAAAATACGACCCCAAAATACAATTTCAACATTGCTTATTTCAGAATAATAAGAGCATATCCTTCTTCCTTTCAGTTTTCAATTTATTTTTTCAATTATTACTGATTTTTCTTGAATAATGAAAAGAATATACAGGGTGTTGCATCGTCGAGCGGGACATAGGAAATCTCATGTAAATTTTAATGGGGTCAATTATTATTCACTTCCCTAATTATTTTAGAGAATAATTCTATTTAAGTTTGTTGAAGAGCACTAAAACCCACATTCAAAAGAATAATTTTAGATATTTTTGGTTAGCCCGTTTACGAATTATCGCCGATTTCTCTTTAAATATTTCTCCTTTCTTATGGCCCTGTATTTACTTATGAGCACCAGTCAAGGTAAAAGATAACTGTCAAATGACGTTGTTATTTCAGAAATTTACCTATTTAGTGCTTTATTATTATTGAAAACCAGGGGCGGGAAAGTGAAATAGCAAAAGCGGTTCCACCGTTTCCACGGAAATTTCAAATAAAATAGTTCCAGCCTCAGGCGCTAGGTGGTAGTGCAATTAATTTTTAGGTTAAGAAGTTGCTACTAGTTATTGCCAGATGGCGTTAAATCAGAATATTTTTGTAGTTTCCATAGTTTCCAAAGGCCATTGTCAAACTATTGTCAAATTCTCAAAAATTATTGTCGTTGTCATAGCGCCAATCATAATATTATCAAAACGTTTTTCAAACTATAATTTGTTATAGGTATGTGTTTTAATTAGACAATTGCTTTTGTTTGTGGCCCTAAAAATATAACGTAAGTCTTTTATTTTTGCCATCATTTAAGTACCTATTTATATATACTCAATTTACAAAACTTTGGGCGTATTACCTTGGTCTTGTTTTATTATAATAAACGATGTTTAAATATTTGACTTATAAATAAAAACTTTAAATAATAAATAATGTTTACACATGTTCGGCTTTATTTTTATTTAATTGTATAAATTATACTGTTAAATCTTATTTTTTCACATCACAACGATACTTGTTATTAGTATTGTTGAATTTGTGCAAAAAATAAGATTTTATAATCAAATTTAATTATTTTAGAGTAAAATTCAATAAATACGCTCATTTAAAAAGCCCGCGCTTCGATCCATTTAAAACAAGCCCTACTCAATAGATAGCGCCACTTCTGTGGGACCATTTTTCAGTATGGCAGAGTCCATTCTTTTTCTAGCTAGGTATATTCTTTGTTGAAAACTTAAAGAAAATATTAGCCATAAATTACTCTACCGAAGAAAAAGTATTGATGATTAAATGGTATTATCAAGGAAATAGTTATCAAAAGGTGTCGGACATGTTTGCTGCTCTGTATCTGAATAGACCGATACCTGGAAAATCTAAAATCGCAAGGAATATCCAGAGATTTGAGAGCAAAGGTACTCTAATAAATAACTGCAGATGTGAAGCAGGGCAGAAACAAAGAGAAGATGCAAGAAATAATACCGACTTGGAAGTTTTATTGTGCGTGGAAAAGAACGATGGAAATATCAGCACAAGGAAACTTGAGGATGAAATAGGAATAGATCACACTACAGCGTTTTTGATTTTGAAACGACATAAATACTATTCCTTCAAATATGAAAAGCACCAAGAGCTACGAGATGGGGACGAAATACGGCGGCAGGCGTTTTGTTTTGATATGATGGAAAGAGCAAACACGGATAAGGAATTTTTAAAAAACATATGTTTCACTGACGAATGCACGTTTACCTTAAATAATGAACCCAATATTCAAAATTATCGATATGGAACAAAGAAAACCAACACAGGTTTGTCGAAACAAGGACGCAATATCCACAGAAAGTAAATGTTTGGGCAGGGATATTCGTACACAATATTATCGGGCCATTATTTCTTACGCGAAATTTAAATGCAGAATATTATTTGGAACTACTCGAAAATCATATTTTACCTGCTTTACATGATGCCGCTAGGGAAAATCAGGAAGTTTGGTACCAAATGGATGGCTGCCCGGCATATAGTACCCTGGCTGTTGGGAATATTGAGACAATAGTTTTAACGGAAACGTTATTGGCCTAAATCATACAGTAAATTGGCCAGCAAGGTCTCCAGATATTTCGCCAAATGATTTTTTTCTCTGGGGCCATTTAAAAAACAGGATATACAAGGATAAAAAATACCCTAATCTAGACGAGTTAAAAAATGCTATTTCTGCCGAATGCAATAGAATTTCAGTTTACCAACTAGCGAATGTAAGAAGAGAATTTTATGATCGCCTGGGTTATTGTCTAGCACGGTCGATGGAGGAATATTTGAACATCTTAATTCGTAAAGTTCTAACAATTTAATAGTACCTAAATTAGTAAGTTATTGAATATTGTAATATTTCTATAATTAACCTTGTAATTGATTACTTTATTTTACTTTAATTCATATTTCAATTTGTATTTATAAATACATCTTCAAGATTTCCGATGTAGGAATGAGTTTTCAATAATAATAAAGCACTAAATAGGTAAATTTCTGAAATGACAACTTCATTTGACAGTTATCTTTTACCTTGACTGGTGCTCATAAGTAAATACAGGGCCATAAGAAAGGAGAAATATTTAAAAAGAAATCGGCGATAACTCGTAAACGAGCTAATCAAAAATATCTAAAGTTATTCTTTTGAATGTGGGTTTTAGTGCTTTTCAATAAACCTAAATAGAATTATTCTCTAAAATAATTAGGGAAGCCAATAATTGACCCCATTAAAATTTACATGGCATTTCCTATGTCCCGTCCGACGATGCAACACCCGGTATAAAGTATCAACATTTTACATTCAAGTATTAATTTGACAGCCGAATTATTTTGTGACATATACATACGGTAGACTCACAATTCAATAAACAAGTCAAATAGTCGTTAATCGCTGATATTCTAATAAAAATATTCTAAGAAAGAACATACTGAAAATAATAAGAATATAATGGTTCTTGTTGTGATATATTTAGAAAAATAGAATTAGGTTTTTTAATGGAACTGATAATAATTTTAGCAAATAAAAACATGTTTTTGGTAATTTATTTTTTTATTTTTGTTGATATTATCTCTTTTTTTTCTGATTCCAAGAAAAATGATGATATACAGGGTATTAACAAATAAGTGTGAAAAAATGAACATGGGATTAACTAGTATTATGTGGTGATTTGCATATACAGTGTGTTTTCTACGATGTTTTCTATGGGTATCTCGGAAACTACTGGAGGTAGATAATTAAAGTTAAATAAGGAAAGAATTATAGTTTTGTGGGGTCATAAATACGCGCCTTTTGGATTTTTGAAAAAGTTTATGGCTAACTAGATATTTCGAAAATATCAAATTTCGGCTATTTTAAAAATGCTTCCTAATTCCATTATAATCTATTTTAGACAAAAAGTTTTCAGATAAAAGTTGTAGATAATCACATTCATAATGCGATTGTGTTCTCAGTTTTTTTTTTCTGAAGTCAGTCATTTATGGCATATGACACAAACATTGTAGAATAAAAGATCCATTATTCTACAATTGGCAACACCGGCCCTATAGCAATAATGACTCTATGCGGGCTATGTAATGAAAAAATACAATAGCATGACGGATTAGATATTTGGTAAGTCGGGCTAATCGTTGTAATAATTGTCAAGGTTGACCAACCTAAATTGACAAAAATAACAAGATTGCTCTGGTAGTCGGCCAGACCTTAGTAAAAGATAATTTCAAAGTCATTTCAGTCGATTCGCTATGGACGACTTACAAATTAGCTCCAATATTTTGTATTTAATAGTTTTATACCAATCTATAATGTATACTACGCGAGTAATTCAGCATTTTCTTAGATATACAGAGTAATTTAAATATATTTATATAGTTTAATTGTGTATTTTTTCTTTAACCATTTAACCATTAGTTTATATCCATATAGTTTTTTTTTCTTTCTTTGTTATGGTGAAAAAATTAAAAACATGTGCTATCTCTCGTGAGGAGATTCCTCACATAAAAATAAGATTTATTTTTCATATCAACATAGGTCCAATTCTGCTTTGTTTCATAGCTACAGGGTGTTAAAGTCTTAATATTTTTTCGATTTATTATAATTTTTTTTGAAGTACTTTTAGCGTTTCGAATGAAATTTTGAGGGTAAAAGTTACTATAAATGTGTCATATTTTAAAGCTAAAATAGTGTCGACATATTCACCAGGGACGTGCGTATGGGATATCACTGGAATATTTTTCTCAAAAAAGCATGTACGCCACTGGCTTTTTTCTCTCGTTAGCGAAATACTGTAAGCAGTTTAATGCCGATTAAAAGTTATCTCTTGATATTTTGTCGATTTCGGCCTCCTTGATGAGATAAACGCAATTTTATTAATTTGCCTTTATCCAAGTCTAATAGCAACCTTTAAAAAAATTAATATCTTTAACTTGCGAAAGTTTTAGAGAAGTACTCATTGATTCCTCATCAAAAAATATGAAGAAAAGTTCCTATAAACATGGATATGGAAATGCATAGAAATGGGGTCGAATCAAGAACGAAACATGGATAAATAATAATTAAACGGTATTAAAATGAAATTAAAATATATGTTTTGATATTTTGACGTAACCAATTTACCTCTTTTTGTTTCCTAGCCTACTACTATCATTTTTAGACTATATAATCCTAAGCGGCAGCCTAACATGATTTGTTTTCTTAATATCTCCGATTAGAGAGAAGATAGAAAGATGCGGTTTGCAGTGATATTTTGGAAATTTTGTGCTCTATTTAACTGTGTAAAGAGAAATATAGCCTCCTATAAATTTTTTACGCAAAAGCGCAATATCTGTTATGATGTCAAACAGCGCCCTCTAGCTACCACGAAAAAATTTCTGGAAACAAAATTTATACTGGAGATCATTAAGGAAGAAAAGTTCTTTTAAACGAGCCCTAGTTTGTTTAAATCGCGTAACCTAAACCAGAGTTATACTTATTTTAATAAAAGCAACTTTAACTTTCCCCCACCACTTTATTTCATGAGATAGAGCAAAATACTTTAAATCATAAAAATTACAAATTTGTCGATGATTACAATAGTAATATTTAAAATACCTGTTCACCTTCATATTTTTGAGAAAAACCCTGTTTTCTGATTGGCTATTAGAGAAACGCTCCCTAGCGGGCATTTTTCGAACTTGAAAATAATTTCCAGCGATTTCTCTTGGTCGATTTACTTATTAGATTTTTCCCAAAGTTAATATGATAAGTAGTTTCTGAGATACAGCCGTCGTCCATTCTTAGTTGGCCACCCGGTACAATGCCAGGAAAATGTACAATCATTTGCCTTCGAATATCAAGTCACTTTCATTCTTTCCCGCATTTCGCAAAGCTCTGAAATCATACTTACTGGAGAGTAAACGACTTTTTTTTGTTGATGTTTAATCATGAACAATTTTGAATTTTAAAATTTTGATCATCTCACACACTGGTTAAAGGTCTAGTATTTAATATATAATATTTTATATTTTATGATATACACATAACATGATTTTATCCATTTACAGTTTTCCTTTTGTAAAATTTTCTAGATACGCCTGTGCTCTGGAATGTCCGTGTATGTTTTATTTGTAATTTTAATGACGTATATTTTTTTGAATTGATTTGTATTGTATGACATTTTTTTTATTATTTGTATATTTGTTTTTGTGCTTTTTTGTTTTGTGAATGCTTTGTCGATAAAGCTGTTTTGGTTTTTTGTAAAATAAAGCGTTGTTTTTTTTTCAGGGTCAATTTTTTGGATTTTAAAATCCAAAATAGTCGAGACATTTCATTTTCAAAATTAAAAAAAAATAGTTTTCGAAAGTGGAAGAATGTATTTAAATCTTTATTTACAACTACTACATGCATGTTGTTTTTTTTTTTCAATTTATTCTAAAGAGTGTTCTTTTTTAATCCATTAGCAGAAAATACTATACAGCGATACCGTTATGCATATAAAACAATGTGTGACGTGAATAAAATCGTACATAATTATTTCGTAGGAGTTGTGCTAACCGGTTTGCATACTAAATCTTCGACACCCGGATTAAGAGCTCGATCTAGATTATCCATGCAAATTTCTTATGCTTCGCTTTTCTAACTTGTATTATCAAGATCGAAATTTAAGCCCCCTCGCCCCACGCCTGAGATTAAAATCTAAATTTAAACAACGTTTCCATAAGGTTTAAAGTTGAAAGCATTTTGTAGTTTGACGAGAGATTATAAAATATGGTAGGTTCCACTAGAGGCCCACATCATGTGCACGTAAACTTTCAAATCATCTTAAGAAAGAAAAAATGTATCGGGTTGCGCACATATTCAATGAACGCTATTCTGGAAAACACCTTTATGGCAAAATTGTTCGCGAGTTAGTAGCAAAATTTCGCGAAATTCCATTATTAACAAAAAGAGGCAGAGGGAAAATCCTGTAGTAAATGAAGCTATGGAGGTATTCGTATTGGGCCAAGTTGCCATAGATAGTACGTTGAGTACAAGAAAATTAGCCAATAAGACCGGCGTGAATCGTACAAGTGTCCAAAGGATATTAAAAAACAGAAGTTCCACCCTTACAAAATTCAGTTGGTACAAGAACTCAACGAAGACGATTTTGATCGTCGCTTGCAATTTTGTGAAACTATGAGTGAACGAGTGGCGAATGATAATAATTTCCTATTTAATGTGTGTTTTTCGGATGAGTGTACTTTCTTTTTGAACGGTGTAGTTAATCGGCACAACTGTCGGTACTAGGGTGAGGACAACCTCAGGGTTTTTCACGAGGTGCACACACAAAACCCTCAGAAATTGAACGTGTGGTCTGGTATTTTTGGAAATTGTATTGTGGTCAGTTTAACGATATTACAGAACAGCTATCTAGCAACTACCGCACCTGATCGTTCAACCTTGTGGCGAGTGAAAAAATGCGTAAACATCTAGAAATAATAAGAAAAAATAGCAAATTGGTCGAAGGAATTTATCCTTATCATTTACTCTGATAAATGTTTAAATAAACTTTTCAAATTTCAATCCTTCATATTTTAAGATTACAGTTGAGGGTTGGAACCTTTGGTGTTAAACAGCAAAATAAAAACACTAAATCACCACAATACACCAAAACACTTTTACTTTTACACTGGACGCGCGTTTCGCTAACCATGTTAGCATCATCAGCAGATGATTATAAACTCATCAGTTTATAATTTTTATTTTGGTTTTTATTTTGCCTTCATATTTTCTCAATGACCGATTATCAAAAACGAAGCGGGGAAATATAGAGAATAGAAAGCTCTTTTCGTTGCAGTGTCACTTGACCCCCCTTCCCATTGGAAAAAGTTGGAGGATGACACCCCCGCTTAGAGGGTTGAAGATTTTGCAATCATTTTTGGGGCAAAAGTTGTCCCCCTCACAAACAAAATTGACGTGTTTTTGAATTTTTTGAAAAAAAAATACCCTGGCCGTTATGCCCTGCGGAACGTTTTCGATGGGCCACCCTGTATAATGTATAGTGAAGTGAATAAATATCTATTCTATACCTTTGTGGCCGATTCATTTCTTGAAAAAAAGTACTTATAGCCACTGAAATAGAATAAGAAACTAAAAAAATCCTAAATATTTTTTGGTATCACCTCATATCGGTATATATTTATATATATATATATATATATATATATATATATATATATATATATATATATATATATATATATATATATATATATATATATATATATATATATATATATATATATATATATATATATATATATATACAGGGTGGTCCGAACTGTATTCCGGAAACTTCGGCAGCATATTCTGCAGATAAAAATAAGTAAAAGAGTTCGTATAAATGTATGTCCTAAAATGCTTACTTTCGGAGATACCGGGTGTAGAAGTTTCATTTCCTTTTCAATTTTTTCCAAAATATTTTGTAAAGTAACGTCAATATTTGGATGAAAATTTGTATCTGGGAGTTTTTTGACATGAGAAATTTGATTTTAAAGTCAATATGACTCCTGTTTGTAGGGGGCGCCACCTATATATGTTTTAATTGTTTTGTAGAGTAGTAATTTTTCGTCCATACCTGTATAAAGGTACCCAGTGAAAAAATATACATTTTCGTGACTTTTTACGTAAAAAATGTATTTTCGTAAAAATCGCTACGAGTAACCGTTCTCAAGATATTTAGAATGGAAATAGTCAATACATGTCATTATTGACAAAAAATAAACACTTTGAGTAGAGATATTTATTTGACTGAAATAATAAATTCCGGAAATTTTAATTTTTTTAAATTAATCATAATTTTTTCTGGGAAGAAAGGATGATAAAACAGTTTTTGTTGAACTTTTGGCACAGAAACATTTCAAATTTATGATTTCAGCCTAATAACTATATAGTCAACATGTTTAATTTATGTCAATGATGACAGGTATTGATAATTTCGATTCCAAATATCCCGAGAACCATTACTCGCAGCGATTTTTCCCGAGACCTTTTTTTAGGTAAAAAATGTCGCAACTGAATATTTTTTTACTCAGTAGTTTTATACAGGTACGGACTAAAAGTTATTACTCTTCAAACCAGTTAAAAAATATGTAGGTGGCGCCCTCTACAAGTAGGCGGTATATTGACATCAAAATCCAAATTTCTCATGTCAAAAAACTCCCAATTTTCATCCAAATATTGACATTACTTCATAAATTATCTGGAAAAAATCGAAATAAAAATGAAACTTCTACACCCTGTATCTCCGAAACTAAGCATTTTAGTAAATATATTTATAAGAACTTTTTCACTTATTTTTATCCACAGAATATCCTGTCGAAGTTTCCGGAATACAGTTCGGACCACCCTGTATATTTTTTTAAATACCATGAAACCAGATATTATTTTATGTTGATAAAAACTACTGAACTTTTTATTACACCAAAACAAAAAAAATCCAATGCAAAAAGAGCCAATTAATTTTTAAAACATAACGAGCACCTACAATGTTAATTGTTATATGCCTGATAAAAAATGCCAGTACATTATTTGTGGCGAACCGAGGAGAAAATTATTCATTGAATTTTCGGTCAAATATTTGGTTCTATTCATTGTTGGTTAAATTGTTAGAAAAATGTGGAGTAAATAGGAAAAATTGATGCTTTTTTTATAAATATTTCTATTAATAGACTTCTAAAACTAAACAAATTAATATATTCTACTATGTAGACTGTTGTAGTTTACTCATTAAAATTGATAATGAATTGCACTTAAGAACCGTACATATTAACTAACGGACTACAAGAAGAAGATTAAATGAAGCAAATCTCATGTCAAGAATGCCTGCTTCGGGACCAGAACTTACTAGATGTGTTGACTAGGCCCAAAAGCAAAGGCATGGTCTTAATGTAAAAATTACGAAAAATGTTAGTGCCTTCTTTAAAACCGAATATTTACAACAAAAATAAAGCTAATGAGATGAACCAAAAAACAAACCATCGAGAAAGGATGTATCTAGATGATAAAATAATTTTTGAATTTCTTGCTGTTTTAACATATTTCACAGAGTGTTTCAAACTTTCATCAAAAATATCACCAGTTTGTTTTCCCTCGTATAATTAACCGATGGGGAGTTTCATTTTTAATTTAGAAAAAGATACTGAGAAGTCAAATAATTTGGCAACACACTGCTTAAAAAATCATCAAAATCGGCCCATTAAAATAAAATATATTAACCTTTAAAATACATCAAAGTTTTAAGGTGCCCATTTTTCGTGCCGGTGAATGTATTTCAAAAACTATAAATTTTAGGCAAATACTTTTCTAATGAAACAAACCCTTATTTTTTTACTAGAATCCAAAAATCAATTAATATATAGGGTGTTCCATTACAAAAAACATAACTTTGATGTGTAACTTTTTTGGGGACGCCCTGTAGAACTCTACATAATTTTAGAAAATACTTTAAATTGACTTACATAAGCTCAGAAAATTTCACTTCAATATAAACTTTTGTTCTCCTTGCAAAAACCGCGTCGTATATGACGCACCACCCTGTAGAATTCGATTTCAATGGTTAGCATATAAGCAGAATAGGTATAGCTTATGTATTAGATTTATTTATTTCAATAAATTTACTTAGAAAAAGAATTAAAAAATCAAAATATTAAGAAGGAAATAATTAAGAATTTACTGAAATTACTGAAATAAAAAATTAAAAGCAACGAAAAAAAATGGGTAAACATTTTAGTATTTTATCTATAAAACACAATAGAGGAGGTTTCACATTAAAACATTGGCAGTAATTGAATTCCGAGGTAAGTCTCTGGGCACTCCACTAAGAAGTTTTCAGAAATTCTTAAGGATCTCGTAAAAAATTAATATCGTAAGAAATTTTATACAATGGAATCTTCGAAAATTTTCTGTTATATGATTTGTTGGCTTCAGGATGTCTAACTTTTTCCAACGGTTCGAATAAATTTTAAATTCGAATCGTATCGCCCATTATCTCCAGCCGGCGGCGTATGAAACTTATGCATTCGCATCCTTGAAAATAATAAATTCAGCAAGACAAGTCTGGAGAACATGAAAACTTTCTGACAACGTGCGATGAGATGCATTATTAGATACGTACAAGCCGAATGTTATTGCCAGATTGCATAAAAATGGCTTAGTTTTGAATTCGACACTCGGTGCTGGAGTTTTATATTAAATTTTTTCAACTTTGATAGAGTGGAGTAAAATAAATCAAAAAAGTTTGTACAAAATACACACCGGAAAAATCTAGGGATATAATTTTATTTAAATTAAAAATAAATGTTTTGAATAAACAACCACATATTTTAGGTCGATTCTTTCTACTTCGATTGAAACGAAGTAGTCACACTAGTTATTTCTAAATTTGGAACATTTGCAGAAGTGTTTGTGCATTTTTTTTTCAAATGTATAAAAAGCACCTAGCATCAATTGTTCGAATTTAACCTGTACTGGCCATGTTTTTATGATAACTGGCCAGAATTCATTCAAATAACTCTGTTTAGTATTAAACGACATTATGGAGCGTAGACATCTTAACAGAGACGAAATGGTAAGGACCATGGAAATGCTTGAAGCTGGAATGCGCCAAATCTACGTAGCTAGAGCATTAAATACAACGCAAAGTGTAATATCGCGATTAAGTGCACGTTACCGTGAAAGTGGTGATGTTGCTGAAAGGCACACAAGGCGACATCGCATTACTACCCCTCAGCAAGATCATTTTTTACAATTAAATGTTCGACGCCGACCGACTCTTACAGCACCAGAGCTTAGTTTAATTCTCCAGGAAACACATAATGTAACCGTTAGTCCTGACACTGTTCGCAATAGATTAAGAAAGGTCAACTTAAGAAGCAGACGCCCCTGGAGAACTCAACCCTTAACGAGAGGAAATCGAGAGGTACGATATTTGTGGGCTCAAGATCATGTTCAGTGGTCGAATGAACAATGGGCCAATGTTCTCTTCACGGATGAGCCACGCTTTGGAATTCATCCGGATTCGAGAAGGCTTAGGTTATGGAGAGAACCGGGAAATCTTACTCGGTTGGATCATGTTCAGGAAGTGCATCCTTATCAACACAGTTAACAGAACAAGGTGGAACAGTTATGGTCTGGGGAGGAGTCCAGTTAGGCCGAAAAACCGATCTCGTTTTTCTTGAAAGGTTTCTGGTTCGGGTCGTGAACGCAGCGTGGCAGGCTGTACCTCAAGAAGAGATCGGTAACCTGATCAGGAGCATGGAGGGACGATGTAGGGCTGTAATGGACAGTAGAGGAGACCATACCCTTTATTAAGTAAAAATGGTTTTATCTTTTTTTTTAATTCGCAGTTTAGAATAAAAACAAAAAATGTGAATATTTTTTTCAGTTCAATAAAAATCAAGGTAAATTGAAAAATTCGGTAAATTTCGCATTTTTATTTCCAATACGTCCTGTAAACTATTTGTTTATTTTAATTTTATTATATCAGAAACGCAAATAACAAAATTACTGACGATGACTGGATAAAATTGTAATATCCCTAGACTTTTCCGGTGTGTGTATTTAATAGAACTTTTTATTAAATTATTCTTTTCGATAATTTTATATACTCATTTCTCTTAATTGTGATCAGCAATATATTATTTAGTTTGCAGAAATGATCAAAATATGAATAATTATTGAGAGGTTCAGAAGAGAACGGGAACAAGTCCTAAAAGATAATTATGGAGAAAATGAGAGTTAAAGTTTTTTAATGTTACTTAATTCAAATAAAACAATCTGGAGAAGAAAACTTGCCACGATGCTTTATTTTAAATTGTATAATTGTAAACTAATGTAACTCAAAATATAACTGTGGTCGTTTTTAAGAATGTTTGTTTATACTTTTTTGGACTTGAACCATTTTATCAATGAAAATATTTGAAATTTTAGATATAAATTGGTTCATCGGTTCATTCTTCTTCGTCATTACGGGATTTGTTGACTTAAAAAAAGTTGGCCTCTCAAAAGTGGCTTACCCCCTATAACTTTTTTATATTTTCATACATGTTAGTATATGACATAAATCAGGATTGATTGACGTATTTAATTGTTTTTGGTCACTTCCTGTTTTACCGGAAACGACTACAACTTTTGATTCTTAAATGGCACCCTCGGTATATTTTTACTTTATTCTAGAGAAAATGACACTTTGAGTAGAATGACATATCATATGTCAACTTTTGACATTTTCGCATATCGTTTATTAAAGGGTTTACGGGAAATTGTAACATGGGCTTCATAACGATAATTTGACTCGAAATATCAAGTGTGTGATACCAAATTATTCGTAAAAAATGCTTTTTCCAAATATGCTAATGAGCCATCCTTGTTTCATTTTGAAAAAATTGAGATATGATTAAAAAAACGATTTGTGCATCTTTTAACCCGCCAAGGACAAAACACGTAGAACATGAGTTGATCATATCTATTTTTCCAAGGTTTCTTGATTAAAAATTAGTGCTTTTAACACAGCCGTATATTTTTTTGTTAGCGAAAATGTCAAAAGTTGACTTATGATACGTTTTTCTATCAAGTAAAGTAAAAAGATACAGAGGGTGCCATTTAAAAATCAAAAGTTATAGTCATTTCCGGTGAAATATGAAGTGGCCAAAAACAATTGAATACGTCAATCAATCTTAATTATGTCATATACTAACATACCAAATCTCGTTTCATTATCTGAAAAAATAAAAAAGTTATAGGGGTGAGCCACTTTTGAGACGCACCCGGTATAGGCGGGATAAAGGGAAGAAGATCTTTCATGTGTTGCTTTTTAGAGTGTGTTACCTTATGTCTATATGAAATGATAAGATTTTTCTTCCTCGTGTAGTTTTATTCAGATCATCAACATGTCAGATATCTAAGTATTTGTAAGGGAAATCAGCCTAACTTATTGCAATAGTAATAGTGAAAATAATGATAAATCAAACTATACTTTCAGAATCGATAGAATCAGACTTTTTTGGCTGATAATCTGATTCACTTTGTGCAAATGATTCAGACTTGTTTCATTGTCATCCATTTTATAAATAAATTATTTTTTTAGCTCTAAACCTTAGTACGTGTGTTAAAAATAGCTGCTTAATGCGTGAAGTATGACTTGATTCATTTTTCTACTGAAAAAAAAAACAATATTTTATAAACGTATAAAGACGATTATCTTAAAATAGTAGGAAATTGTAATTTCAGTTTAATTCTGGCCACTCCAATTGTTATCTCTGGAACTCCTCTATACAACACTTAAATAGTTACTGCCTTTTAAAAACAAAAATTCCGACATGGATGGGACATAAAGTAAAATAACCATCGCGGTTTCGCGACCTTGTAGAATGTAGAATGTAGAATGAGTAAGAGGGGGGGGGGGGTAATCACTGCGACCTTAAAGATCTATTGTTCCTCTTTTCCTTGAGTCATCACCTATACATACATATACTGCCATTACTCGCAATAGAACTCAATGGAGAAGAATTGTAAACTCAGTTAACAACGGCAACCAAAAAGTAAAGATGCAACAAAGCAATGAGATTTTTGAATGTCCGGAGTGCGGTAGTCACAGAAAAGCTCATGAAAGAAAACGCCTTGCGTGACCATCTTTTGATGCGTGTCGAATACTCGTCAGCGAGTAATGGCAGTATATGTATATATGTATATGTAATTCCTATTGTGTGGACCAAAACTCAAAAAGTGTGGCATTTTAAAAAATAAATAACAAAAATTAAAAACAAAAATTCCGACATGGATGGGACATAAAGTAAAATGACCAGCGCAGTTTCGCGATCTTACCATTTTGGACACATTTTTGTGGGGCATCTTGAAAAATAGAGTACATATCAATATATTGCCAATGCAGTAAGATTATCAAAAAGTGAAGCTCTTAGAAGAAGGGATATAACTAGAGCTGGTAATGATTTAAATTGACAGGCGTCATTATTAGGATGGGTCAAAAAAATCGACTATTTTTTTCAATTAATACTCTGAAAAAAAGGTTGGAGACACCTCAAAAACATTCTCTCCAAGTATGAGAAATGTTAATGGAAAGATCCTTCGCTTTTCAGTTAGCTATTGGGAAAAATATCTCGTATACAGGGTGGCCCATCGAAAACGTTCCGCAAGGCATAACGGCCAAAAAAATCCAAAATCAAGTCAATTTTGTTTGTGAGGGGGACAACTTTTGCCCCAAAAATGATCGCAAAATCTTCAACCCTCTAAGCGGGGGTGTCATCCCCCAACTTTTTTCAAATTGGTAGGGGGGTCAAGTGGCGCCGCAATGAAAAGAGCTTTCTATTCTCTATATTTCCGCGCTTCGTTTTTGAAAATCGGTCGAGTCATTGAGAAAATATGAAGGATTGAAATTTGAAAAGAGTTAATTTATAATAAATAAATTTACCGTCAATCTATTCGATACGCATGGAAAACTTCTTGATACGTGATTCGTCCTTCTTGTCGAAACGTAAAACTTTCGTACGAACAAGTTTTAAACTCGAATCTAGTCGCACATCTACGAGCGGCACCATATGAAACAAATATACGTTCGCCCGCTGCTTGAATAATAAATTCAGCAGACGCGAGTCCGCAGAGCGTGAAAACTTTCTTCCTACGTCCGATAAAATGCATTATTAGATAGCTATAAGCTGAATTCTATTGCCAGTTTGCATAAAAATGACTTAAAAGCGAGTATATTTGATATTCGGCGCCGTAGCCAAGAGTTTTATATTAAATTTGGTCAAACTCGATGTATTAAATTCGTATTAAAATAAGTTTTAAATTAAATGTTATTAAATAAACGTTAATAGATAAATCAATTCCATGTAGTTATAAATTAGGACACCAAATTTGATTCGAATAAATCCCGTAGATAACTGACAAGGTTTATACTCCTAGAATGCTGCAGATGATCCCATGTGGTGCCGCATAGCTTTTGTATTATTTTGTTTCGTGTGTGCATTTGCAACTTATTTTAGACTTCCATCCAACGTAACTTTTAGATATGTACAGGGTGGGTCAAAAACTCCGAAACCGTAACAGATATCGATGTCCGGTTTTCACCATCATGTTTTTGACAACAATTAATTGAACTCCAAACACCGATATTAGTTTTTGTCTATCTCCTATAGAGAAGGGTGTTTCCATTTAAAAGTGTCGAATTTGACCCACCCTGTACAGGGTGTCCTATTTTGGTTTGGTTTGGTTTGGCCATACCAATAGGTATAGTAGGCTATTAGGATCGGCAAAAAAAAAGTTTTTTTAATTTCACTCAAAATGAGTTACTTGGGTCATAAATGACCTAGATACAAAATATTTTCATGGTGTCTGTCTGTCTGTCTGTCTGTCTGACCGTCTGTCCGTCTGTAGCACGATAACTCAAAAACCGCTGAACCGATTTTAACAAAATTTGGCACAAAAATACTGTGGTACCCGAGAATCTGGCCATTAGTTTTTGGTGGGGGTGGGGGATTGGTAAGGGGGTATGGGAGGGGGTTAAAATTTAAAAAAATCGTAACTCCAAAATTACAGTAGCTAGCGAAACGCGGTTTTCAAATTAAGATTAGGAATAATATTTGCAACAAAATCCATACATATATAAAAGCTCAAAGGGTTTTTTTGTTACATCCATCCCGCCGAAACTGTTTTACCAATCTTGATGATTCTTCTTATAAATGAAAGGTATATATGTCTAGATTTGTTATGAAGTATTTTTAAATTGTTGAATGGCTATTTCTTTGTGTAAATCGACTAAATATTAAAACATACCTGAAAAACACCTACACACAATACCTCCAGAAATAAATTATTTGTCATTGTCAGTGGTTTGTCAGTTAGATTATATATCATTTTTCAGATATTTTAGGGATCAGTTCATACAGCCAGCTTTAGATACATAAATGTATCTAACAAGGAACAAAGGTTCGTTTAAACGACATTAGTGAAATAGCTACACAAAGCAATTTTAGGAAATTCATCCTCTTAGAGAGTAAAATTATGTCGGAATAATTTGTTGTGTGAAAATTCCTTACTATGTGGTCTAGAAGAATGAAATCCAACAAAAAGAATTAGAAGAGATTTTTGAAATTCATCAACCAAATGGGTAAAGTTAGTAAAAATTTATATAAAACTTGGTGACCTCTGGATTATACACATAAAAATTGGCACAAAGGATCATTTAAAAGACATGAGTTAATTGTTTGGATAAAGCGATTTTATGAAATTTATAATCTTAGGGAGTAGAATAGGGAATGAAAGTTTGCTGTACGAAAATGCATTACTATAACATCTTATAATTACTATAACATTACTATAACAGCAGTATAAATTTTTTATTTTTATTCGATTTTTTGTCGAGCGAGTCTTAAATAAGTGCAATTATTCTTAGCGGTAGTAGGTATATTTGACCCCAGAAACACGATTATTAGTTTTTTCGCGAATTTTTTTTTGGAAAATTTGGAATTTTTTGAAAAACCTTTTGGATTTTTTTTAGTTTTTAGTTAAAACCATAATTTCTTGATAATATGACAACATAGATAGATAGTAGATTAAATTTACAAGACAGAAAAACCCGAAAAGCTGCAGTGGTTCTCAAAATTTAGGCAAAAAAAATTTTTTTTGAAATTTTTAAAGTAAATAACTCAGTTATTTTGGAGTTATTTGAAAAACGGTAAAGAGAAAATATGGTTTTTTATCGAGATCTACCAGCCCTGAAAATATTTGCACTTATTCAAGACTTGCCCTGTATAATACCCAGAAAATCGACAATTGATAACTTTCATATGAAATACGAGTAGCTCTAAAACTCTTAAAAACATAATTTAAATATGGCATTTGTAAGGCTCACTAGCTCTATATACAAAGTAAATCATTTAAATCAATGCATGAACTAATCGAGGTGTAACGCGAACGTAGTCGCGGGAAAAACCTAGTTTGTAATAACATGAAAATCAGTCAAAGTCGCAGTTTTCGAGATATTAACATGTTTTAGTATGGGCGGGCTATACGTGGCTCCCGGCGCCAATTTTTTTTTATTTATTTATGACCGAGAAAATTCAAAGATTTTCCTTGATTTATGCAAGAACAATCTTCGGATTGTCACTATGTTTCTAACAGGACACTGTCTCCTCAACGAACACCTCAGTAAATTGAAGCTGAGAAACAAAGGCGAACGCAGATTCTGTGGGGAAAATGGGAAAACACCTTATTAGTGATTGCTCCGAGGCGACAACGATTCATCCCATAAACTTTCTAAAACTGATATCGGAGATGGAGGAGTAGCCTCTGTGAAGCCGTCTCAGATACTGGCTTTTGTCAAAGCCCTGAGACTGTATGGTGAGTTATAACTCAAGAAAGGGAGTTACACAATAGATCTGTAAGGTCGCGATGATTAACCCCTTTTGTAAACATCTACATTCTAGTCCTAACTAGCGATGGGAACTATCGAATGAATTAGACTATCGAATGGTTAATGAATGAATGATTTCAACTATCGAATGGTTTTATTCGAATAAAAGCATTCATTCATTTGTATACTAAAGCATATGTGACAACCTCGCCGTGCGACTAAATGGTTATCGTTGAGCCACGACTATCGAATGCTTTTGATAAATGAAATTTAGTATTCGTTTGATTTTTGTATGCGTCAGTGCATTATTAGTTCTTCCAAATTTTTATAACTTCGCCGTATAAATACTGTGCTATTTTTGCGTTTATTAAAATAGTTAAAATACTAAAATAGTAGTTAATTTTGAATTTTATTTATTGACGATTGTGTGCATGTGCAGGTGGTCAAAATTTTTCCGAAAATTTGTGTGGTTTTCCATAGTCCGATCTTTCAATTATTTAATTTTATATGGTATATGGTCTATTTTTTAATGGGAAATTTTGAGAAGTAGCAATTTTTAAGAGAGATGAGATGAACTTACAATTAATTTTAAAAATACATATTTGTATTTTAGATGTTTTAATAATATGAACATAGTTGAACTTAATAATCATATTTAAGTAATGTGGTTAGTAATGTTTTAATAATATGAATTAGTTGAACTTAATAATCATATTTAAGTAATGTGGTTAAGTAAATGGGTTTATTGAACTCAAACTATGGGGTGAGAAAATTAAAATGAAAGTTTTACACGTGCCAATTTAAAAAAAAAGTTAACGATGTATTTTGTTTATGCTAATTCTCTTACATGTAGTTTTTTGCGAAGAAATATTTCATTTATTTTTTAAAGTAAATGACAGTTAAAGTAAATATAATTTTTAAATAGTAATATAAAGCACCTAATATAAATAATTTTGATTTCTAATTTTTTATTTATATTTTCCTTCCATTACACTGCATGCTTAGAAAATTAATAAATGTTTATATTTCATGATTTTAACATTTGTTGTTAATATAACAAATTAGTTCTGTAATTATTATTATTATTTAATAAACCAACGTTGCCACACACAAAAAATTTAGAGACTATATTATTTTTAAATAGGATCTAATATAAATAATTTTGACATCTAATTTGTTATTTATATTTTGCTACTACTTAAAAAAAATATTTATATTAAATGATTTTAAATTATGTTGTTAATAGGTATAACAAATTATTACTGTTATTATTATTTATTAAACCAGTCTTTGCTTAACAACATTAAAAATCATTTTCCTACATCCAAAATAACAAGTATTATTGCAGTGTAACAACAGAATATTAATAAAAAAAGATGCAGAATATATAGACATACTATCCCTAACTAACTAAAGCCAAACAATAATATTCTTTGCTAATATCAACTAATACCAAAATATGGCAACAGCGCCCTTCATAATGTATTTTCTGTGTAAATACTAGCACCTCAATAAAAAAATAATGTGTCCTTATCTATATCTGACTGGGCAAAAAATCAAAGATGCCGGCTTCTTTCATAGCATTGCCACCGACCGCTGTTGGGTTTCTCGGACAGAAACCTACGTCGCCAGGCGACAACTAAAATTCAGTTAATATTTTATTATAATCGATCCTGACGAATAAATGAATTTCATAAATGAATGAATTTTATAAATGAATGGTTTTTGCTGCCGAATTACTAGAATACAATATTTCAAGGCAGATGACGGATCTATTCGATAATTTTTATTCGAATAGTTTTCAACGAATGTTTTCTTACTAACTATCGAATTATTCGAATGAATTGCAACTATCGAATGTTTCGATAGTATTCATTCGATAGTTCCCACTACTAGTCCTAACGTACAAAGGAAAATAAAATAAAATTTATTTAAAGTATATTTTCAGATATATTATTTTTAAGAACTCATAATATAATTAATACAACTATACAATAGAAGAAACAGATACTAAATGTACTAAACTAAAGGATAAGAGGCTTGCAAGGCAATGCCACAATGATTGCCAGCGTCCTTAGCCATTTTAATATACCCTCCCTGTCCCCAATCCGGTCCGTACGAATTTTTGACAATCCAGTATTTCTTGCCGTCAGATTCCTGACCGTATCCCACAATCAAGACGGCGTGGTTGATGTCGTCTGTGGTGTTGCCGCACTCTGGATCCAAGTAGACACCGTCGGAGTAGAATTGGAACCCGGTTTTACTTGCATCTATGGCGGCCGCTATAGGGCCCAAAGTTCCTACAGCTTCTTCGAGAGCTTTCTCATTAGGAGCTACTTCCGCATATCCTGGAAATAGCAGAAAAATAAATTATTTCGAAAATTCCACACCTGCAATTTTTAACCAATCAAAACGTGTTTTTTTGACAAATCAACATAGCAACAGATAAATTTTAGTGAAAATTTCACACCTCTACTTTTCAACCAATAACATGCTTTAATGTTGACTAGTTACCATGGCAACTGAAAAAATTTCCGGAAATTTTTTCGAGGCGCCACGAAAC
This sequence comes from Sitophilus oryzae, assembly GCF_002938485.1. Lineage (NCBI taxonomy): Eukaryota > Metazoa > Arthropoda > Insecta > Coleoptera > Curculionidae > Sitophilus > Sitophilus oryzae. The sequence goes on along the minus strand of NW_022146184.1, from coordinate 241,409 downwards.
TTTAGTGGAAATTTTTTGACAGTTGAAAAGGTAAACATAAGATCTACAATCATAATGTGAATGAACTACAATGTCTATATATTGAAATATTACCCATTTGAGTTTTAGCATTTGATGTAACTAAGGTTGGTAATATTTTTATTTAAGGAAATATGTTAGATATACCTACATATGAATTTCTTCGAAATTGCCATGTTCTAAAAAATATAGTTCTGCCGTCTTTATTTAACTAAAGCTGGTATTTTTCTATTTAACGAAATATGATGGATATACACTTGATTTTGATTTTCGGGTGTTATCTGGTTTTATATTTTCAATTTCTTCTTTAATGACTTGTTGGTTTACTTTTCCAAATCGCGACATTTCGCTATACACTTCTTACTCTACGTACAGACGTTTTAAAACTAGTAATAGCTTAATGACAGAATCGCAAACAAAATGACAAAACACATAATATGTCAAAAACATCAATACCTTGGCCAACTTAACAAATTGAAATTATTTTAAAATGTCATGTTGGATTAATATTTTTTTCAAATTTAGGTGTGAAATTTTCTTACCGAATACCACGCAAGCTTAAATTATTCCTGGAAATTTTCTTTCGGGCACGAATATTTTAGGAAAATTATCCCTCGTCTTCGACTCGGGATAATTTTCAAAATATTCGTGCCCTCAAAAAAATTTCCGAAAATAATTTAAGCTCTTGTGATATTATAAGTGAAATTTTTTTCCTCGTGGGCACCCAACAGGAAATTTTTTGACGTTTATAATGACAGAATATCTTTTTGAGAGTCTAGTTTTTATTTGTTTACATGATAATTTTGATACATTTCAATTACAAAGCTGAGATGAAAGTTTGTAAACTGCTTCCATACGCTTGACTTCGATTTCCTAGTATTCGCGGGTGCCAACTGCTTAGTCTCCTGGCCAATATTTTCTTTGCTTTCATGACCGAAGCGAAACATTTTTTTTAAGCCGTGCCGCTTGACAACTTCAAAACTGAAATAGTTTTTAGGTTTGGGCATAGGTAAAAGAAAATAATCTTTTATTAAGATAGATATGAAACTTAATAGTAAAATTTTGGGTCAAAGCGCCCCTCCGTGTTCTTAGTAGAGACTACGTTTAACCCAGCGCCTTCGCCTTTTCTGCTGTAAATATTTTTTATGTTTATATTTGATTTCAAAGGATTTAGTTTTAAAGTTACACTGATATATTAGTATATCAGAGTAACTTTAATAAAACATATATATATATATATATATATATATATATATATATATATATATATATATATATATATATATATATATATAGTTTATTATATATAAATTTTGACTACAAGGTAGAAAGTAAATCACAATATTTGATAAAACTATATAAGTATATATATTTTTACAGTTAATAAATAATAAAACTGATTTCAAGGTATGATATTAAAAATTTAGATAGATAGAATATTAAAAAACATACCATATTTGCAGACGCAGGCCCAAATTCAATAAAAACCAAAATTTTTTCTGCGAAAATCGGGCTTTTTTCACAGAAAAGGTATTTTTGATTTATCAACAATCATTGTCAAGTTGACAATATACAGGGTGTTTTCTAATTAGTCTAAAAAATTGTGGTGTGATTCCTCATGTGTTCTTAAAACAATTTTTATATAACCATTGGGTCTAAAGTACTTCCTTTCTGATCTACAGGGTGTTAAAAATTTAAAAAAAATCGATATTTTGCTTAACATAAATGGTACACTACTGCTTTTTTAAAGAAAATATATTTTTTTCTTGACTGGCCATCCTTTTTCAACAAAATTGATCTTTTTAGTTTTTCTTGTTCATCAAACGGTTGCCGAGAAAAAAATAAATATACTTATTAAGAGCCCTCCTTAAGCCGTTTTCTAACGATTTTTTATTTTTTAGATTAATTAGGAAACACCCTGTATATGCATATCACAGGCAACCAAATAAACTAGTAATCTCTAAAAATTATTTTCCCTACCACTAGCGACATACCGTGTTTTTAGTGAGGAGCACAAAATTATTTTATCAAAATTTCACCATATAAATTTCCAGGGCAATGGGTTTGGGTGTCACTTAGCTGTCATAGTAACTAAATAATCAATTCGACCAAAAATCGAAAAATACCTTTTAATTATTTGATTTTCAAACACAATTTGGTGTGGAATTTTCTTACCGAATACCACACGAGGTCAAATTAAATCCGGACATTTTTTCTCGCTCATGAATATTTATAAAAAATTATCCCTCGTCTTCGACTCGGGAAACTTTTCAAAATATTCGCGAGCTCGAAAAAATTTCCGGAAATAATTTGACCTCTAGTGGTATTACTAGTGAAAATTTCACACCTCTACTTTTCAACCAATAACATGCTTTAATGTTGACTAGTTACCATGGCAACTGAAAAAATTTCCGAAAATTTTTTCGAGGCGCCACGAAACTTTAGTGGAAATTTTTTGACAGTTGAAAAGGTAAACATAAGATCTACAATCATAATGTGAATGAACTACAATGTCTATATATTGAAATATTACCCATTTGAGTTTTAGCAATACCTTGACCAACTTAACAAATTGAAATTATTTTAAAATGTCATGTTGGATTAATATTTTTTTTTTCAAATTTAGGTGTGAAATTTTCTTACCGAATACCACGCAAGCTTAAATTATTAATGGAAATTTTCTTTCGGGCACGAATATTTTAGGAAAATTATCCCTCGTCTTCGACTCGGGATAATTTTCAAATTTCCGAAAATATTTTAAGCTCTTGTGATATTATAAGTGATAATTTCTATGTTGATGAAAATTTAGCTGACATAATTTTTCAGTTTTTTGCTACCCGTTTTTATATCAACATGGGACAAAACTAAAAAAAGCAAAGTTAGGCTGTTATGCTTATGTATAATATACAGTGGCACAGATAGATCCGTATCACATAGATCCTGTCAAAAACATAGAATGTAAAAAATCCCAAATCTCGCAATACAATCCTTCCATTATAAAATGTTGTGCAATCTCATGTAAAACCAAGTCAGTTTATTTATTAAGTTTTTCTTTAAGCACCTATTCAACAATTTTGTTACAAATTGTTAGTATAAATATTAGACATATTTATTTCTGTAATAATTATAATGACTTGGCAATTAATTGCACGATATTCTCTGCTAATTAAAACACTTTTTACCTAAGGGCACTGTTTAGATTTACTTAGTAATCGAAATGGTAGATTATTCTTTTTTAATTATGTGCTTATTAGTTATTTATCTTATTAGTTATCTTATATTTATATGAACCCTTCAGTAATATTAATAGTAACTCTGTGGCACAGCCTGTGGTATGTCTAATTTCAACAAACGCATTCACCATATTGTCAAGACGCAAATACTTCTTATCTATACTAATATATAAAATCCTTAAATGACTGACATACTGATTAATCACGATCCTGCTCAAACCACTTAACGTAAGAAGCTCAATTTTGGCATACAGTTTGATTCTAGGGTGTAGAGGTTCGATAAGAAGGGATTTTTCAAAATTCCAGTTCCAAGAGGGCGAAACCACCCCTCAAATATTACAATATTTTTTATTTAAAAAACGGTCAAGTTTCCGAAAAAACGCGTAAACACGTATATTTTATTTTGTTTTTTACATATTTTAAGATTTTTTAAAAATGTCATTGATTAATCACGATCCTGCTTAAAGCGCTTGACGTAAAAAGTTGATTTTTGGAAAACAGATTGACTTTAGCGTGTAGAGGTTCGATAAGAACAGATTTTTCGAAACTCGAATACTAAGGGGGTGAAACTATCCCTCAAATATTAAAATATTTTTTATTTAAAAACCGGTGAGTTTTTCGGAACAACTCTTAAACACGTATATTTTATTTTGTTGTTTTACATATTTTAAGAGTTGTTATAAATTTATACAGGGTGTTTCATAAAATATGACCATTGAGTAATCACGATTCTGCTTAAACTGCTTGACGTTTAAAGCTGATCTTTGGCAAACGGATTGACTGTGGGGTGCAGAGGTTTAATAAGGAGGGGTTTCTCGAATCTCAAATTACAAAAGGGCAAAAACGCCCCTCAAATATTACAATATTTCACACGCATCATTTATTTTGTTTTTTTACATATTTTGAAACTCTTTAAAACATCATACAGGGTATTCCAAAAAGTTGGGTAAATGATTAACCACGATTCTGCTTAAACTGCTTGACGTAAAAAGCTTATTTTTGGCAAACGGATTTTTTTGAAATTCAAATTCTAACGAGATGAAACTACCCCTCAAATATTACCAAGTTATATAATAATATCGCCATATTGTTTTTTCTCATGCTGACATAAACGTGAAAAAATTTTATTCAGTTTCTATGTTAATGGAAATTCTTGCTTTGCTTTATCATCACCATTACAAAGGATTAATTCGACGCGAACGAAGTCGCGGATATACGCTAGTATATTATTTATATTTAATAGGTAATTGTCGTCTAGGCATTTTCTATGCAAATTTCGTGTGATAAAAATTTAAAAATATAGAAACAAATGTATTTTTGACGTTTATTTCTTTTTATTTAGTGCACCAATTTTACGGTTCGGATGATATTTTCTAAAATCGTTAATATATCCTGTATATTTTCGATCATTTCTCATAGGATGTGAGTTTCTCAAAAAAAATTGATTAACTTGATATGGGCATATTTTTGAATAGAGAACTAATAGAGATAATCAAAATGAACACTACTCTTTTTCCTTACATTGGATGATACACACAGTTTATACATTAGACCATTATATATTATCTATTTCGTTTAACAGTTTCTGGTTGAAAAATCGACCACCGTCCCTCCACTCCCTTATTAGTTAACTTTTTGAAATATGTTATTAAGAAGATATGCTCCATTTGTGCTAGTTTATATATTTTTGAAGTCATTTTGGTCAAACTTGAAAATAATTAATACTGGTCTTAGCTCAGGGTCGATACATCGTTTTACATGGGTGACCTTCAACAAATTAGAGACAAGCTGCAATTTTGCGTGGAGCTTCATTTTGTAGATCTTTAAACATCCTGAAACCCCACCGATGAACTGTTGAGCCCATCACCCCAAAACCACCCCTAAAAGGGGTAAAAATGGTCCTTTTTTTACTTTTTCTTCAATAATTCTGAAACTACGAATTTTAGGAAAAAAAGTCACGAGTAAAAAATTGAAGAGAAGAAAATTTCCTACCACATAGGTAAAGATCCAAAATTTTTAGAATTTCAGTGGCGCAGGGGAGAATTCTTTATTCTAGGACTATTGTTTTAATAACCCACAATTCTGTGTTTAGCTTCAAACGAAAGCATTTTTGAGATAAATCTCGAGACCAAAAAATGTATTAGGATACAAGTTCCTGTAAAAACGATCTTTTTTAATAAAGGTAAGTTACCAGTGGCGGAGATAATTTTTTTAAATGTGCGTTTTTATATTTTAAAAACATTGAATAAGAAAAATTGCAGTTTTACAAATAATTTCCCATGAAATAGGTATATTGAAAAATTTACACGTTTAATAACAAAATAAGAAAAACCTTAGCTCAAAAATAGGATAACTTATCTTAAGGATAGTCCTCATTCACTTCCACATTTATTGGGCTCATACATGTAATGCCATTGCATTGACCACATGCCATAGTGCAGGTGAGTCCCATTCGCTTTCATGTATATGCTTTTTTACAGCTTCCCGAAAAGCAATTACAAACATTTTTCTCTAAAACCCATGTAGGAGCAATGGGCTGGTCTGAATGTATTGGATTCATCTCTCGATTTTTCAGACTCCAACCCCAATCTTGCGGTGGTAAATTGTTATTTAACCAAGCCTGTACCCTGCGATATTTTCAGATCTGTTTTCTCAATACTATAGTTATATAACATATTTCTATGGTAAAAGTGTCACTGTTGTTTTTGATGGCTATGAAGAGATACACACCAAAATCAGGTAAAAAAATGGTACCAATTGTATCTTTCTCGAATTTATCTGCAGTGAAAGTACCAAAGGCAGATTTTTTGTCAAACAACACCAACAAAAGCAACTTCATTCGTGCGCTCGGAAAAGTATTGATGGAAAATGGAATCAATGTTAAATTCACTGATGGTGATGCCGATACTCTTATTGTAACTACAGCGGTCGCAATAAGTGACAATTTACCAGAAGGGACCGTAGCAGTAGTTAGCGAAGATACGGACATTATAGTGTTACTGATTCATTATTGCCACAAGAGACTGTTTATGATTCTTCCGGGAAAGGTGTCAAAACCAAATAAAGTAATCTACATATCAGCCTTACAACAAAAATTGGGTGATCTGAAGAATGTGATTCTAAAGTGTCCACGCTATATCTGGTTGTGACACAACGTCTGCTGAGTTCAATAAAGGGAAAATTAATTTAGTGAACACCATCCAGAAGAAAAAGGTATGTGAGCTATTAAAAGAATTAACTAACCTAACCTAACCTAATCCCGAGGCTACAAAGGAGAAGTTAGAAGAAGTTACATCTCAGTTTATTATACCAGCATATGTAAAAAACTCGACAAAAAACGTATTTGAATGTGGTCATTGCAATGGCATTACATGTATGAACTCAACAAATGTGGATGAGGACTATCCTTAAGATAAGTTATCCTATTTTTGAGCTAAGGTTTTTCTTATTTTGTTATTAAACGCGTAAATTTTTCTATATTATATACCTATTTCATGGGAAATTATTTGTAAAACTTCAATTTTTCTTATTCAATTTTTTTTAAATGTTAAAAACGCACATTTAAAAAAATTATCTGCGGCACTGGTATCTTACCTTTATTAAAAAGATCGTTTTTATAGGAACTTGTATCCTAATATATTTTTTGGTCTCGAAATTTATCTCAAAAATGCTTTCATTTGAAGCTAAACACAGAAGCTAAACACGGAATGGTGGGTTATTAAAACAATCCTCCTAAATTAAAGAATTCGCACCTGCGCCACTGAAATTCTAAAAATTTTGATTCTTTACCTATGTGGTAAGAAATTTTCTTCTCTTCAATTGTTTACTCTTCTTCTTCTTTTAGAAGGCGTATCGCCTGTTTAGTTCCGGTTTCCTCCTCGTCTAAGCAACTCTTGCGAGGTTGACTGCCAACTGTCTTGCCAACGTTTAGGTGGTCGTCCAGTAGGTCTTCTGCCATGGGGTACGTTGTTGCGAATTATTATGGCCGTTCTGTCGGGGCCCATTCTATTGACATGCTGGTTCCATTCTCTTCTTCTCTGCCTTATCCATCTGACAACGTCATTTGTTTGGCACCTTTCTCTTATGTCTACATTTCTCTGTCTATCCCTCAATGTGTATCCAGTTATCATTCTTAAGGTCTTCGTTTCAGTAGTTCGTAGGATTCTCTTTGTTACTGATGTTTCAGCTCTGGTTTCCGCACCATATGTCATCACTGGTCGTATGCAGGTTTTGTATATTCTTGACTTACATTCTGTACTCAAATGTTTGTTTTTCCATATGGGATATTTAAGATGTCCTGATATTGCGGCAGCTTTATTGGCTTGTTTCCTTACTTCTTCTTCCAGGAATCCTGAGCTTGTAATTTTGCATCCGAGGTATTCGAGTGACGTTATCTGATCAATAGTTTTATTTTTTATTACCAATTTGTACCATAAAGGCTCCTTTTTAATGGTCATGCATTTGGTCTTATTTGTGGAAATTTGCATGTTAAGTTTTTCTGTCTGTCTATTAAAAGCTTGTAGCATTCTTTGGAGGTCGTCCTCTGACACTGCAATAAGTACTGCGTCATCGGCATAGCATAATATGTTTACTTTATGCATTCCCTTGATCCATGATTGTGTTGAATAACAGAGGGCTGAGGCTGTCGTAATACCAGTTGTAGTTCAAAAATGCTGGATTTTTGATAAGGATTTTTCAACTAGTTGCCTGAGTATGAATAGTGCATCGGTAGTTGATCGGTTTCTTCGGAATCCTTGTTGTTCCTCGCTTATTGGCACTATTGAGGAGATTTTGTCCGCAATGATCTTAGTCAGAAGTTTTAGCGAGGTGCTCAGTAATGTTATTCCTCTATAGTTTGCTGGGTCTGTTTTATCTCTGTTTTTAAAAATGGGTATTGTTATACTTTGTTTCCATTCTTCTGGTATTTTCTGATGTTGTAATATAATGTTAAACAGTTTTGTGTATTCCTCTATGATAGCCGTGCCTGCGTTTTTTATTAGCTCGTTTGGTATTTTATCTTGATTAGGAGATTTTTGTTTTGTTTCCTTATTGTCTCTTCTACTTGCTTGTAAGTGATTTGCGCATGATCTTCTGTATTATCTCTTTGGCTTGTCTCTTGTGCTTCCATTGGTTCATCTGTTTCTGCGTATAAGTCTTTGAAATATTTTTCCCACGTATCTTCTGCAATTGTTCTTAGTTGTATTGTTTCATTTGTTTCTCGTTTCAAACCCCTCAACATCTTCCAAATACGTTTTTGTGCTCCGTACATATCCGCCTCCATTTCGCTACTAAATCGCTGCCAATATTCTTCTTTAATTTCTCGTACTCTATTATTTCTTGTATTGTAAGTATTTTTCCTTCTTTTCCCTTTGTATGTTCTTGACTTCTAATGTAAACCAAGGTTTAAGGTTCGGTCTTCTATTGTGTGATACAGTACGTGTTCCTAAAGCTTCTTTAGCACCTTTGCAGATGTTTTCTTTCAGTTTGTTCCAAGCTGTGTTAGGAGTATCAAACTGTGCTATGGGGTTAAGAGTGACATGTCTTTGGCAATTTTTTACTCGTGACTTTTTTTCGTAAAATTCGTAGTTTTAAAGTTATTGAAGAAAAAGTAAAAAAAGGGTCATTTTTACCTCTTGTAGGGGTGGTTTTGGGGTGACGGGCTCAACGGTTCATCGCTGGGGTTTCAGGATGTTTAAAGATCTATAAAATGAAGCTCCATGCCAAATTTCAGCTTGTCTCTAATTTGTAGTTAATCTATAAAGGGTTAAAACGTATGTCGTTTATTCCCTCAAACTTACCAGCAGTTCTGGCGACGGAACTCCCATTGACGTGCCTACATTTGCCTTCCTTCGCTTCGTAAGGATAAGCATCTTCGCTATTGACCCCGGAACGTTTTCGAGCGTATTCGAAAGCTGCGTCCGTGTAACCCGTTTGACAGCCCCCATCCCCGTCATCCGACGGAGTACAATCGACGAAATCTTGTTCGCTTACATCCACTAATTTTCCAGTTTTACGAAACCAGTGGCCTTCTATAGCTCCTGCCTAAGAAGTGAAACAGAAGTATGTTCGTAAATTTTTGAATACATTTTTTTTATGACAGGGCAATTTTTGGTAATAGAATATACGAAAAACAAATCTGTTCAAATATATTTTAAATTAAATTAATCGAGTCTTATTAATCAAATTAATCTAGTCAAATAATAATACTAGTTAGTTTCTAAATACTATACAGGGTGAGTTTGCTACGATATTCTCTATTGGTATCTCGGAAATTACTGGAGATAGAGAGTCGGTTAAATGGGGAAAGAATTGCAGTTTTGTGGGGTCATAAATATGCGCCTTTCGGATTTTTCGGAGAATTTCAAGGCTTACTAGATATTTCGAAAAAAAACAAATTTTGGCTATTTTAAAACTTGTCTCTAATTCCATTATAATCTACCGTATGATTGAATAAAAACGGCGTCAACGATGGCTATGAAATGAAGATCGTTGTCATTTTATATTACAGTTGAGGGTTGGAACTTTTGGTGTTACACAACAAAATAAAACACTAAATCACCACAATACACCAAAACACTTTTACTTTTACACTGGACGCGCGTTTTGCTTACCATGTTAGCATCATCAGCAGATGATTATAAACTGATTAGTTTATTTTAATTATTTTATTATAAACTGATTAGTTTATAATCATCTGCTGATGATGCTAACATGGTTAGCGAAACGCGCGTCCAGTGTAAAAGTAAAAGTGTTTTAGTGTATTATGGTGATTTAGTGTTTTATATGTAAAATTATTTGGGAAATATCATCGATCGTCATTTCATATCCATCGCTGACGCCGTTTTTATTCGATCATACGGTATTTTATACAAAAAGTTTTCGGATAAAAGTTGTAGATAATCACATACCTAATGAGTTTGTGTTTTCTGTTTTTTTTTTCTAAAGCATGGCATTTTTGACATATGACACAAACATTATGTTTTTTTTAAATGGAAACCCTAGTTGGCCATGACTTCATAAAAAGCGCCATTCTTTAAGCTTTTCAGCGATATAGATATAATATGTTTTTTTTTTTTCGAAAAATTACAAGTTATAGCCAATTCTTTTCTTTCTTGGCTAATTCCCATACCAATAATACCATGCCAATTAGATGGCATCAAAATAAAATTAATCTGCATTAAATCAAATTAAAATAGGTATGTAACTTTTTTTTAAATATTAATTAACAGCAATTAGCATTATCATAAATTATAAATAATGTACCAACATATCGAAATAATAATTTCTTTGTTAATACGGTTTAGAATTCTTAAAATAACAGGCAAAAATAATCCACAATTTAGAATAAAATAAAAGTTTCGTTTAAATTTCTTAATCCGCTGATCACTATTAAAGTTCGCAGAAACCCGGGCTATATTATTACATTACCACAAATTACCTATAACAGATGCGAAAGAAAGCGACTGCATCGGAAACCGTTCGGCAAACCCGACACGCCTATTGAGTGGTGTAAATACACCAGTCGTTTAGTCCGGAAACCCATGCTGTGTCGTATTCGTATTAATGGGATACAAATGTGTTTATTTATAAGGAAAAATAAGATATTTATAGTATAAAAAATTAATTTATTTAACAAAATTTAATTAACAATGTGACAAAATAGTTACCTTTCTATTGGTTCTATCGGACTTTTTTCGACTATATAAATCTTTATTTGTAAACTTTAATACATCAAATATTTTCAATCTAATAAATCATTTAATGATGTAAATAAGAGGAAATTGCTCACATGGGTGGTCAAATTTTATAGTTTTCATTATATCAAACAGCCTCTGAGAAATGTTTTCAACTCAAAATGCCTTTAATTATGTTTGACTACATCATTAAAAAGGGTCTTCAAATACATCAATGTGATATTTGTCTAAAATTTGCAAAAGAATCCGAATCTCTGGATAACTCGAAATTATTTACCCATTTAAAAGCCTTTGATCATGAAAGTGGAAAAATTTGTTCATTTTATTTACAGGCTGGAAAAATTATTTATATTAAATTTTGATGAGTTTTGCACTGAAGAAAACATTCAGAGGCTGTTTGATATAATGAAAACTATAGAATTTGACCACCCATGTGAGAAATTTCCTCTTATTTATATCATTAAATTATTTATTAGATTGAAAATATTTTATGCATTAAAGTTTACAAATAAAGATTTATATAGTCGAAAAAAGTCCGATAGAATCATTAGAAAAGTAACTATTTTGTCACATCTTTAATTAAATTTTGTTAAATAAATTAATTTTTTATACTATAAATATCTTTTTTTTTTCCTAATCTCCTACGAACTGATATAATATGACGAGTAATCTATTAAATTACTATGAGATTATATGCCTCGATAACATATTGGTGCAGATTATTTTCACCCAAACAAATAATAACCCAAACTATACATTGATGCAGATTGTCTATGAACTCTTTCTGAAGATCACAGAAACCTGAACGCGGAATTCGGTGTTCTTTCGCATCTGTTATAGTTAATTTGTGACATTACTCTGAGGAAAATAACGAAAATAATCGATATTTTTGACTCCGCCCCGAATGGTTCACGATTTGTCCTCCAGTTGGCAGCACATTTTGTCTAGTCGGTTGAACAACTTTAAGAATATATAAACAAGGGTGGTACTTACTGCTGCGAACGTCCAGCAACTTTGACATAAACCTTGAGATTTCACATCAGTTACAGCTCCAACATCTCTCCAATCGATGCTTGATGGTACAGCCGCTCCAGTTCTAGAACGCACAGTAGCTGTTGGTGGAGGTTTAGATTTTGGTGCTCTAAAACCGTTCAGTAATTTGTTGAACTCGTCGGGCGCCAAATCGCCCAACCAGTTAAGTTTTTGGGCGAAAGATGATTTTCCCTGTTCGAACAATTCGTTGAACTTGTCAATGCCGACTTTGTTTTCTGCAAAAATGCCTTGACGAAGCTTAGCAATTGCCTCCGTGGGATATACTTTGTTGAAGGTTGACTGAAACACAATTATTAAAATAATATTTTTCTAATAAAATGTGTGATAGGATCACTAGTAAGGGTTTAAAATACCGGTAGCGTCTCGAAAGTGGCTCACCCCTATAACGTTTTTTATTTTTTTAGATAAAAAAACGAGATTTGGTATGTTAGTATATAAGATAAATTAGGATTGTGTGATTGACATATTCAATTGTTTTTGGTCACTTCCTGTTTCACCGGAAATGACTACAACTTTTGATTTTTAAATGGTACCCTCGGTATTTTTTTACTTTATTTGATAGAAAATGATATTCTAAATAGAATGACATATCATATCGTCAGCTTTATGACGAAAAGACGTATCTCGATTTTTGGCGATTTTGAGATATCAACGTCATGACCTGCCCAATGGGTCATATTTTAACATAGCGAATTTGCGCATCTCAATATTGTACCTTTTTCATTTTATATTCGTTTAAAAATTTGCCCCATCTCAAATACTACAATTCTTCGTTATGCCGAAGAGACGTATGTTGAGAAGGGCTCTTGTTATATCAATTGTTATACCAATTGTTATACTACAAGAAAGATGGAATTTGAGATAGGTCCTTTTTTTTAAGTTATGATAATGCATGCGAGAGAAAATGATACCATTCTACCTAATTATTTTCTGAGGGTTGCTTGGGACAAAATAAAACTTCTATCAAGGCAGCAGCTCTCTTTTAGAGTGTGATTTTGAGTCTGTTTTTTTGCCAAGAACCATTGTTAGAATGAGCTAGACTCTGCACATAGCTGTATCGGGTATGCAAAAGATTGTCCGAGAATAAATGGCCGAAGAAAAATTGATCGAAAGCAACACAAAAAAACGAAACTGTCCTTCTAACGTCACACAATCTTGGACACAACTGTTCTGGACACGACTACTCATGTCCTCACCTAATACGCCATTTTGTAACGACGTCCATCTTGGATTTTAAATTTTGTCATACTCACAGTATTCTACTAGTGTAGCCCTTTCATTTGATACCCATATTGAGGGGGTTGTGGAAAAATATGAAATCCGCCATTTTGTACCGGCGGCCGTCATAGATTTACGATGTTATTGATATTACTATATTGTATTGTCATCGGAACTAAAGGTGTGTACCAAATTTCAGATCAATCTGACAACAGGAAGGTACTTAAATTTTAATTTCTAATTTTGACCCAAGCAAATAAATAAATACCGTACGGGTCGAGCTAAATATAACCGTTTAAAAATAAAAAGAAGAAACATACCTGAAACCCTTTCCAATCTTCTGTTAATATCTTTTTCAATACCTCCGGTGAGACTTTTTTGGTGAGTGCACCAGCGAATCCTCCACCAACTTTGGTAGCGTTCCTAATACCAGCAGTTACATCGGAAGGAGACGGCGCTCGAGGCAACGACAGAAAACCGCGTTTGACTCTGGCCTCCGCCGACACCGAAATCGTGACTAGCAACAGGACGAAGACGATCTTCATGGCGAGCAGGTTCTTAAACAAATAATATTGCAGTTTAATAAAAATGAAATATAATTGATTGCCTGTTTACGAGAATTGGCTTTTATCGATTTTAATCCCCGCTGAATATTTTAAATATAAATATGGTATCATATTTGTAATAGGTAAAATAATCTTATTTAGCGTCTCTGCATTTACAAGGTGAAGAACAGATGTTCTACGCTAGTGAAAAATTTGGGAAATAACCTTTGTAAAAGGATTGAAATAAATATCAACAAGGACGCCCAAGTAGCATTTTCACGACTTGCGACCACATGTTTACTAAACACAACGTTGGATTAGTTACAAAAAATAGTTAGCTCCCTACCTTGGGTATTAAAATAAATTTAAACGTTTTTATAACGTTGTGCCGACGTTGGACTAGTACTACAGCAAAGTAGAAGCTTCTGCGACGTCGAATAAACGTTGTCTTGTAACCTTTTTTGCTTAAGTGATCTTTAGGTGATTCGGACAACGTAGTTACAACGTCGGTCAATATTGAGTTTTCCGACGTCAGTTTCAGGACCTATTCCAACATTATGCAAACGTCGTCTGTTTTACTAATTCCAACGTTGTTTAGATTTTTTTATTCTTACGTTGGTAGGACGTCGAGTCACAACCTTTTTGCAACTGTATTGAACCATAACCTTAAATCTTAAATTTTCACTTCATTGTTCTGTTCAGTCAGACAGTTCAGTGCTGTTTTTGTTTTTATAAAAAAAAACTTAATTAAAATGGGACATAAGAAAGGTACATATAAAACTAAATTTAAATATACATCGACATATATTACCGATAGTTTATCCGCTCCCTCGTTTATTTAGATTATAGAGGGCGGCACAAGCTAGACTCTAGGATGACTAAATTAGGCAATCTTGCGACTAGTATACTACCTGTTAAGGCCGAACTGCGACTTTATTAGTCCAGTATGCGACCACTCGAACTACTCCATCTTAATCTCTAAAACAACAAAGTGAAAGCCGCCATGTTGTTAAATAAGAAAATGTTTCGTTCCTAAAGTAGCAATTCCTGCTTTTTGAATACATTAACTTGAAATATTTGACCCTAAAAAACACGCGGAAACAATTTTTTCGACTGCGAATAAATTATTCTCATTTTAATAAAAAAAAAATTCAAGGAAATTTATAAAACTTCTTTAATTTTAAGGCCCATTAGTATTTTTCAAAGCAGAAACAATACATTTATCAATAAAGTTGTTTGCGTTTAACTTTTTTGCCTTGGGTAACGAGTTACAGAGTCGGTTAAAGTGTTTAAATAATTATGATCTTCAAACATCCTCCACACTTAAATACTTTTGTTTTGTTTTCCTTCACTGCCATCTGACATATGTCTCTAACTAAATCATAAAAATAATATTTTTACTATAATTATCCCAATTTAAGATAAAACGCGACTTAGACGCCATATTAGTTTTGTATTTCTATGAATTAGGATTTTAAAGAACGTTGCAGTTTGTACTAAATTAGGCTTCTAGCCAACGTCGGTATCCAACGTCGTTTCGACCCAAAAATGATTCTCCAAACTAGTGCAGACTAGGGTTGGCACGAGGTTGTGCCGACGTTGCGCCCCGACGTTTGGTCGCGTGACACAACGTTGTCCCGACGTCCAAATGCTTCTTGGGCGTTACAGTAGGTATAGTAATAAGATGTTTTTGTGTCTTCAAATAACGGTTTTATGTGTCTGCTGGAGGAGTATTAAAGCGATACATATAGCCTAGCTTACCCAAAAGTCAACCTCACCTTCACGTGGTGCACCCTGTTTAAACAAACGAGGCTCTGACGACCGAGTATAGGTGGTATATCATTATACAACCCTCAGACCTACCACCTTTCTGGGGAAGAGGAGTAGTAAACTACTCCTAGCCGGCCGAGAACGTAGCACAAGGGAACTATCGTCGCAGTCCTCACTGTGCCATAACCATCCCGTGCTACAGTTGCAGCCAAACTGCGCGGCAGCGTAACCGTCACAGTTTAACCTTTTTACGCAGCTTACACTCATCAAATCATGGTCCGGAGGTAAAATACCTTCTCGATCGGATATCCGGGAGGGGGTGCCTACTCGGGCGTATAATCGGAGAACTAAACATCGTCAATGTTTCACGTTTGCGGCGTGGAACGTCCGCACTCTACTGGACAGGACAAACTCCAATCGACCAGAGAGAAGAACAGCACTGGTCTCACAGGAACTCTCATACTTTTAGGTAGTCTCACACTTTTTTTGGAAGGGTTACCCGGTAACACACAGGAGAATTCATGGTGTAGGCATTGCGATTAAAAACGAAATCGCCACCAAATTAACAGAGGTACATTGGTGTCTCCGAACGTCCTATGACCCTAAGGTGCCCCATATCAGTCAAAACTTACGTCAACATCATAAGTGCCTACGCTCCTACCCTAGACGCTAAATTTGAGGATAAGGATAAATTTTACCAAGCTCTGCAAAATATACTCCAACAAATTCCAAAGCACGAACGAATCATTTTGCTAGGTACTTTAATGCCCGTGTCATCAAACAACAGGAAATATGGCCTGACGTATTGGGAAAACATGGAATAGGAAACGTAAATAGCAATGGTGAACGCTTTTTAACAACATGCACAGAGTATAATCTTTGCATCACCAATACGTGGTTCATGCTGAAGGACAAATTTAAAGGTACCTGGAAACATCCGAGATCAGGCCATTGGCACCAATTGGACCACGTAATCGTTCAAAGGACGCACCTAAAAGATGTCAGTCTCACCAAAGCCAGAGTAGATGCCGAATGTGACCCTGACCACCGACTTTTAATCTCAAAAATTAAAATCCAGTTAAAACCCAAACATCCACACTGTAAAAAGCAAAGCTACATGACCAGATTGAACGTACGGGGTCTAGAGAACAACGATACCGCCGACGCCCTCCGGGAAACCATCAAAGAATCACTTCCACCGATAACTTCAATCTCAATCGTGGATGCTGAACATGGCTGGACACAACTAAGAGATGCGATTCACAAAACCAGCGAAGCAGTACTGGGAAAATCCAACAAAAAGAAACAACCAGACTGGTTTAACGAAAATCAACCGCATATACAAGCTTTGTTGGAACAAAAGCATAGAGCACATCAAGCCATCACTGCAAATCCACACAATCCAAGACTAGATGACAACTTTAAGGCAGCCAACAACACGCTCCGAAGAAAACTGCGCCAACTAAAGGATAACTGGTGGTCGCAAAAAGCTAGTCAGATTCAGGAGTATGCCACGCATCACGACTATCGTAAATTCTTCGAGGCTGTAAAAGAAGTGTACGGTCCAACTAAGAAGGCAAGATTCCCAATCATGGCACAAAATGGCGAACTTCTAAAAGAAGAAGAGCAAATCAGAAACCGCTGGAAAGAGCGTTACAGTCATATCCTTAACCAAGAAAACAACCCCAATATGGAAGCACTCAACATAATACCTCAGATAACAGCCTCGATGTATTAGACATTCCAATAACAGAACAGGAAATAAAGGACTCCATAAAACAGCTTAAAAACAACAAATCAGCTGGCTCTGACACGATTCCGGCGGAAATCTATAAGTGTACAAGTGAAGAACTTATTGGTCATCTTAAGGCTCTCTTTGATGTCATATGGGAAAGCGGAGAGGTACCTCAGGACTTTTGCAACGCGAATAGAGTGAATATATTTAAGAACAAAGGAAGTGCATCAGACTGCGGAAACTACCAAAGAATTTCACTACTGGCTATCGGAGGAAAAATTCTTGCAAAAATTATGTCAAACCGCGAAACCGCCTGCACCCACATATAGAAAAAATCCTCCCAGAATCGCAAACAGGTTTTCGCACCAACCGCTGTACCGTCGATTCCATATTCTCCATCCGGCAACTACAGGAAAAAGTAAAAGAGCAGCAGTCTAAACTTTACGTTGCATTCATCGATCTAACAAAAGCCTTCGACTCTGTGAACAGAGATGCACTTTGGGCAATTATGAAAAAGTTCGGGGTACCCATCAAATTTCTTACAGTGTGTAAAAGCCTCCATAATAACAACAAATCAAGAGTGTCATATCATGGATCACTGAGCGATCCCTTTCTAAGAAACACAGGCGTTAGGCAGTGATGTGTCTTAGCGCCTCTCCTATTCAATATATTCATGGCAGCGCTCTCCATTATAGTGGACAGCAAACTGCAGGAGAGAGGTTTGGGCATTAGATACAGATACGACGGCGGTCTGTTCAACATAAAAAGACTCAGGGCAAAAACACGTACAAAATTCATCACAGAACTTCAATACGCTGATGACTGTGTTCTAGTTGCAAATACGTTGCAGCAATTGAAATGTTGAACACATATACATGGGCATACGGGGCCTTGGGACTTGAACCGAACATCGATAAAACTAAAATCATGTGCACTCCCCCGGAAGATCACAACAATGCTATAAAAATCGGATATGAGCTGTTGGAATATGTAGCGGAATTCAATTACCTCGGCAGATTGATTTCGGAAAAGGCCAATATCCTCTGAAATTCAGCACAGGATTAGCAGCGCCTCAAGAGCATTCTGGAAATTAAAAGACAGGGTTTTCTTCAATCATGACTTGGGCACAAAAATGAAACTTGCGGTGTACCGGGCGATAATAATTCCCACCATGTTATATGGAAGCGAAACCTGGGTGCCATACCGCCGACACATGAACGCATTAAACAAGTTGCAACAGAGACATCTTAGACAACTCTAAGAATAAAATGGTTCCATCATGTCTCAAACGTATCGGTCCTTGAAAAAGCTAACTGCGAGAGTATTGAAGTCATCATTACAAAGTCCCGCTTAAGATGGGCTGGTCACGTATGCAGAATGCAAGAAAACCGCATACCAAAATCTCTGCCAAAAATATCATTGATATCAGCAAGTTTTCAAAACTGAATGCTATTTTGGAAATGCAAAATGTAGGTTCCAAAGCGAAAAAGTCGACAGTTTTTACAAGAGAAGATCTAACACAAGCTCCAGATAAGAACTACTTAATGTGGAAGGTAATAAAACATAATATTTTCATATGTCCATCCACTCGTATCAACTAACGTCGCTTAACCTCGGTAAAGCACTGTCCTGGCTGCATCAGGGCGGTACTACTCTGCGCTGGGTGCCAGGCGCTGTGGTGACAGCAATGTGGTGGGCAATCAGGAAGCAGACAGACTCGCCAAGGAAGGGGCCAGGAGAGAGGCCGTGGCAGATGACCCACCACTTGTGACGATCAACACACTGAAGGAAGCTATAGCAACTGCCACCAAGGCCAAGCAGCAAGAGACGTGGCAACACCGTGAGGACTGCGCTACAGCTCGAAGACTATGGCCAGTGGTAGATAGCAAAAAGACAAAACAACTACTAAGGCACAAAAACCTAGTACGCATAATTGTAATGTGTGTCGTCACTGGAAACTGCCCCACGGGGGTAAGCCTTATGAGATGGAAAATTTCCAACCACGATTACTGCAGAGAATGCGGAGAGGAAAAAGAAACCATAGCGCTGTACCGCTGTCCGGCACTGGAATACCGACGCTTTAAAACTTTAGGGCAAGGTTTTTTGGAGGGACTAGAGAGAGCAGCAGAAGTCAACATCAGCGACATCGAAAACTTTGCAAAGAGCTGGAAGTTCTTTAACGCAAAAAAGTATTAGAGGAAGGTTGAAGAGAGAGAATACAGGGGTATCGAAATGGGCCCAAGGGGCGAGTGAGAATCCCTCCGAGTGAGGCATCAAACATGATCCCAAACCCCAGCAACTTAACCTAACCTAACCTAAATTCGGTAATCTATCTTTCGGCGTAACTGGACCATTGTCCAAATAAAAAAACAATGAATTGATAATTCAATAAAGGAAGAGAGTTAATCGGAATTTTTTAAATACCGTACGATCGAAAAAAACGGCTCCCAGTTGGCTTGTAAATGACGATCGATGACATTGTCTATATAATCTATACTAATATATAAAATCCTTAAGTGACTGACATACTGATTAATCACGATCCTGCCCAAACCACTCAACGGAAGAAGCTCAATTTTGGCATACAGGTTGATTCTAGGGTGTAGAGGTTCGACAAGGAGGGATTTTTCGAAATTCCAGTTCCAAGAGGGTGAAACCACCCCTCAAATATTACAATATTTTTTATTTAAAAAACGGTCAAGTTTCCGAAAAAACACGTAAACACGTATATTTTATTTTGTTTTTTTTACATATTTTAAGATTTTTAAAAAATGTAAACAGGGTGTTTCGAAAAATCTGGTCATTGATTAATCACGATCCTGCTTAAAGCGCTTGACGTAAAAAGCTGATTTTTGGAAAACATATTGACTTTAGGGTGTAGAGGTTCGATAAGAAGGGATTTTTCGAAACTCGAATTCTAAGGGGGTGAAACTATCCCTCAAATATTAAAATATTTTTTATTTAAAAACCGGTGAGTTTTTCGGAAAAACTCTTAAACATGTATATTTTATTTCGTTGTTTTACATATTTTAAGATTTTTTTATAAATTTATACAGGGTATATAAAATATGACCATTGAGTAATCACGATTCTGCTTAAACTGCTTGACTTTTAAAGCTGATTTTTGGCAAACGGATTGACTGTGAGGTGTAGAGGTTCAATAAGGAGTGGTTTCTCGAATCTCAAATTCCAAGACGGTGAAAACACCCCTCAAATATTTGTTATTTAGGTTAGTCTTTCGGGAAAACGCTTGGACAAGCATAATTTATTTGGTTTTTTACATATTTTGAAATTTTTCCAATTCCACTCAAATATTACCAAGTTATATAATAATATTGCCATATTGTTTTTTCTCATGCTTACATAAATGTGAGAAAATTTTATCCAGTTTTTATGTTAATGGAAATTCTTGCTTTGCTTTATCATCACCATTACAAATGATTAATTCGACGCGAACGAAATCGCTGGGACATGCTAGTTTTACATATAAAATTACAGCGATTTTCATTTCATAGCCATCGCTGACGCCGTTTTTTCTCGATCATATTGTATTAAATAAGCCTAAGCAATTATCTCTCGCAGTGGTTTTTCATTAACTGAAAAAATATGACGATACCAGAAGTATCTCTGCTGAATTATGAAAATCTTTCAAATTAATCAGAAAATATTTTGACATCTTTTTTATTTCTGAACTATTGACTGTTTGGTATTATACAGAGTGAGTCTTAAATAAGTGCAAATATTTTCAGGGCTAGCAGATCTCTATAAGAGAAACATATTTTCTCTTTACCGATTTCCAAATAAATCCAAAATAACCGAATTACTTTACTTTGAAAATTGTTGAGAACCACTGGACCTTTTCTAGATTTTCTTTCCTGTAAATCTAATTTACTTCCCATGTTGCCATATTATCAACAAATTATGTTTTTTAACTAAAACATAAAAAGTTCCAAATTTTTTTTCAAAAAATTCAAAATTTCTTTTCGCGAAAAAAAACCTCATAATCGTGTTTCTGGGATCGAAATATACTACCCCTAAAAATATTTGCACTTATTTAAGACTCGCCCTGTATTTCTAGTTAAAATAAAAATAACTAATATCGGTTTTTTGCTCTATACAGGGTGTCCCAGAAATAAGTGCAAATATTTTAAGGGGTGGTAGATCTCGATAAAAGAAACATATTTTCTCTTTATCGTTTTTCAAATAAATCCAAAATAACCAAATTATTTCACTTTGAAAATTATTGAGAACCACTGAATCTTTTCTAGATTTTCTTTTTTCTTTTTTCGAGAAAAAGCCCTCATAGGCGTGTTTCTGGCGTGGTTGAACTATACTATCAGTTAAAATATTTGCACTTATTTCTGGGACATCCTGTATATTATTTATTAAGTTCGTCATGTCAAAATCAATACTAGCACCTACATATGCTGAAATATGAAAATCTTTTAAATCTCTCAGAAAATTCTTTGGTATTTTTACTACTGAATTACTGTTTGTCCTTCCTAAAAGTAGATGTAGAGAGATAAATTAAGACGAAAAATACAAATATATTATATAAACAGCAAGGTCAAGGTTATTTAACTTTAAATAATTGGACGTGAATAATTATTTAAAAACAAGGTCACGAACAGTAAAATGCAGAATAGCATCAAAACAATTTCAATTGCCGATCAAAAAAATTATAAGTCTAAAAAGTATCGTTAAGGTGCATTTTAATTAGATTTCATATTTATATTTTTTTTGTATTAAGGAAGGTGCTGTAAATAAAAAACTAGAAAATAGGACACCCTGTACAGTTTAACTAGCAATAACTTTTTTTGTTCTTTATGATAGAATATTAATTTCATAACAAATAAGGTTTTTAGTTAAGTTTTATCTTGCATTATCAAAAATGTTACAGACTCTGTCAGATGTTACTTGTATGAACTCTTCGTTTTCTAATACCCTTCTAAAACACAAGGAGCCTCATAAATGTGTTTGATTCGGTTTTAGAAGTAGATTACATAACAATGTTTCTTAGTTTTCTGAAATTTTTTACACATGCCCCTTCTTTTTAATCTATACTAATATATAAAATCCTTAAGTGACTGACACTGATTAATCACGATCCTGCTCAAACCACTCAACGTAAGAAGCTCAATTTTGGCATACAGGTTGATTCTAGGGTGTAGAGGTTCGATAAGAAGGGATTTTTCGAAATTCCAGTTCCAAGGGGGTGAAACCACCCCTCAAATACCACAATATTTTTTATTTAAAAAACGGTCATGTTTCCGAAAAAACGCTTAAACACGTATATTTTATTTTGTTTTTTTAAATATTATAAGATTTTTGTGATTGTAGAATTTTTTGGTGATGTAGAAGCGGAGGTGCGAGAACGGACAACGAAGGCAACCAGAATAGCAGGATGCCTGAATGATACAATATGGCGAAATAAAAACATTGAGGTGGAGACTAAAGCGAGAATTTACAAGGCAACGGTACGACCAATAATGACATACACTGCAGAAACTCGACCTGATACAGCGAAAACTAAACAACTACTAGAAACAACCGAAATGAGAGTACTACGCAGAATAGCTGGAAAGACACTTCTGGACAGGGAGAGAAATGAAAGCATAAGAAAGAGCGTGCAAGGTGGAAAATGTAATGAGTGGGTACTCAGCAGAAAGGAAGAATGGAACGAGCATATCAGCAGAATGGACAACAGAAGGATAGTGAGAGTTGCACGCGACAAATCACCGCTAGGTCGCAGAAGCTTAGGACGTCCACGAAAACGATGGAGCGACAACTTGTCAGTCTAACCGGTAGAGACGACGAATCCAAACAGGCGATTCGCCTAGTATGAAGAAGGAAGAAGAAGAATAAGATTTTTTAAAAATGTATACAGAGCGTTTCGAATAATCTGGTTACTGATTAATCACGATCCTGCTTAAAGAGCTTGACGTAAAAAGCTGATTTTTGGAAAACAGATTGACTTTAGGGTGTAGAGGATCGATAAGAAGGGATTTTTCGAAACTCGAATTCTAAGGGGGTAAATAATAAAAAATTAATTCTATCCCTCAAATATTAAAAAAAAATTATTTAAAAACCGCTGAGTTTTTCGGAAAAACTCTTAAACACGGGTATTTTATTTTGTTGTTTTACATATTATAAAAATTTTTATAAATTTATACAGGGTGTTTCATAAAATATGACCATTGAGTAATCACGATTCTGCTTAAACTGCTTGACATTTAAAGCTGATTTTTGGCAAACGGATTGACTGTGGGGTGTAGCGGTTCGATAAGGAAGGGTTTCTCGAATCTCAAACTCCAAGAGGGTGAAAACGCCCCTAAAATATTACAATATTTGTTATTTAAAAAACGGTTAGTCTTCCGGGAAAATGCTTGGACAAGCATAATTTATTTGGTTTTTTTTACATATTTTGATTTTTTTTTAAAAAATCATACAGGGTGTTTGGTTTGGTTTATGCTTGTCCAAGCGTTATCCCGAAAGACTAACCGTTTTTTAAATAACAAATATTGTAATATTTGAGGGGCGTTTTCACCCTCTTGGAATTTGAGATTCGAGAAAACCCTCCTTATCGAACCTCTACACCCCACAGTTAATCCGTTTGCCAAAAATCAGCTTTAAACGTCAAGTAGTTTAAGTAGAATCGTGATTAATCAACAGTCATATTTTATGAAACACCCTATATAAATTTATAAAAAATCTTAAAATATTTAATACAACAAAATAAAATATACTTGTTTAAGAGTTTTTCCGAAAAACTCACCGGTTTTTAAATAAAAAATATTTTAATATTTGAGGGATAGTTTCACCCGCTTAGAATTTGAGTTTCGAAAAATATCTTCTTATCGAACCTCTACACCCTAAAGTCAATCTGTTTTCCAAAAATCAGCTTTTTACGTCAAGCGCTTTAAGCAGGATCGTGATTAATCAATGACCAGATTTTTCGAAACACCCTGTATACATTTTTAAAAAATCTTAAAATATGTAAAAAAACAAAATAAAATATGCGTGTTTAAGCGTTTTTTCGGAAACTTGACCGTTTTTTAAATAAAAAATATTGTAATATTTGAGAGGTGGTTTCACCCTCTTGGAACTGGAATTTCGAAAAATCTCTTCTTATCGAACTTCTACACCCTAGAATCAACCTGTATGCCAAAATTGAGTTTCTTACATTGAATGGTTTGAGCAGGATCGTGATTAATCAGTATGTCAGTCACTTAAGGATTTTATATTTTAGTATAGATTGAGTTTCCCATTGTGGCATTTGATATCCTATGACAATTTCGGTAGCATGCAAGTGCAATTTGTCCAAAAAGCTTATGATTTGTCTTTTTAATGAATATTTTACCATTTAAAGCGGAATCAAACAAAATGCCATCACTGTAAAGGTTTTTATAAGACCCCAAAAAACGGTAGAAAAGAACGAATAAAAGTTAAATTAATAAATCCACTAAATTTCGATATTTTAAATTATTTTTAATGCATTGCGGTCATTGCGTTTTACTACTCATGGGAGATTTTGACAGACAATGACAAAAAATAAACAGATGACGTCCATACCAATCCATTTAAAAAAAAATGACGAAAAATCTAATCGACAAGAAATCGAAAATAAATTATTAGTATAAACTATTACGCTTTCTTCTAAAGTAATATAAGAACATTTTATTACTCACCTAATAATTAAACGTTATAATAAATATCCCTAAACAATTCTTAGTTAATCCACCATCTGTTATTTACACAAATCAATAATCTCTGAAACATTTCAACTAACCGACGAACAAAGATGGTTTCTTCTTTTAATCATCTGAAACTTGTTTATAATAATTATGTCCGCTATAATCTAAACCTTGATGTTAACTATTGAAATAAACTCGATTGTTTATGGTTATTTTATTTTTTTCTCTAAATCTGCTATTAATGTAGTCATGGATTTAAGTTGTGGGATACTCTATAGAAATGTTAATTAAGTTTAGATCATGATTTTTTTGTATTGTTAAAAGAAAGTCAAAAATAAACAAAATATTCATATAAAATCGTGAATCTTTAAATAATAAATTAATGTAATTTTGTATTTATGATTGTTTAACAAAACACAAACAATTTGTGCGAAGAACACTCAAATTTTGTATTGAATTTCAATTTGTATTGTGAGGCGTGAATTTTACAATCATTTGGGATATTATCTGTTTATGTAAACATTTTATTAATTAGTATAGTTTTATAAAGTTCCTTTAATTACATATATTTCATTTATTTGTTAAAATATTGTGGATGTATGTGGTATGAGCCAGACCTGCAAGTGATCGAGTAATGAACAACATCAAATGATACTCCGTGAGTACTATTTCCAGTTCAACTAATTCTTTTGTAGATGATCATTCCAATTCAGAAAAAAATAACCATCCTTTCCAAACCACATAAATTCTTGTAAACAAAAAAAAATGTGACATCGAATTTGACAATGACAAAGTCATATTTTTGCTGGTATTTTAATTGTAGTTTTCTCTGGGCCGTATTATAATATTTTAGGAATTTGAAGGGAGATTTTTGCAAATAACTTTTAGATTTCTTCGCTGGTATTATAAATCGCATCCCTCAGTTCTGTCCAGTCTTGTTCAGCTTCGGAGATTGAGGTTATCGGGGGAAGTGCTTCTCTGATGGCTTCCTGGAGGGCGTTAGCGGTGTCGTTGTTCGTTAGACTCCGTACGTTTAATCTGGTCATGTTATTTTGCTTTTTGCAGTGTGGATGTTTTGGTTTTAATTGAAGTTTCGTTTTCGAAACTACAAGTCGGTGGTCAGTACCACATTTGGCATCTATTCTGGCTTTTGTAAGTCTGACATCTTTCAGATGCTTCCTTCGAACGATGACGTGGTCCAATTGATGCCAGTGGCCTGATCCGGGATGTTTCCAGGTACCTTTAAACTTGTCTTTCAGCTTGAACCATGTATTGGTGATGCAAAGGTTGTACTCTGTGCATGTTGTTAGCAAGCGTCCACCATTGCTATTTACGTTTCCCATTCCATGTTTTCCCAATACGTCTGGCGACACGTGCGTTAAAGTCACCTAGCAAGATGATTCGCTCCTGCTTTGGCATTCGTTGGAGAGCATTTTGTAGATCTTGGTAAAATTTAACTTAACCTTAGCGGCTAGGGTGGGAGCGTAGGCAGTAATAATATTGACATAAGTTTTATCTGATATTGAGTACCTTAGGGTCATGAGACGTTCGGAGACTCCAATGGGCACTTCTGTTAAACCGGTGGCGATTTCGTTTTTGACAGCAATGCCTACGCCATGAATTCTACTGTGTGTGGCAGGATGACCCTTCCAAAAGAAGGTGTAATGCGCCTCAGTAAGACTACCTTTATCTGCAAAGCGGGTTTCGCTAAGAGCGGCAACATCTATACTTAGCCGGTGGAGTTCCTGTGAGACCAGAGCAGTTCTTCTTTCTGATCGATTAGAGTTTGTCCTGTTCAGGAGAGTGCGGACGTTCCATGCTGCAAACGTGAAACATTGACGCTACTTAATTCTCCGATGATACGCTCGAGTAGGCACCCTCTCTCGGAGATCCGATCAAGGGGGTATTTTACCTCCGGACGGTGATTTTGTCCCACTCGAATGTTCCATCTTTGATGAGTGTTAGCTGCGTAAAAGAGTTAAACTGTGACGGTTACGCTGCCGCACAGTTTGGCTGCAACTGTAGCACGGGATGACTATGGCACAGTGAGGACTGAGGCGATAGTTCCCTTGTGCTACGTTCTCGGCCGGGTAGGAGTAGTCTACTTCTCCTCTTCCCCAGAACGATGGCAGGTCTGAGGGTTGTATAGCGTTATACCGCCTATACTCGGACGTCAGAGCCTCGTTTGTGAAAACAGGGTGCACCACGTGAAGGTGAGGTTGACTTTTGGGTAAGCTAGGCTATATGTATCGCTTCAATACCTCTTACACCCTGCTTACACCAGATAAGAACTTTTAGATACCTATTGGGTGACGGTCTGGAATATCTGCCGTACTGTTATCTCATGACAAGGGTGTAAAACCTATTGACACGGACTTTTCATTCACGTCGATTTGAGGCCGGTTGAGATCGGATATCTCATAAGAGTCGATTTATTAGTTTATTAGTTTTTTTCCTACGTCGTCGGTAGGCCATTGGCAATATGGCCGAGGACCGCGGTTCGGATTCTACATTAACAAAGTAGGCCCCATCCAGATTAGCCTTAGTATAGTAGCAAAAAGGAAACTTTAATTTAAAATATTTTACTTTTATTTTATTACAACGGTTTATTGTCTATATTCTTAAAAAAAGTAAAAATATGACTTACTTCAACATCTTGAGACAACTAAAAATAATAAAGGATAAAATTGATGGAAAACATTTGGAATATTGCTAGTTTGACTAGGACAGTAGTTGCGCTAGATGAAAACTCGGCGAATCCATTAGCATTCGAAATGAAATTTTTGTTAATGAAGTATTTCATTAGTCGACCGGTTTCCTTTCGAGAGAGGGCTACATTTGCATTCAAATTAAACGTCACGCGACCAAGCGACAGTCGTACCAACCCACTCTAGCACAATTTCAGCTATCGTAAGGACGAAATTGTCGGAAGTATGTTGAAAAGGCTTTAGTTTTTTTGCGAGTACAGCATTTTTTCAATTAAATTTTAACGTAAAAAGAAAGTCTTGGGAATGTACCGGGTGTCCCACTAAGAATAGCTTTCGGCTGTATCTCGGAAAGTATTAGCCGTAGGGGCTGCGGAAAAAAATCTTTACGATTGCTGGAAATTATTTTCAAGTTTGTAGAGCGACCGCTAGGGGGCGCAACTGCAACAAAAAATAAGAAAATGGAGTTTTTACACAATTTTGCCTAGATAAGGTGTACTATAAGTAATAGCTTCATAATCTTCAGTAAATTTTGAATATTTTTTGTTAAACCCATTTTCCCCTATCTACCAAAATAAAGTGGTGGGGGAAGGTTAGATCTGTTTTTATTTAAATATTAATAACTCTGGACCGGATGATTGGAATCTAACAAGCGAGGGCTCGTTTAAAAGAGCGTTTCTTGCTCTATATTGTATCATATAAACAATAATAATAAGCTTTTGAACGTAGACGCTAGGGGGCGTTGTCTTACAATTTAACAAACATTGCGCGTTTTTTCAAAAAAATTAAATGCAATAGTATATGTAATTTTATCTGATAGTAAAGAGTAGTAAAAGCTTAAAAAGTTAGCGAAAACCGCATCTTGATATCTTCTTTCAAACCAAAGATATTAGCAAAATTATAATAAATACCAAAAAATAAGCCCTTAATTACCTTATTTTTACAACACGGTATCAGTAGCCCTCTTAATTATGCCCATTCTAACAAAAAAATAAGATAGAAACAGTTAGTTTATTTAAAAATCGACGATATACCAGAGTGCCATAATACCAGAGGTATTAATATCTAATAATTAAGATATTAATAACAGTGAACAAGAAACGATGAGTCAGTGAAGTCATGGTAGGCTTTGGAAAAAAGTTGCTTTTGACGTAATAGTATAAATGTCAAATTGTTATTAGATCAACATTTTGAGAGTCTTTACAGCGTTTTACTTTTTTTTATATTTAAATATCTTTATATCATATTTAAATATCTTTAAATATCTCAAAAACCAAAGCATTTAAACATATTAAACACTTATAATAAATGCCTTGTTTTATGCCTAAGAATCCAAAATTTAAATAATATACAGGGTGTTCCATAAGAAAAAAACATAACTTTGGTATGGATCTTAGTTCTGACACACACTGTACATTTGAAAATAATTTTAAATTATGCATATTGCCTCTCTACATATGCCCATAAAAAATTATGTTTCTGCATCCTTCCGTTTTCGTATAATCAACCGAGGCGTATGAGGTGCGCCACCCAGTATATACAGGACAGTTCAGTTATAGATATATATTTACCTGAGAAAATATCCTGATGATTGCGAATTAAGCTACTCAAAACAATTAACGTATATTTTCTAAATAAAAATATTAATTTGAAAAACAAGACATTTCGAATTCCCTGACTTACAGTTTTAAATAGTTTAGATATTGTGCAGAGAAATTCGAAACAATAAGTCTACGCGTTGAACTGAAATTTTTAGTCGGCCGACTATTTAGTTGGAAAAGTGAAAACAATACATACTAATGAAGCCGATCGGCCGAGTATTGATTGCATGTGAGCGCGGCTCCATAAGTATATATTGGTTGTAATTACGAATAAAATATAAACAATATTATTGAAATATAGTTTTATATAAATGAAGGTTAAAACTCACTAATAATTAATTGCAATATTATCACAAATATTAAAAATAAATTTAGTATTATTTATAGTTACCGTTTGCATGTATTGTATTCCTTTTTAATATCTAGGTACGCTGTTAAAGTATTAATAAAACATAATCTAAAAGTGTTCGGGATTGTATATTTACACCTAACAATTAAGAAGATACAAACGAAACACATACTTACAAACGAAAAACCTTACATTTTTTTTATACAGTAATTGCATATCGATATAAGAGTTTGTATTCTTTATCCATGACAACTAGACTGCAAAAATGCATATATAATTTGAAGGCCTCTTAGTTTTTCTTATTATATAAAAATATCTTGATTGCTTGTAATAATTGTTAAATATGTCAAATTGGGTGTTGAATAGCGAATCACTGATATATAATTCTTTTTTAATGCATTTTAAACCATTGCAACTCTATGGATTGTATCCAATTGATGGATGGTCAAGATGGGCCTTCATTATTTATGCTTCTATTATGTTTGTAATTTTTACTCTGCCAGTACCAATACTAGGTAATTAAAAACTTACATTATTTTTATAGCACTAATTTTTACGATTAATCACATTCGACATTATGGCATTAATCATAAATTGGCATTTGCAACCATAAAAAATCGTCCACACTGCACTGTAAAAAAAATAAGTGAAATTTCACTCAGATTTCACTCAATACTTTCTCAATTTCTGTCCACACCCGATTGAGTGAAACTTCCACTCTACAGAACTGAGTAATTCTTCAATTCTCAGAGTGAAAAGCACTGAGTGTTTTCACTCAATCGAGATTAGACGAAAGACTCCTTTTTTACTCATTATGGTTCACCTTGAGTAGGATTTTGATCGATTTTGATAATATATTCACTTTAAAATGAGTGAACTCACTAAGTGTTGAGTTCAAGTAGGTACCGGGTGGCCAACTAAGAATGGACGCCGCCTGTATCTCAGAAACTACTTATCGTATAACTTTGGAAAAAATATTCTGTTAAGTAAATCGACTAAGAGAAATCGCTGGAAATTAATTTCAAATTCGAAAAATGCCCGCTAGGGGGCGTTTCTCTGATAGCCAATCAGAAAACAGGGTTTTTCTCAAAAATATGCAGGTGAACAGATATTTTAAATATTACTATTGTAATCATCGAGAAAATTGTAATTTTTTTGATATAAAGTATTTTGCTCTATCTCATAAAATAAACTGGTGGGGGAAGGTTAAACTGGCATTTATTAAAATATGGATAACTCTGGTTTAGGTTATGCGATTTAAACAAACTAGGGCTGGTTTAAAAGAGCTTTTCTTCCTTAATGATCTCCAGTATAAATTTTTGTTTCCACAGTTTTTTTCGTGGTAGCTAGAGGGCGCTGTTTGACATCATAACAGATATTGCGCTTTTGCATAAAAAAATTAAATAGGAATAAATAAAAATGATATGGATGGAAATAAAAATTATATGGATGGATGATAATGTTACATAAACACGTTTAAATAATTATGACGTCATTGTTTTTAAGAAAACGCCCGAAATTCGGATGCATGAAAACTGAACTTAAACGGTTTGGTATTTTGACGTAACCAATTTACCTCTTTTTGTTTCCTAGCCTACTACTATACTTTTTAGACCATATAATCCTAAGCGGCAGCCTAACATGATTTGTTCTCTTAATATCTCCGGTTAGAAAGAAGATAGAAAGTTGCGGTTTGCGCTGATATTTTGGAAATTTTATGCTCTATTTAACTGTGCATAGGGAAATCTAGCCTCCTATTTAAAAATTTTACGCAAAAGCGCAATATCTGTTATGATGTCAAACAGCGCCCTCTAGCTACCACGAAAAAAATTGTAGAAACAAAATTTATACTGGAGATCATTAAGAAAGAAAAGCTCTTTTAAACGAGCCCTAGTTTGTTTAAATCGCATAACCTAAACCAGAGTTATCCTTATTTTAATAAAAGCAAATTTAACCTTCCCCCACCACTTTATTTTATAAGATAGAGCAAAATACTCTATATCAAAAAAATTACAAATTTCTCGATGATTACAATAGTAATATTTAAAATACCTGTTCACCTGCATATTTTTGAGAAAAACCCTGTTTTCTGATTCGTTATTAGAGAAACGCCCCCTAGCGGGCATTTTTTGAACTTGAAAATAATTTCCAGCGATTTCTCTTGGTGGATTTACTATTACAATTTTTTATTAAAAAACACAAACAGAATTGACATGTTTTTGAATTTTCTGAAAAAAAATTACCCTGGTCGTTATGCCTTGCGGAACGTTTTCGATGGGCCACACTGTATAAGTTTGCTCAGTTCTTATTTTTTATGTTTCCACTGCATTTTATATTTTTAGGCATAGTTTATTTGATAGTAAACCACGAAGTTACCTTGGTTGAGATAGCCGATTCAGTAATGACCGTATCAGAAATGGGCATTAATATACTGAAATATTTTCATATACGACGGCATCCTCAATCAATCAAAATAACAATGGAATGGTTAAACAGTCAAATTTTTAATGAATATCATCCAAGTCAAAGACAGATGGTGGTTAAGGCATCGATAATATGCAAGAAAATCTATTTATGGTTTGTTATTTCTTGCTGTGCTACCCTAAGCGCTTGGTCATTGAAATCACTCCTATCAATGCACAGAAAGTTTCCAGTGTCGATTTGGTTACCATTCGATCCGTTCCAAAACACCGCAGTGTACTATTTGACACATCTCCTGATATTTTTAGGTATTGTTACAGAGGCGGACTAAGCCTGTCGGGGGCCCGCACAGTGCTTCGTCCCATGGACAAAAATCGAAAAAAAATAGTTAAAATTTACTAATATCTGAATATGTAATTTTATACTTATAGCGATGTTCAACCATCCTATATATTATTTTCTATAAACAGCGTTTTTTGTTAGCAAATATTTTCACTAAAAATAAATTTTGCGATCATTATCTTAATTCAGTGAAAATCATAACATTCATAGTAGTTCTGTATATGGAGTTAAACGGTACGTACTTAATTGAAAGCCACTATGGATATTGTTAAACAAGGTATGTACTTAAATTTATTTCTAAACAGGTTCGTGATTGTTTAGTTTTTATTTATTTTTTAAGATGATTCTGAAATGGGTATAAAAAATTTACGTTTTCAAACTTCAAAAAGGCATTTAAAAGAACATATCAAAACATATCGTATTTATTGAATATTTTTGTTGTCATATTCATACACTTTTAAATTTTGTATAGTTCACCTGCGTCTGCTTGCGACGAACTTTATTTTATAATACTTTTCAGATAGAGTAAAATTGATCAGCAATGCCGATCTGGTTAATACTTGGCTTGATCATAAGCACAAGAACTCAAAATTATTTGTATTTCAAAAAATGTGTTCTTTATTAGATATTGATGAACCTTCCAGTCAAATGAGACACCACTTGTGCCTGAAAAAGCCCACTATGTTGGAGCGAAACGTCGCATAAAAAAAGTTTCCATCTTTCAATTTATTATAAAACCTCATACCCAAGAAAAGGAAAAAATAATATATGGATATGGTCTATTAAAGAGATAACTATTAACATCCAGACCCCTCATACCAACAAAAGAACAGTAACAACGAAAAAAGTAACATATTAGAAAATGATGTACAGAAATATCTTATATGTGAGGATATTTCATCTACCTGTGATTTGGATACTATAAATTTGGAAGATTCTGTCAGCAGTGATTCTTCTGAATCAGAGTAGTTACGATCTATGCATTTTGTTGTCCTAAAGTAAATTTATAGTATCTTAAGTTTTTTTTTAATTAAGTATATCATTAATGTTTCTTTTTCATTAAAGAAAAACATTTTTATCTTATATTAGGCTTATATTGTAGGAATCATGTTCTAATGTTATTTCAATTCTTTTTCACAGGGATTTAATTAATACTTACAATTAAATCACTGGGATTTATGGGATACTCCCAAGTATATACTTATAATTAAGGGATACTTATAATTATCCCAACTTTATATAGTTTATATATTTTGGGATACTTATAATTATCCCAATTACTTATAATTATAACCCAAGGGATACTTATAATTAAATCACAGGGATTTATTTAATACGAGTACTTACACCGTTTTCATACTATAAATTATAATTTCATTAGATGGAACACAGCTCCAACATTTTTTTATTTATAAATTATTTTTTCATAAACGTGGGACTAAGAACATCATCATTTAGTACAATGAGAGTACTCATCATTTGTGTCAAATAAACCTAGTTTGAATAAATTGCCTACAATAAAAGAGAAGTTTTGCATTTTTGTCCTCTAGAGCTATATGTTCGAAGCATTGTGGCCCTGGGCGGCAAAGCTAAATGTGGCCCCCGGTCTGTTTAGATCATGATATACTTCTAAAGCACATTTTCTAAAATGACGTATGTATAATGGTTGACAAAATTCAAGTATTTATACAGGGTGTACCAGGCTGAGCCTACGTTACAAGTCGGTACAGTATCATTGTTTCACAATGAGATATATCGATTAAAAATATTTTCAATATGACGGCACTTTCGGAAGTACCGGAAGTTGACAGCAACTTTGTTATTATAAATGGGCGACCCCATTTTTTATTACATACTTAAATTCTCTGTAAAATTTTATGAATTTTAATATTAAACACCCTATACCTAACGTTAACCGTTTTTGAGAAAAAAAAATATTTATAATTTTTCTAGGAAAAAACTGGCTATCAAAAATATGTATATAACCTAAACGTCAAATTTAGTGATTTCCACAGCCACTGTATCATAAAAAGAAGACATGTGGCTATCTGTGTCAAAAACTAAATTGTCCGAATGTCATATAATAATGGCCGCAGCTGTCATGGAATTGTGCGATAAAAAATTATCATAAATCATTTTTTTTTAAAATTGAAATCCACTTTTTTTATTTCACTCGTGAAAAGGCTTTTATTACTTTCGTTTTTAAAATTTGTTACTTTTTGACTATACATGTTCCTGTACCAAAAATAAATCGTTTTTAAGTTATCTAAGATTTAGCTCTAAAGCGTATATTTTTCTTGATTTTAACCAGCAGCCTTCTTCTTCTTCTTCTTTTAGAAGGCGTATCGCCTGTTTAGTTCCGGTTTCCTCCTCGTCTAAGCAACTCTTGCGAGGTTGACTGCCAACTGTCTTGCCAACGTTTAGGTGGTCGTCCAGTAGGTCTTCTGCCATGGGGTACGTTGTTGCGAATTATTATGGCCATTCTGTCGGGGCCCATTCTATTGACATGCTGGTTCCATTCTCTTCATCTCTGCCTTATCCATCTGACAACGTCGTTTGTTTGGCACTTTTCTCTTATGTCTACATTTCTCTGTCTGTCCCTCAATGTGTATCCGGTTATCATTCTTAAGGTCTTCGTTTCAGTAGTTCGTAGGATTCTCTTTGTTACTGATGTTTCAGCTCTGGTTTCCGCACCATATGTCATCACTGGTCGTATGCAGGTTTTGTATATTCTTGACTTACATTCTGTACTCAAATGTTTGTTTTTCCATATGGGATATTTAAGATGTCCTGATATTGCGGCAGCTTTATTGGCTTGTTTCCTTACTTCTTCTTCCAGGAATCCTGAGCTTGTAATTTTGCATCCGAGGTATTCGAATGACATTATCTGATCAATAGTTTTGTTTTTTATTACCAATTTGCACCGTAGAGGCTCCTTTGTAATGGTCATGCATTTGGTCTTATTTGTGGAAATTTGCATGTTAAGTTTTTCTGCCTGTCAGGCATTTTCATCAATCCATGATTGTGTTGAATAACAGAGGGCTGAGACTGTCGCCTTGGCGAATACCAGTTGTAGTTCGAAGATGCTGCGTTAAGGTAAAATTTGTTCTTATTTTGGTTGTTGTGTTTGTGTTTAAATCCTTGATAAGTTCTGTGAGTTCTTTCGAGACATTACTGCTTTCCAAGATGGTGATGATGTCTTTTAGTTGGACTCTATCAAAGGCCTTTGTCAAATCTATAAAACATACATAGGCTGGAGAGTTATATTCTAAGGATTTTTCAACTAGCTGCCTGAGTATGAATAGTGCATCGGTAGTTGATCGGTTTCTTCGGAATCCTTGTTGTTCCTCGCTTATTGACACTATTGAGGAGATTTTGTCCGCAATGATCTTAGTCAGAAGTTTTAGCGAGGTGCTCAGTAATGTTATTCCTCTATAGTTTGCTGGATCTGTTTATCTCCCTTTTTAAAAATGGGTATTGTTATACTTTGTTTCCATTCTTCTGGTATTTTCTTATGTTGTAATATAATGTTAAACAGTTTTGTGTATTCCTCTATGATAGCCGTGCCTGCGTTTTTATTAGCTCGTTTGGTATCTTATCTTGATTAGGAGATTTTCTATTTTTAAGTTTCCTTATTGTCTCTTCTACTTGCTTGTAAGTGATTTGCGCATGATCTTCTATATTATCTCTTTGGCTTGTCTCTTGTGCTTCCATTGGTTCATCTGTTTCTGCGTATAAGTCTCTGAAATATTTTTCCCACGTATCTTCTGCAATTGTTCTTTGTTGTATTGTTTCATTTGTTTCTCGTTTCAAACCCCTCAACATCTTCCAAATACGTTTTTGTGCTCCGTACATATCCGCCTCCATTTCGCTTCTAAATCGCTGCCAATATTCTTCTTTAATGTCTCGTACTCTATGATTAGTCCTGTTCCTTATTTCGGTATAGATATTTCGGTTCTCCGGTGTTGGAGATTTCTTGTATTGTAAGTATTTTTCCTTCTTTTCCCTTGTAATGTTCTTGTCTTCTAATGTAAACCAAGGTTTAATGTTCGGTCTTCTATTGTGTGATACAGTACGTGTTCCTAAAGCTTCTTTAGCACCTTTGCAAATGTTTTCTTTCAGTTTGTTCCAAGCTGTGTTAGGAGTATCAAACTGTGCTATGGGGTTAAGAGTGACATGTGTTTGGCCTCTGTTTGAATAAAGTTGTTTAGTGCTTTCGTGTTTCAGGGATTCTATATTGAATTTGTCAGTTTTTATCGATGGTCTTTTTTTGGATAGCGGCGCACCTATTCGTATCTTTCCTAGCACAAGTTTGTGATCTGTTCCAATGTTGGGTGAGGATAAGACTCTTATGTCTATTATTTGTTGAGGCAAGAAACTTCGATTGGTGATGATATAATCGATTATTGATTTATTGTTTCTATTGTCATAGAAGGTGTATTTGTGTTGTTCTTTATGGCGAAAATATGTGTTGTTTATTCTCAGTTCATTCTGTCCACAGAATTCGGTCAAAATTTCGCCATTTCTATTAGTTATATTCAGTTATATTCAGTTATTATAACCAGTAGCCTATGACAGTGTATTAGCGATCATCACTTCCAAGCTAACTTTGCGCTGTTTATTTTTCGATCGTACGGTATATTATTAAAATATCAACTATTAGATATCACTAAAGAACGAAAATAGGAGATATATTTATATAAATACACTTGTTAAACTTTTTAGCAGAAGTAGTTATAATATAAGAAATTCAAATAATTCATTTTCTGTTAGATGGAAATAAATTGTCTGACTGTTTGACACTTAATGAGAAAGGAAGCTAGATTAAAGCTAGAGAAAAATATACGTTTTTAAACTAAATCTTTAATAACTTAATAATGATTTATTTTAGGTATAGGAATATGTCTAGTTAAAACGTAACGAATTGGAAAGCCTTTTTACTAGTAAATTAAAAAAAGTGGGTTTCCATTTGAAAAAAAAATATTTATGATAATTTTTTAATCGCTCAATTCCATGACAGCTACCGCCATTATTACATGACATTTGAACAATTTAATTTTTGAAATAGATAGCCACATGTCTTTTCTTTATGTCACAGGGGCTGTGATAATCACTAAATTTGACTTTTAGGCCGTACAAATTTTCTTGGCAGGTACTTTTTTTCGTCCAAAAATTTTAAATATTTTTTTCTTAAAAATGCTTTCAGGGAAATACCGCGACAAAATATCGCGATTTTGTTAGTGCTCCAAGATCCGAGGGGCCTCTTCGCTGTCTCAGGCCCGTGGCCCCCGTTATACTAGACTTCACTGTTCATCATCAGCAATGAAGCTAGAATACAAGATATGCTGTGCATTGGTTGTAATTTAAAATGTTTATTCAGTAAAAAGAAATAATGAAACCATTGAAAAACAACTTAAAAGCTAAAATAAATAAATTCAGTCTCAAAATATATAAAAAATAATAATTATTTTATATTTTAAACAAAGAAAATTACCCCTTGATTGATTAATTTCCTAAATACAAAATGCCATTGACAATTACTGGGGCCTCATAATTGATAATTAAGTAAATATCTGCTTCCATTTATACTGTTTATAGTTCGCGTATACGTATGGTTTGCACAATCCACCTACAAACTGCTTTATAACTACTGCTTTATAACTACTGCTTTATAACTACTTTATAACACATATTGACTTGTTTGCCAGTTGAATAAAAAATTACTTATTAAGATTCGGAGACCTTAAAGACGGCGCCCGGGGCGCACCGCCCCTTCCGCCCCCCCCCCTCTCTTAATCCTCCACTGCTGTAGGTATATGTATACTGTTTACCGACCGACGCGACGTAAAGTTCCTACTTACAACTATAGAGAAATATTTCATTTCAACTTAAAACACGGTACATTTTTTGCCCTCCTCCGCTCGTCTGAAAGTTGAAAATTATTATAGCTCGCAAGAAGTCTAATTAAGCCGAACGCCTAGCAAGCAGGGGCGTAGATAGGTGTAAGCTATGGGGGTGGTACTATGATTAAGCCGCAAAAAAATCACCGTCGGAATTTTTTTGTCGAATTAAAACGACGGCGATTTTTTTGTCTTCAAAAATATATAAAAACAAATATAGATTTGTAAATAACATAAACAAAAATGAAACAACGACGTTTATTAGTTAATTTTCTATAAACTATAAATAAAAAACTCTAAACTATCAAAAAAAACTATAAAAACTATAAACTATAAATAAAACTACAAAACAAAATCAAGTTTTCTAGTACGCTGTTTGGAAAACCTATCAATAACAGCATCAACATTTATTTCAATATCTTTATGGATATTGATTAGAGTTAACCCCACTAATCTGTCCTGGTCAATAAGAACACTTTGTATGCTTTTAATTAGGTCGAACATATTATAAACGATAAATCAACATAATAAAAAGCATACAAAGTGTTCTTATATGTCGGATATTAATTTAAAAAAATCCTTTCATAGTCAATGACTATTTCAATTCTCGTATCTCGTTAAGCGTCAGGGGGGGTACTGTCCCCCAGTACCCCCCCCCCCCTTATCTACGTCCTTGCTAGCAAGTAAGTCGTGCAATATAATTTTAGGTGCAACAAACACGGTTTTTTGCAACTCTGCTCTTGACACCTTAATAACGGGCTTAATATATCAAGCGGCCGTTCAAGTGCGTATAATTAAGGACACGATGGCGAATTTGGAAGAGTTCGCCGAAGAAAAACTTGGCGCTGAGCACGAGACCTTGACGAGTTTCGAACGAGAAAATAGAGACACTTTGAAGGACAAATTAGTGTATGGGAAGATTTCGCAATGTGTTTATCGATATGGAATGATTAAAAAGTAAGTTCTCTTTGATCTAGAGATAAATGTAAAAATGTAATGACTATCTTATTGTCAAATTTGACAGCTGTCAAAAAAAATTCAAAGTTGTCCGATTTTGATAAAAATCTATATATAGGATGGCCACGGGCTAAAATGAAAAAAAAATTGAGCTGTCAAATTTGACAGCTGTCAAAAAAAATTCAAAGTTTTCCGATTTTGATTAAAATCGATATATAGGATGGCCATGGGCTAAAATGAAAGAAACAAATTTGAGCTGTCAAATTTGACAGCTGGCAAAAAAATTTCAAAGTTGTCCAATTTTGATAAAAATCGATATACCGGGTGTTTCAAAACAAATGCGAAAAACTTTAGGGGGTGATGCCTTGTTCAAAATAAAGGGTAGTTTGCTTTATAAACGTTGGGTCAAAAGTCAACCATTAGGGAGATATCGCGGTACAAAGATGGCGGAAAATTAATGATTTTATTTTTTATCTTGAAAACAAAGAGAGATAGACTAATGAAATTTTATGGAAGCATTACTGTTGTGAAAACACACTTTCTGGTAATTTTTTCACTTTTTTAAAATGAGTGGAAGGGGTTGAAATAAACTACCTCTATCATTCTTGTTATCGAAATTTAAAGAAAAATCTTATCAAACACATGCAAATGGATAGTTTAGTTTGTTTGGAAACTTTTTTATCTCTTGTGTTTCTTTGATAAAACTCACTGATTTGAAATTAAAAAATAAAATGTAAAGCATTACATGTCAGCACAAAAAACATTTTTAGATTAAGAATCTAGTGATAATAACGATAATAATAATCATCTAGATAATAACGTATTGCAGTAGATTAATGTCAAATAAAATAATATTAGGAACATCCTAAAAAGTAACAGCGGCCGACTAGATTTTTTCCTAAAAAAATTACAGCAGCCCACTAGATTCTTTATCAGAAAATGCTTTTTGTCCTGACATGTAATGCTTTACATTTTATTTTTTAATTTCAAATCGGTGAGTTTTATCAAAAAAATACAAGAAATAAAAAAGTTTCTAAACAAACTAAACTATCCAAATTAATTTTTTTGCATGTGTTTAATAAGATTTTTCTTTAAATTTCGTTAAGGAAGCTCCCTACCCCATTAGTCGGTTCTCATTTTATTTCTCACCTTTGGACTGTCAAATTTGACAGCTGTCGTTTTTTTTTAAGTTCTCCTTTTTTAATGAAAATCGATATACATACATATTATTAGGATGCCCGTAGGGAGTTATTTAAGAAAAAAATTGAGATTAAGTGTGTGGCACTGAGAAACCAGCATAACTAAAAAGTTGAAAATAAATTTTAGAAAAAAACTTTTTTAAAAACAAGCTTTTATTTAAATACACTAAAAAGAAAAAAATACACTTTTTCTTTAAAACTTTTATTATGAACTTACAACGTCATTACACAATTTTATATTATATAAAAGCTTGTCGCGAGATTTCTCTACATCGATAAACAAGTAAATTAACTAAATCCCGTGTCTACCCTGTCTCATTTTCAAAGTTTGTGTAGACCACTAGACAAGGAATTACAAGTTGTACCAGATTTTGATGAGTGCAACTGTACACTCGCGACAAGCTTTTATATCATATAAAACTGTGTAATGACGTTAGAAGTTCATAATAAAAGTTTTAAAGAAAAAGTTAATTTTTTTCTTTTTAGTGTATTTAAATAAAAGCTTGTTTTTAAAAAAGTTTTTTTCTAAAATTTATTATGAAATAATTTCCAAAGCATCTTTTTACGTAGAACTTAATTGTTTAAGTATAATTTTTTTAAAATTAATAATTTAAGAATTATCAACCAAAAAAACATTTTTATTTAGGACAATCTGTTTATTTTTAATAAACTAAAACGGCCTTAAAATTACCTT
Source organism: Sitophilus oryzae (assembly GCF_002938485.1). NCBI lineage: Eukaryota > Metazoa > Arthropoda > Insecta > Coleoptera > Curculionidae > Sitophilus > Sitophilus oryzae. The sequence continues at coordinate 200,281 of NW_022146184.1, read as the reverse complement.
TCCAAAAATATAACACACTTGATATTTTGTTACAGTCGCCTTCGAAATACAGAATTTTTAAAAGTTCGCCACTTTTTTTAACTAATTAAATTTATTATTGTAGGTTTGTACTGGATATAGAAGATGCTTATTCTATAGCTATTTTTTTGCAATTTGGAATTAGTGTGTTACTAATCTGCGTACAGTGTTTCCAACTAACTCTGGCAAGTACACATATATATTTTATCGTTTTAAAATTTAAAAGATATGAGATTAGAACCATTGCATTGGGGTTACAACGGCAACATAGATATATATTTAGAATATGGTGTGACGCCAAACAGCAAAAATTGATACACATTTTAAGGACTGGTAGCACTCATGTAGCACTTCTAATCTAAGGTTTTATTCCCACTTTTTGCCATTATAGATGCCATAGTTTGCCATTATGTTCTAAAGGGGGATATTTGTGTTTGTAGAACAGAAATAAGTTATAAATAAGTTATTGGCGGAATTTTTTACTATTTTATCAAACTGTTCTATATTTTTTTTAAATTTAAGAAACCGATTATTACCCTAGCTTACCAACCTGGTTAACATTATTTACAACGGAATACAGCGTTAATATAATTAACTTAGTAAATAGTTATTTTTTGAATAAATATCTGACTAACAATATTTTTAGGTCGAGCCACTTTCCTATAGATTTCTGTACATAATAATCACTCTAATAACTACTACTTCAGAAGTTTTTATGTACTGTTATGCTGGATCACTAATATATAATGAGGTAAAAATTAAATATCAATTATTATACAGGGTTGTTCACCACATACGACACGGAGTATTGTATTTTGCTTGGAGTATTGTATTTGACTTGAAAACGTGGGATGTTGATCCGCGGTAGCACAAATGAACACTTGATTTAACTCCTGTTCTTCATTAATCAACACATCAGGCTTTTTGTGTTTTTGTGGGAACACGTACTCATGTGTTTCAAAATTATTAATAACTCTTGATACAGTAGGTAAAGATGGAATTGGCCTGTTTACAAAAGTTTGTGGAAAAATTGTATATTCCGATAAGACCTATTTTGGAAATACCATTTTACAATTTGAATTTTCTCACGAACTTCGTAAACATCCATTATTTTACTTACACGAGAACTGTCGCGAGAATCTATGTATTCGTTTAAACTATTAAAACACGAATAAATACAAATTCTGAAATATTCTTAGCTTTGTTCTGGTTCTTGTTATTACCGATTCTATACCTAGAACTCTGCAGCGCATGCGCAAATAAAATAATGTCTTCATATTTCCTTCTGCGCATACGCATCACAGTTCTAGGACGGTTCAGAATCGATAATAAGAGAAACCCGAAGTAAGCTCTTATCACATATCTACCTATTTTTATTTTATCGCATTTTTTCGCCTGCTTTTTATCCAGCGGACGGGTATACGCTAATTCGTCCGGTTCTGCCTATGTTACTACTACGGTGGTCCGGTCTGTATATTTTGTACTAAGATGATTTTATTGGATTTTCAAACCGACGTTTCGTCTTTGAGGTGACATTATCACCTTTCTTTCTAAATACGTCCCTGGATTTCATTTTTTATTGCGAAATTTAAGAGCTTCTAAGGTATTAAAATTAATGACATATTGTACTTATTCGAAAACATCATATTGTACAACAAAAAATGTATCAATGAGAATGTAAGATTTATTTTGACATAGTCTTACAAAGAGAGTCATAAAAAATAAAAAAAAAATCCAAATATTTGGTTTAGTCCAAAAATCTTCGGAGGGTTTTATAATTTTGAAATTTTTAAGGTGGAATCAGCATTAAATTGCACAACATTGCCTCCATTTTACTAACCGAAGCTCGATTCTCGGACACCTTGTCCTATCCAAGCTCTACACCATTTTATATTATGGTGCCAGACTAACTTTTATTTTAATAGATATCACCTTTCATCCCTAACAGAATTAAACATTTATATGGTAAATAATTAATAATATTTTTCAGACTTTGTTCTTTAATTCCGACCTATATATCACAAACTGGATTAATCTTGACCTTAAGAGTAAGCGAGCACTAATAACACTGATGGAATATGGAAAAAGACCTTTCGTTATAAGAGCTGGAAAATTGTTTGATTTATCTTTGGACACATTTGCTTTCGTAAGTATACAGTATAGTCACTAATCGCGGCCAGAGAATTGCACCAAGACATATAACAGTGCCGGATGCGATTACTCTTTTTATCATACCAGGCATCATCTTCTGTCTGTGTCATGTCACATAGACAGATGGCGTATGGGAGATGGCAGAGACAACCTCACCAAAAACCTAAATCTTATGGCGGGACTACGTCAAAGCGGATGCATGGTTAGATAGAAGACTATAACCGCTACTGGTCCGCATGCTAAATTCAAGAAGTTTTAAGCGTTGCTAGTGGTGTAAAGACAGAAAATAATATGATAATCAAAATAACAATTATTTATTGACTTTTTTAATGTCTCTCAGACACCGCTGCAGAGAAGCTAGCGCCCGGTTAGATTTGGATAGGATTTTCTACTGTTGCTCGGTCGGAGTCAAGGCCGCATTTATTATGGGCTTGATAATTAAGATAATCTTTTAGCATTTTTAATAGAAACCAAATTAATTGTTCCATATTTCAAAAATTACATTTTAGAAATATTTTATCACAAAATAGCTAGAATAAAGTATATTCTTTATTCTTCTATTTGTGTGACGACTTTTCTGTCATTACCCAAACAGAAAGAAAAAAGTATTCGTTGCTCAGGGTTAGAGGAGAGCTGGGTTCGTAGGTAAGGCTTCTGGCTTGTGGTGACTTTCTAAGGTTATTAAATATAAAAAATGATAATATTTAGGCTGCAAAGATTTTAATATTGATGTCAAGTATTTATATAGATATGGTCAAAGACAGTAAAAAGGGCGCCACGTACTTTGTTTATGAAAGAGGTAAAGTAAGAAACCAAAATGAAAAATATTTTATCACAAAATAGCTAGAATAAAGTAATCAACAGCAATAAGGGTCTATTATGTTTATCAAGAATAAAACTCAGAGATAACTGTCCTACCTTAAACATTTATTTAAAAAAAACGAACACAAGTACAGGTTAGTTTCAATTATCCCAATAAAACTGTAAGTTATTTTAAATAAATTCAAATTTAGTAACTGTATTCTTCTTTGTACTAACTGTAACTATACTACTTAATATAAAAACAGATGAAATTTATGTATGTATCAATACGATGATGTTTCGAAACATGTCGTGTACAAAAACCTTCAAGAATGAATACGTGTTAATAATTTTCATATAAAATATCATAACAAAGTAAAAGTATACTGCTTGAATCAAATTATAACTTATAACGTTAACTGAAATGTAATTTTGACTATAATATATGGGATAAATAGTAATAATTTACAGAGATATTAAACTGTTGTCTCAAAAATTGTAAAATAAAGGAGTACCATGTGTATCGAAATTAGGACTTGTAAACAGGTAGAAAGGTAGTCTCCAGACTAACAGAAGTGGAAGCAGATGACTCTGGCAGCAGGAGTCTTCGATATCAGTAGGAGAACAAATGTAAGGTCATGAATGCTGTCTTAAGGTCTACGTAGGTCCATACAAAATGAAAGTGGGTGAAATTTAAGCGGCATACAATTATTACTGTATCCATAGGATTACTGTGGTCATATAAATACTTATATTCATACAATTACTATGTACCATAGGGTTACTGTGTGGCCATGTAATTACTTAAATCCATATAGTTACTAAGGTCCTAATAATTACTTATCTCCGTATAATTACTGAAGTCCATATAATTACTTAGTTCCATAAAATTACTCTATAAATAAAAGATAGCTCTCAGAACATTTGTTTAAAATTACATCAGTATAGTCATCAGTATCTTCAAATATCTCTGCTTTGTTTGTTTCAGATTATGCGTCGATCTTACTCCTTACTTGCAATAATGCAGAATTACAAATATTAAACTAGAAAAACTAACTGTATATCTAGACGTTCTGATTCCTGGATTAAATATTATCACAGCTATTGTTACTGATATCACAATATAACACTGGATAAGATATTTACGAAAATGGTGTGCCTATCTATATCTATATATATATATATATATATATATATATATATATATATATATATATATATATATATATATATATATATATATATATATATATATATATATATATATATATATAGTGCTTTGCTTACGTACTTTATCAAACAAGTTACGCAAGTTACGCAATACACTTGTGCAATATTGCGTTGCACAATTGCATCATCCACTTAATCACGTTCTGTGCTATTGTCTAGCTATAAATTGAGTAATATAATATATATATTTTGTATTGGAAAAGTTTAGAATAAAAGTTTTCAGTAGCACCAATGTATAAGTAATATAAGTTTATTTCATACTGTATAGTAAAACACATTAATGGGCACCTTGCCCGATAGATCACCGAAGTTAAGCGACGTTAGACGATTGAACGGGTGACCGTTTGGATACTCTCTTGTGCTGTTGCTTCATTGCAAGGGTGTAAAACTCTTGCCATACAATGCTCATTCACGCCTTTTCAAGGCTGGAAACAAGAAGAGTGTACATTTGGGGTAATACCGCGCAGCGCGTTATTGTTTGTTTTGTTTTTGCGCGGTATTTCCCCGGGAGCCGTTTTTTACCTAAAAATTTATTTTAGCAAAAGTACTTACATTTTATTGGTGATCGCTTGCGATAACACTTATAGGTGCACTGATAAGTGGAAATAAAATCAAGCTGCTTTTAATAATCACTGACTATTCAACTACTAATTATCAACCGATTAAATTGCCGAAAAGATAGATGAAAAACCCATCTAGCACTAAAATGTTCGTTATTGATTAACGACTGCCGGCAATTATTCCAAACTTTTGGAGCAAACTTCATATGGCTTATGCAACACTTCCAGCCTTACATCTGTCTATTACTAGTTGTCGTTTTTTCTACAGCGGCGTGCGCGGGATTCCCCCGGTTTCCCCTACAATGACGTTGGATAATACTAAAACTAACATCTCTGTGAATGTTTATGATTTAGCAGATTTTAATAGTGTTCAAGATAGTTTAGTGTTTCTATTTAGTACTTTCTTTGTTACTTTACCGTATATTTTTTAATTAAAAAACTAGACACTTCTAAAAAAACGTATTTATTCAATAACTTCATGGCAACTGAAGTTATTGTCATGCTTTCTAAGAAATGATACATTCCTTAATATTCTAATCCTCATAATATTAGTGCGTGCAACTTCAGTCTTTCTTATAATGCACAGTATGTAGCATCTGAAAATAAAATAAATATACTCTTTCAAATATCTGTGTTTATTTGTAATGCTAGATTATAAAATTAGGTATACCGGGTGTTTTTCAAAAGTGGCTTACCCCTATAACTTTTTTATTTTTTCAGACAAAAAACGAGATTTGGCATTTTACTATGACATAAATCTTTGAATAAGAAGACTAAGGAAGGAGCATAATGCTATCCATGTATTCATGCATGGTGGGCGGAAAAATCACCATAAAAGCACTCTAGGGTGGGGATCCTTGACAGTTCTGTTTGACGATTCTTTGACACATTTCAATTTGATTTGAAATTTTGTGGATTTATCAGTCTTCACGGAGCTTATTTTATGTTATTTATTATTTATTCTACTACTGATAGTTGTATAAAGGTAGCAAATCTAGATGGAAATTGTGGCAGAACTTAAATTAACAGTGAGACTATCGCGATTTATCGAAAAAGATTCTAAAATAGTTGGTTGTGTAGCGTGCGGTAGATCTCGGCAAAAATTGAGTGATATAATGGAACAACTTTTCGCTAGTAAGTGACCGATCATTTAAGAAATTCACTTAAATTAACTAAATTATATATTTTTCTTGCATTTTAGCTTTTATTTATTACTTGTCGAAGATTAGATGTCAAAGAATTTAAATACGTTAATTTGACTTACCTGCTTCAGTAGCGTATCGGATGTTTGTGTTAATAAATCCTTATTATAACTTATCTATTTTTATTAGAATTATATATTTTTATAACAATTTTAATAACTACCAACATTTATTCACAACGTAAAATAAAAAAACAAATTATTGAGTCAACCCCACGTCTACACTACATCATAGTTTTACATTTTTTAAATAAAATTAGAACGACACTGATAAACCGGAATTTAACTCGGCCATATTTGAGGCCCATCGCGGTGTACCTAAGATTTTTGATATGCTCCTTCCTTAGTCTTCTTATTCAAAGGACATAAATTAGGATTGATTGGCGTATTCAATTGTTTTCTTTCACTTTCTGTTTTACCGGAAATGAATATAACTTTTCCTTACCGCTTGTCATGGATAAGATCCAATCTAAGAAATACGTCACTCTAGTATTAATTCCTGGATAGCCAAAGGCGCAGCCGCGACCATGAGAAATAATACCAACTAAGAACATGCGTCCAATTGATGGATTTGTCCAAAGCAGCGGACCACCAGAGTCAGATTGACAGGAATCTCTACCTAAGTAAAAAAAAGTATAAAAAAATACTTTAGTAGGTATCGATATTATGGAATATCATAATATCCACATGTATTAATATCTAATAATTAAGATACCAGTGATAGTAAACAAGAAAGGTGAGTCAGTGAAGTCTTTGTAGGCTTTAGAAAAAAGTTTGTTTCGAAGTAATAGTTTAAGTGTCAAAGTGTTATTAGAACAAAATTTTGATAGTCTCAGCAGCCTTTTTGATTATTTAATTGTCTATATTGGAAATGCCTCTATTTACATGTACACACGCAAGGCTATATAAATAGAGTGGTATCCACCCGTGAAAAAGTTGAGTTCAGTCAAGCGTGAGGTTGTCCACTGAGAATGCCCACAATGGTGCGTGTTATAAGATATACAGGGTGTCTCAGATTTTAATTGAGAAAATTTAATAGACGATAGAACTTGCAAAAATAAAACAAAAAGTTCATATCAACTTGTAAGATTTAAAGCTTCCTTTTCGAGATACCAGTGATAGTAAACGTTACTTAAAAAAGAAAAAAAAATAAGATATTTGAAAAACTATTTAATCGATTTGGATATAACTTGACCCGTTTATAATACTTACTATGGGACTTAATTTGATGTAATTAGATTTAAGTTTAATGGCTAGGGGCGGCACTAGGGTATCACTGTTTAATTATTTTAAAGGAAAAAATAGACACGGCACTACTTTTTTAGAAGTTTGATATTATTTTTGGATTTAGTAATTAAAAATATTATTTTTGTGTCTCCTGACTTTTTTGTCTATCTTGCTTACTTCTTGCGAAAAAAATTAAATTCTAATTGGTCATTAATATTATAATTGGTATTCTAATGGTACCCTGTATCTCGAAAAGGAAGCTTTAAATCTTACAAGTTGATATGAACTTTTTGTGTTATTTTTGCAAGTTCTATCGTCTATTAAATTTTCCCGATTAAAATCTGAGACACCCTGTTTACATCATGAATATTTCTATACTAGGATTAATATGGATGGTACCTAGTTTTTTTGTTATAAAAATGGCTTCTTTAAATTTAGGATGATGATGTTTTTATTTTTTTACTATTTCCAAATGGAATTAAAATTTAGTTTTTTCCAATATTTTAAAGTAAGGAAAAATTTACCAATCTACAATAAAAAATCAAACTTACCTGACGTGTAAGTGCATATCTCATTATTATTTATCGTTTCATCGACTAAATAATTACATTGAGCATTCGATATAACATCTAAATTTGCTTTCTGTAATGTATCAGATGTAGGACCCGAAAATTCTATTTGACCCCAACCTAAAATTTTATTATTTTCTTTTAATCCTAGATCATATATAATTACGTGGATAAATCAACGCCATAAGATTAGCATTAAAAAATATGTCTCCAACTTCACGACATGCCATTTTCAAACCTTCTTTAGTGCACTTATGAAACGTCCAATAGGTTTGTCTTTCTCGAGGACCTTAATTTGCCTCCCCCCCCCCCTCATGCGCATTAAAAGTTGCATATATTTCCAAAACAATCACAATTTTGTACGGTTTAAGACATTTTTTCTGAATATTTGTATTTATTTTTCAACATAGTCCCCTTGTAACTCTACACACTTTTCCCAGCGATGCTGCCATCTCTGTATCCCGTCCAAATAGTACTCGGCGTTTTTCTCTGCAAAATAATGCTTCACGAAGGTGATTGCCTCTTCATTTGACGAAAATATCTGTCCTCAGAGCGCAATTTTTAAATGAGGGAACAAAAAGAAGTCGCTAGGGGCTAGATCTGGTGAGTAAGGCGGATGGTCAGTTCAAACCGTAATTCGTCGATTTTCGCCATGTCAACCACTGAGGTGCGAGACTGTGCGTTATCTTGACGAAACAGGATTTTCTTTTTCTGGTAAATTTGGCCGTTTTTCCGCAAGTTCTGCTTTTAGCTTGTCAAGTAATGATGCGTAGTGTGCTCCTGTGATGGTTTTTCCTTTTTGAAGATAATCAATTAAAATAACTCCATGACTATCCCAAGAAACAGTCGCCATCACTTTCCCAGCCGAAATAACAGTTTTTGCTTTTTTTGGAGCCAGTTCTCCCCTTGCCGTCCACTGTTTGGGCTGTATTTTTGTTTCTGGTGTGTAGTGGTGTATCCAAGTTTCATCTACAGTAATTAATCGACGCCAAAACTCGGACTTATTGCGCCTAAAATGCGCCAACATAGCGTTGGAAATGTTCAGTCGAACACGCTTTTGATCTAACGTGAGCAAACGCGGCACCCAACGCGCGGACAGCTTTCTCATGCCTAAATCTTGATTTAATATGTGACAAACACGTTCTTTTGATATGTTAATAATCTCTGCTATCTCTCTCACTTTAATTCGGCGGTCGTCTAGCACCATTTGGTGAACTTTGGCGATATTATCTTCGGTAGTTGCCGTTTTTGGACGTCCCGAACGTTCATCGTCTCCCAAGCTCTTACGGCCACGTTTAAATTCAGCTGCCCAAAATTTCACTGTGGTAAATGATGGTGAAGCAGACCCCATACACAGAATCCAACTCATGTTTAATTTGTGTAGGCGTATTGCCTTTCAAAACTAGATATTTAATGACAGCTCGATACTCGATTTTGTCCATTTTCGCAAAAACACTCACATCAACTCACTCAAACGGCTGTTACATAACAACTGCGCATCCAAAATGGCTGAAATTTTGGTGAATAACTGTCAACAGATGAACAACGAAAATTCACTAGCTTTTACCTACGAGTGCTGCCATCTTCAGGTTGAGGACGGAAACTTTTCAGACCATCATATCATTAAAAGAAAGAAAGCATTTTATTAGAATAATAAAGACCTATATATCTAGCATTTTAAATACACATCTGAAAATGCCCAACTACGATAAAACTGTCATATTAACAAAAGAAATTTGGCATTTAAATATGTTTTTTTGATACTAAACAAGACAAAAACTAACAATATATAAATATTTTTTTGGTAATTTTTGCGATTAAAAAAGTTCCGTGTAGAAAATAATTAACTGAGACCAGAATATGATATTTATTGCTTAATAACTCACCTAAAATTGTTACCTGTTGTCCACTGAAATCTGTGGTGTAATAATAAAATGGTAAGCATATGGGCGCTACATAAGTACTGGTGATAATTTGAGATGATGTCTGTATAATTCCTACATCATTTTCATATGTGCTGAAATTGTAACTTGGATGTATAACGTAGCCGTTGATTAAGTAGAGTGCCGCATATGGTGTGTCAGTTCCTAAAACATTTTATTATACAGGGTGGGCCACTGAAAACTTACAATGGCTATAATTTTTAAACCAAAAAGGATATCAAAAAAATAAAAAATACCGTTTCTATGATATCGAAGGGGAATACAGTACGTCTGCTGGATCTGTGTCTATGAAAGGAATGCGGACAAAAAACATTTAAATAAACAACAATATATTTTATTCGTCGACTTGACGAGTACGTCACCGCAAATCGCTCCGCCCACTCATTTTATTGGCTACTTGCAAATTTGTCGAATTTTTATTGATGAGACGCGTCGTCTAATTTTTTACGAAAAACATCGAGAGAATATCGTTTCCCCTCTCACGGATACCCCGTAGCTATAGAACGGACAGACAAACTGTACATATGACGTATTTTTTGAACCACCCCGACCTACCCCTACTCACTTGAAAATCTTAAATGGCAATACCCCACTTGTGGCGCCTTTTTGGAAGGCCCATGAAAAATGCTAAACGGTGATCATAAAGTCTTTAAGGTGATATTGAAAAACTACCCCTTACACGAAAAATTAGGTGGACATTAACGAAAAAAAGTAATTTTTTCGGCATAAGTTACAATTTGGGACCCAGCTAAATGAGGCAAATGAGGCATTTTTTAAACCACCCCGACCCACCCCTAGGTGCCATCCCCTCACTTCTAATCTCATCAATGCCATTTTGAAGCTAAAAATAAAAAATGTAGATAATAAAAAAGGTAACACAAAGATGTTTTACTAATCGTTCAGCCTAATTTTGCGATAGCGCAAATTCTCCCTCTTATTCATCTATTTTTTTACTTCCAACAAACAGGAATCTTAAACCGGCATCTTTGCGTTTTTGCACTGTCTTCTATCGATTTTCAATCGTTTGCAAATTTGGTGGTATTTTAAACGTTTATTTGATTCGCTTATTTGAAAGAAAAATGGTTTATACTGTGGAAGAAAGAATTCAAATAGTTTTCCTTTATGGTGCTGAAGGTATGTGCTATTTGAAGCCCGTGCTTTCAATGAGAGAAATCCGGACAAAAACGTAAGTCACGTTTATGTTAGAGATTTGATTTTGGAAGTTTCAAGAAACTGGGTCGGTCAAAAATAAAACAAGGACAGGGTCCAGGGTACTGAATGAAGAAATGCAGATGGAAGTTATTGGTCAGGTATCGGTGAATCCAGAAGCATCAACACGCGAGTTGGCATCAATCACAGGTATACCTCAAACATCTCTCAGGAGAGTATTGAAAATGCACAAATTCCATCCCTACAAAATGAAGATTCTGCAGGAACTTGGCGACGACGATCCAGATAGAAGGATTCAGTTCTGTGAACTAATGACGGAGCAAATTCGAAGGGAACCTTCACTTACTAAAAATATTTGTTTTAGTGATGAGTGCTCATTTTTTTTAAACGGAATTGTGAATAAGCAGAACTGCAGATACTGGAGCGATGAGAATCTGCATATTGTTGTTGAAGGACACACCCAACATCTCCAAAAGCTCAATGTTTGGTGCGGAATACTAGGCGATCAAATTATAGGTCCATTTTTCATCGACGGAAATGTGGAACGGACATGCGGAACGACGGACATGCTTATGTGGAAATGCTGAACAATTTGATAGAGCCAGCCATTGTAAATGAGGTTGAAAATCAAAGAGATTTGGAAGGAAATTTAACTCTTAATGAAGACCTCATACACTTTCAGCAAGATGGAGCCCCTCCGCATTATTCTATTGTCACAAGGCGGTGGTTGGATAAATATTATCCAAGGCAATGGATTGGCAGAAGGGGTCCAATCGAATGGCCGCCAAGGTCACCTGATCTCACTCCTTTAGACTTTTTCTTGTGGGGTTACACTAAATCCATAGTCTACAAGACAAAACCAGGTTCGTTGCAAGAATTGCGGCAGAGGAGAACTGAAGCATATCGAAATATTCCGAGAGAGACTTTCCAAAAAGTGAGAGAAGAATTTGAAAATCGTTTGTATTTTTGTATGGAACAAAACGGCTGCCATTTTGAGCAATTGTTAAAATAAATTATCATTTTAAATTTCTTTCAAATTGTCACACCTACATTTCTTGTCACTAACCAGTAATTAAGTTGAAGTCTGAAAAAATCACCTTTTTCATTAATGTCCACCTAATTTTTCGTGTAAGGTGTAGTTTTTCAATTTCACCCTAAAAACTTTATGATCATCGTTTAGCATTTTTCATGGGCTTTCCAAAAAGGCGCCACAAGTGGGGTGTTGCCATTTAAGATTTTCAAGTGAGTTGGGGTGCCGCCTAAGGGGTAGGTCGGGGTGGTTCAAAAAATATGTCATATGTATTCCCCCTCGATATTATAGAAACGGCATTTTTTATTTTTTTGACATCTTTTTTGGTTTAAAAATTATAGCCATTGTAAGTTTTCAGTGGCCCACCCTGTATAGAGTGTGTCCTATAATTCAATGGAAATAGGTTACTACCCTCACGGGTACGCCAAACGGATACCTTGAAATTTAAATTTTGGTCTATTTTAAAGTTTAATATATTTTGTTTTAGTGGGCTGATTTCGATGATTTTTCAAGCAATATGTAGCTAAATTATTTGACTTTAAATTAAAAATAAAAGTTCCCCAACAAAATGTTTATGAAAGTTTAAAACACCCAGTGGGAATATGTTAAGATACCAAGGGATTTACAAATAATTTTATGTTCTAGATACATTCTTTTGCGATAGTTTGTTTTTTGGTTCGTCTCAATAGTTTTAGTTTTGTTGGAGATATTCGCTGTTGAAGAAGACACTAACATTTTTTTCATAATTTTTACATTAAAACCATGCCCTTGAGCTTCATTTCATAGCCAACGCTGACGCGGTTTTTTTTCGGCCATATTTTATAAAGAAATGACTATTTGAAGCTGATAATTTTTACCTGTAGATATATTATGATCACCAACTAGTACAGCTATATTTCTTGCTGAAATTCCATAGACGCAATGAGCTGCCGTTAGTAGATACCTGTCCGAAATAATTGTACTCCCACAGTACAGAGCACCAGTATCCACTTGAACTAAACCTGCCATTGCGGGAAATTCATGAACTCCCGTCTCTTCGCCGTTAACTATATTGAGGAACTAAAACAGAATGCAATGTGTCCCGATTAGTTGATGTATTGTGGACGAGAACAATCTCGGGTAACTGAATACTCGGACAATCGGAAATTTATTAGGAAATACAACACACAGGAACCAAAAGAATTTCGGACTTCCATTGTCTTTATTTATTTTCGATTACACAACGTTTCGGTCAGAAGTATGACTGACCGTAATCAAGTGTGAATTAAACTAAATCCTAGAACTAGAGCTTGTATAACTCTGAGCTTATACAGGGTGGGCCACTGAAAACTTACAATGGCTATAATTCTTAAACCAAAAAAGATATCAAAAAAATAAAAAATACCGTTTCTATAATATCGAGGGGGAATACATATGACGTATTTTTTGAACCACCCCGACCTACCCCTTAGGCGGCATCCCTACTCACTTGAAAGTCTTAAATACACCCCAATTGTGGCGCCTTTTTGGAAAGCCCATGAAAAATGCTAAACGATGATCATAAGGTTTTTAGGGTAAAATTGAAAAACTACTCCTTACACGAAACATTAGGTGGACATTAATGAAAAAAGTGATTTTTTCAGCATAAGTTACAAATTGGGACCCAGCTTAATGAGGCAAATGAGGTATTTTTCAAACCACCCCGACCCACCCCTAGGTACCACCCACTCATTTCTAATCTCAAGATAGCGATACCCCACTTGTGACACTTCTTTGGAAAGCTAATTGAATTGCATTGCTAAACGATGGTCATACAGATTTCAACTTCTGTCTTCTTTCAACAATTACTGGTCAGTAGTGATAAGAAATGTAGGTTTGACAATTTGAAAGAAATTAAAAATGATAATTTATTTTAACAATTGCTCAAAATGACAGCCGTTTTGTTCCATACAAAAATACAAACGATTTTCAAATTCTTCTCTCACTTTTTGGAAAATCTCTCTCGGAATATTTCGACATGCTTCAGTTATCCTCTGCCGCAATTCTTGCAACGAACCTGGTTTTGTCTTGTAGACTATGGATTTAGTGTAACCCCACAAGAAAAAGTCTAAAGGAGTGGGATCAGGTGACCTTGGTGGCTACTCGATTGGACCCCTTCTGCCAATCCATTGCCTTGGATAATATCTATCCAACCACCGCCTTGTGACAATAGAATAATGCGGAGGGGCTCCATCTTGCTGAAAGTGTATGAGGTCTTCATTAAGAGTTAAATTTCCTTCCAAATCTCTTTGATTTTTAACCTCATTTACAATGGCTGGCTCTATCAAATTGTTCAGCATTTCCACATAAGCATCACCAGTCAAATTTCCGTCGATGAAAAATGGATCTATAATTTTATCGCCTAGTATTCCGCACCAAACATTGAGCTTTTGGGGATGTTGGGTGTGTCCTTCAACAACAATATGCGGATTTTCATCGCTCCAGTATCTGCAGTTCTGCTTAGTCACAATTCCGTTTAAAAAAAAGGAGCACTCATCACTAAAACAAATATTTTTAGTAAGTGAAGGTTCCCTTCGAATTTCCTCCGTCATTAGTTCACAGAACTGAATCCTTCTATCTGGATCGTCGTCGCCAAGTTCCTGCAGAATCTTCATTTTGTAGGGATGGAATTTGTGCATTTTCAATACTCTCCTGACAGATGTTCGAGGTATACCTGTGATTGATGCCAACTGGCGTGTTGATGCTTCTGGATTGACCGATACCTGACCAATAACTTCCATCTGCATTTCTTCATTCAGTACCCTGGACCCTGTCCTTGTTTTATTTTTAACCAACCCAGTTTCTTGAAACTTTAAAATCAAATCTCTAACATAAACGTGACTTACGTTTATGTCGGGATTTCTCTTATTGAAAGCACGGGCCGTTCTCAAATAACACATACCTTCAGCACCATAAAGAAAAACTATTTGAATTCTTTCTTCCACAATGTAAACCATTTTTCTTTCAAATAAGCGAATCAAATAAACGTTTAAAATAACACCAAATTTGCAAACGATTGGAAATCGATAGAAGACAGTACAAAAACGCAAAGATATGTCGGTTTAAGATTCTTGTTTGTTGAAAGTAAAAAAATAGATGATAAGGAAGAATTTGCGTTATCGCAAAATTAGGCTGTAAAAACATCTTTGTGTTACCTTTTTTATTATGTACATTTAAAAATGGCATTGATGAGATTAGAAGTGAGGGGATGGCACCTAGGGGTGGGTCGGGGTGGTTTAAAAAATGCCTCATTTGCCTCATTTAGCTGGGTCCCAAATTGTAACTTATGCTGAAAAAATTACTTTTTTCATTTATGTCCACCTAATTTTTCGTGTAAAGGGTAGTTTTTCAATTTCACCCTAAAAACGTTATGATCGTCGCTTAGCATTTTTCATGGGCTTTCCAAAAGGGTGCCACAAGTGGGGTATTGCCATTTTTAAGATTTTCAAGTGAGTAGGGGTGCCGCCTAAGGGGTAGGTGGGGCTTCAAAAAATACGTCATATGTATTCCCCTTCGATATCATAGAAACGGTATTTTTTATTTTTTTGATATCTTTTTTGGTTTAAAAATTATAGCCATTGTAAGTTTTCAGTGGCCCACCCTGTATAATAGAGCCGAGCACTCACCCGTTAATTATTTGGGTGCAGTCAAGCATGATGTTTTCCACTAAGATTAACTGCATTGGAGCGTTTTATGAGTGGTTGCAATATTGTTTTTAATTTTTAAAGATTTTATTATTGATAGAAATAAATACGGCCTTTCCAATGCAGGTAATTGGAAAGGCCGTATTTATTTCTAACAATAATAAAATCTTTAAAAATTAAAAACAATATTGCAACCACTCATAAAACGCTCCAATGCAGTTATTATTATATAATCAATGCAGTTATCTTATTGGAGAACCTCATGTTTGACTGCACCCAACTAATTCAGGTGTGATAAGTTATTTTACCGACGGCAGAGACGGAGATGTACGTGAAGCTTTTTTTGTTGGTTCTACAAATATTATTACGAGTAAAAAGCCACTAAATAGGTTAAATAGATTCAGTTCGGGTTCTACTCACTGGCATTTAAAAAAATAATATTTTATTTTATAGATTTCATTTTTGTTTCAGTAGCGAGATTTCCAATATTTTTTCAAGGAACATGTTGGAAACAGTAAAAAGCAATACTTCTTACCTCTGTATTTCTCCATCCACAATCACAGGCGGCAAGTGTGGCTCTATTACTACTGGAGGCATTTACATTAAATGGATTATTGTATCGAAAAGTGCCCACAGTTCTAAACTTTGATTTGTCAATTTTGATACAGGAAGTGTCTTTTAATATCCAAATTAAAAATATGGCCAAAATATCTAAAAATGTATCATGTATCTATTAAAGTGTACCGGGTGTTTTTTCAGATAAAAAATCGATATTTGGTATATTAGTATATGACAAAAATCAGTATTGACTGAGGTAGGTATTCAATTAGTTTTGGTCACTTCTGAATAGAATTATATTATATAACTAGTGTGTACCAGCGACTTCGTTCGCGTCGAATTAATCATTTGTAATGGTGATGATAAAGCAAAGCAAGAATTTCCATTAACATACAAACTGGATAAAATTTTCTCACATTTATGTCAGCATGAGAAAAAACAATATGGCGATATTATTATATAACTTGGTAATATTTGAGGGTTTGTTTCATCTAGTTGGAATTCGACTTTCGAAAAATCCGTTTGCCAAAAATAATATTTTTACGTCAAGCAGTTTAAGCAGAATCGTGATTACTCAATGGGCATATTTTATGAAACACCCTGTATAAATTTATAAAAAATCTTAAATTATGTAAAACAACAAAATAAAATATACGTGTTTAAGAGTTTCTCCGAAAAACTCACCGGTTTTTAAATAAAAAATATTTTAATATCTGAGGGATAGTTTCACCCCCTTAGAATTCGAGTTTCGAAAAATCCCTTCTTATCGAACCTCTACACCCTAAAGTCAATCTGTTTTCCAAAAATCAGCTTTTTACGTCAAGCGCTTTAAGCAGCATCGTGATTAATCAATGAGCAGATTTTTTGTATACATTTTGTGTAACACCCTGTATACATTTTTAAAAAAGCTTAAAATATGTAAGAAAACAAAATAAAATATACGTGTTTAAGCGTTTTTTCGGAAACTTAACCGTTTTTTAAATAAAATATATTTTAAAATTTGAGGGGTGGCTTCACCCTCTTGGAACCGGAATTTTGAAAAATCCCTTCTTATCGAACCTCTACACGCTAGAATCAACCTGTATGCCAAAATTGAGCTTCTTACGTTGAGTGGTTTGAGCAGGATCGTGATTAATCAGTATGTCAGTCACTTAAGGATTTTATATATTAGTATAGATAATATCTCAACTTTTGGCATTTTTTCTTGAAAAAATTGTGTTTTAAATTCCCAAATGTCCCCGAATTGTCTTTACAAGACGAGAAACTTTTTTCTCAATAACATTTTGAGAAAAATGCATTATTCATAAAAAAATTACTTATTCAAAAATTGTTAATTCCGTTTTTACTTTTCTAAATTTTCATAGCGTCATTATTAAACAAAGTACAAAAAGCAAAAATAAGGTATAATCCCTGCATGTATGCTATTGTCAGCATTAAGTTTATCAGACTGAAGGAAAGCCATTCGACGACCGGTTTCGGAGATTTATCTCCATCGTCAGGCAAACTAACGGCAGAAAATAGCATTTGAGCATAGTAGAAGAAAAAGAGTAGTTGCACTCTCCCAAATATTTTCTGCCAGTTTTTACAATCTGTCGAAAATCGGCAGATTGCAGAGCGTTTCAGTTGAGTTCCGTCCGTCGACCTGCGAGGTTCGAGCGTTGCGTCCCAGCACAGAGACGGTTTGACAAAAAATGAGTGCCTTACTGTGTGCTGCTACCGTATGATCGAGAAAAAACGGCGTCAACGGTGGCTATGCAATGAAGATCGCTGTCATTTTATATCTAAATTTATATGGGAAATGTCATCGATCGTCATTTCCCAGCCAACTGGACGCCATTTTTTTTCGATCATACGGTATTAGTTATAGTAATAATTCAAAAAATTGTGCTTTGAGTTTTTTTTGAGAGTCATTTGTGTTCAGTCTAATTTTCTCATGACTGATTACTACTTAATAATTTGATATTATTTTCATTTAAACCTCAATTTTTGATCGATTTTACTTTTGACAACCATCCTTTGCTTGCTGTTTAACGAACTGCACCATCATTGAACAAAAATTTGCTAGTACCGAAAAAAAACCTGGAAATCCCGGTTCCTTAGAGGCATGGTACCGAAATTACCGGTTCCGAAATACAGCTCCGGTTCCGGAAACGCTATAACGTACCATAACCGTGAATCGCCCTATACAGGGTGAGTCTTAAATAAGTGCAAATATTTTTTGGGGTAGTATATTTTGGCCCCATTAATACAAGGATTTTTCTGCGCAATTTTTTTCTGAGAAAAATATATGGAATTTTTTTAGTTTTTAGTTAAAAATCATAATTTCTTGATAATATGGTAACTAAGGTTCAGAACCGGTAATTTCCGGTTATTTTGACATATCAAAGAATCGGGACTCTAAATTATTAATTCCCGGTTCTTTCGATACCTTCGGGACTCGGTAACAATAAATAAAAAATTATTTTTTTATCTCATTGTTCTTGCTTCTTTTCTCTTTTGAAATTTCTGAAATGTTTATTAGCAATTATTGAAGTTTAAATATGTTATTTTATTATTTAGTACAATGAATGTGTTGTTCAATGTATTAGTTATCCAATGAAAATCACCTAACCAATATATTACTACAAAACAAACATATTAATGTTAAAATGAAACTTGTTTTAAATTAAAAACAAGTTGTAGAAAATCTTTAAAATAGATAATAATATAAAAATATGTCATTATATATTTTTCCGCATTTCTTCCCATCAGAAGATTTTCAGATACAGAAAAATTGTTACTGACACAAAATGTGTGAACTCATATTTTCCCAAATACATCTCTGTGAAACTATGTCGTCTGCCACGACTATACTTTGCCTAGTTATAGACAAGTAGCAAAAAGAAATTCTAAAAGGATTGAATTATTTTATAACAGTCGAATAGCGTTGTCTTAAGGACTGCTTGATTTTATTAAGCGTTTGGTTTCGACCATTCTGTTTTTTAATAAAATTTGTCATATTAAACTTTATTTAAAAAAATTATTTTCTAGTGGTTTTTACAACGTATCCTACGCATTAAACGATAATTTCTTTTAGTATGATATAACACTTAATAAGACAATGCTATATGATAACAAACATATTATTTTATTAGGCTCTTATACCCACCATGTAAGAGTTCTATAATATTCATATAACTAGTAGTCACAAAATCATATTTTATATTTATATATATATATATATATATATATATATATATATATGATCATATAGTAGTCACAAGATAATATATATATATATAATGTTATAGTTACTTAAACTTGTCTTATTAAAGTTGTATTACGTTGTATGATAGAATGTTTTATTGCGTTAAACTACGGTGCTGTATGAAACACCAGTTATATAGCCTTATATGATAAAGTTGTGATTAACAAAATAAATTCGCTGTAATATCTGTAATATAAAACTGGTAATGTATCATATAACCTCATTTTAAATTAAATGGTATACCTAGTTATTTATTTTGTTATTGTTGTTGTTGCAAAAGTAATATCTACGTACAAGTATAATCAATCACAGCTATTATGAATTCTGGACAAAGTTGGAAAAAAGTTAACAAACGCAGTGGTAGTTATAAAGAGCATGTAAGAAAAACTCCTCGAAATTACGGCAAATAATCCCGAGAATTCCCTG
Source organism: Sitophilus oryzae (assembly GCF_002938485.1). Classification (NCBI taxonomy): domain Eukaryota; kingdom Metazoa; phylum Arthropoda; class Insecta; order Coleoptera; family Curculionidae; genus Sitophilus; species Sitophilus oryzae. The sequence continues at coordinate 180,488 of NW_022146184.1, read as the reverse complement.
GGTTCTCAAAAGCCAAAATCTCTCGGCTTCTTCAAAGCATTGTTACCACGTTGATGTAAAAGTTTTACTCTAGTAATGTTTGTATTGTTTTATTGTTCTTTTTCTTAGTCCCTAGGTATGACTATCCCTAGGTTGTCGTGCATGAATGCATTGCGTGCAAATCCATGATCATGTTTTTTTAGTTTAAATACTAATCAAATGAGATTTGGCAACATCTATTTGTCCAAATCTCAATATGTCCAAAATAGTTCTATAGTGCCTGGAAATTCTGCGTAATGATAGATATTTATCCTATACCGTTTTATTTTACAACAAAGACTTATTTAAGGGATTCATTTATAATAAAATGGTTGCATTATAATTCGCCATGTTTAAGGCAGAATTTTTGTATGGCCTATGGCCGCCATTATATGAAGCAAAATTAAAAACATCAAAATAAATTGTAAAATGTTATTTTTGAGAACTATTTTGTGATAAGATTCCCACATACAGTAATAAAGTGTTTAATTAAATTAAAATCAAGAATTTTTGAAAATTTTATTTTATTTTATTGTTTATATTTATATGTAAACCTTAATCGAAATTAAAGCGCTTTAATTTTTTGCCAAATACATACCTCTAATCTATCAGTAAAATTTTCGGCGCAACAAAAACTGTCCCTACTTTTCAAACCATATCAATGATTTTTTATATTACATATTTGTCCTTCTGGCATGTCTATTTACATATCTGTCCTTCTGGCTCTACCCGCCATTTTCATTGTCGAGTAAAGTCTCCTTTTTAACAATCCACATCCTCTAGATTCATTTTACGACACGCTTAAAATATAATTTGCTCCTAATATTCTTCGGTAAAAAATAAAATACTCTTGCACCTCGCTAATTGATCAAATGTTTTTATTGTTCTGTTTCTTAGATGTGACCACGTAATAGACAATAAAACTAGTTTTAAAATAGTCATATAACGTTGTGTAAAATAGTTGCATAAGAGTTGTATACCCTTTTTATAGAACTTCTATACTACTAAACGGTTGTATTAAAATGGGCCTTTTTTGGTTGTAAAGCTATCATATTCCGGTTATATAGCACGTTATATGAATTGAGGTATCCTATAAAAATTATCACATAGCTGTTTATACAGCCTTTATAAAATAAAATTTGCTACTTGGGCGACTATACAGCTACGTCAGTGGTCACGGGACGCGAGAACAAGGTTATTTAAAGTGGCAGAAAAAGAACAAAGGATTTGAGAAGGAGTAAAGCTACTAGTTTCCTTATACTATGGTACTACTTCAACGGCGAGTGCTAACAGCTCTCGCCACTGCATGAAATACTTTATAGCCGGCACTTAACACACTAATTTCTGCCGTGTCGAGTGCTGCGGTCGGAATTTTTATGTGTATATTTGATGCGCCAAGCCTATAGACGATGCAAATAGCAGATGTAAAATGTAAATTGTAAATAGAGAGAATAAAGAAGGGATATTTCAAGTACAGTATATTCATCCTGTGTGTTAATGTCTTTTTCCATAAATATTATAACTTCCTATACCTTTAACTATTAAAACTATGTATCTATATTAAAAAATCACATTTTCTTTTATTCTCTAAATATTTCACTACGTCTTTATGAGTTATATTATGTATATTTTTGCCTGAACAGCAGAGTAGAAATGTATTAGCAAATGTGACTTGCAATTTCATTTTTTTTGTAAGAGGGTTTGTCTATTTCACCACGTGTATTTTTTCAACCATGCATAGCCGACAGGAAGATTTTTTTGTTACATACTAATCGTAATAATAAAAAGATATTAAAAATATATTATGTTTTGCTTACTATGTATTGTTTACACATCAATTAGAATTAAAAATGTATGTAATTAATATGTAAATACTTACCCAATTTAATATCAATATTCATTGTAAAAACACTTTAATATAAACAAGATTTTTTTATTAAATATGCGTGGAACCAGTTGGTAATGGATTAATTAAAATTTTGAAGATGCCGAACATTTGGCGATACAACATACACACAACAATATACGGCTAAAATGTATTGTAAAATAATGAGATTATCGCACAGATTTTATCACTGGTACTTAGAACTTCACGACGTTCTATGAGAGATATCATTTTTTTATTCAAAATTATGTGTTATTATTGTATTATCATACAAGATTACAATAGGTATATTTTGAGGTACTAGATAATACACGGTTTCGGTGAAATAAGCCTTCGTCATTTTGTTACCTACTCTGTAATGTCCAGAAGACATTTACATGAATACGTTTAAGACAGGTTAATGTACCGTACGATCGAAAAAAAAACAGCGTCGAAGACGGCTGTTGAATGGCAACCGATAACAATTCTGGCGAGGTCAATCTCTAGGCGAGATTCACTAAAAATTGACATAAAACTTGTTTAATATTAACACTAATTATAGAAAGTTTAAAAAGTACAGATGGTAGAAAATAAATTTATAGAATAGAAAAAGAATTTAATTTCATACGATAGTTTATTATACAGGGTGGTCCAAACTGTATTCCGGAAACTTCGGCAGCATATTTTACTGGCAAAAATAAGTAAAAAAGTTCATATAAATGTATGTCCTAAAATGCTTAGTTTCGGAGATACAGGGTGTAGAAGTTTTATTTTTATTTCGATTTTTTACAAATAATTTTTGAAGTAACGTCAATCTTTGGATGGAAATTGGTGTCTGGGAGTTTTTTGACGTGACTCGATTTTGATGTCAATATGACTCCTATTTGTAGGGGGCGCCACCTACATGTGTTTTAACTGTTTTGAAGAGTAATAACTTTTCGTCCATACCTGTATAAAATTACTGAGTGAAAAAATATACATTTCCGTGATTTTCTACGTAAAAAATGTCTCTTGGTAAAAATCGTTACGAGCAACCGTTCTCAACATATTTACAATGGAAATAGTCAATACATGTCATTATTGACTAAAAATAAACATGTTGAGTAGATAGTTATTTGACTGAAATGAGAAATTTGGGAACTTTTTATTTTTTAAACTAATCATAAATTTTTCGTGAAAAAAATAAAGATAAAACAGTTTCTGTTGAACTTTTGGCACAAAAACATTTCAAATTTATGATTTTAGTCTAATAACTAATTAGTCAACATGTTTAATTTATGTCATTGATGACAGGCATTGGTAATTTCGATTCTAAATATCTCGAGAACCATTACTCGTAGCGATTTTCACCAGGAGACCTATTTTACGTAAAAAACGTCGTAAATGTATATTTTTTAACTAGCTAGTTTTATAAAGGTTCGGACGAAAAGTTATTACTCTTCAAACCAGTTAAAAAATGCGTAGGTGGCGCCCTCTACAAGTAAGAGTCGTATTGACATCAAAATTAAATTTCTCATGTCAAAATACTCCCAGACACCAATTGTCATCCAAATATTGACTTTACTTCAGAAATTATTTGGAAAAAATCGAAATAAAAATGAAATTTCTACACCCTGTATCTCGGAAACTAAACATTTTAGGACATACATTTATACGAATGCCACCACCTACATCATAGGCGTAGTCAAAACATTTATCAAAAATATAAATATCCCTTCAACTAGCTAAGTTAAGAAAAAAATATGACCACGGCACTGTTTGGTGCCATGGTAACAATTTGCTCTCGGGTGTTATTTGTCCTTGAATTCTTTAGTCATTGGTGTAGAGCGCTTTATTTCATGCGCTTGGGAAAATATAGCTCGTCTCTTTTCAATACATCCTATTGTATCTTGTACAATACATCCTATTGTATCATCTCTTTTTAATACATCCTATTGTAATTCTATCAACACATTGACTGTATTCATACATTTGAATAATTCGGCACAAAAAGCTAGAAGTCACAACCTTGCATATTATATCCTATTTCTACAAGATATACCAATTCTAGCAGCTTTTGATTTTACAATAAATAATATTATTGTCATACAATACAACAAAATAATTTTTACATGCCCAGAAGTAATGCAAGATTCTAAACCTAATATAAATTCCTTTAAATAAATACCATGAATATAGTACATTATGTATAAATTTGCATTATTAATATACTTACAAAGTTACAAATTCATTAACCATTGGGAAGTTAAGAGAGTTGGCTTAATAAAAACCCTACAGACATTATTGTACTTTAAGATAGAGTAATGCTTTGTCATCTTTTAATTTTCTGGAAAACTTTCCGAAAAGTTTGAAAAATTTAAGAAGAAAAGATTTATAAAAGTTTTACTTGTCAAGCTTCAAACTGAGAGAAATAGTAGAGAATAATAGAATTATTTAAGGGCGCCTAATAATTTAAAACTGAACGTGAAGATAAAAAGTATTAGTTTTTGAGACGTGATTGACAATGTAAAAAATTATTTTTTCCATAGCATCTGTTAAAATTGCCTTATATCCAATTATATCTATCAAAAATAGTAGATAAAATATAATATTTTAACTACAAGGGTAGATTAAATGATACTTTAACAGCGAGGATAGGTTAAAAACTTTACTTCTTCTCGCACGTTTTTTAATTGCAGTACAATTTTTGCTTTTTTTACAATTTCCCTTATAACACCTAGTAGTGTTCTTTCATTCTGAAAGAAACTGAAAATTTTCACTTAAACTGATTTATTCACTACCCCACGTTCCCTTTACGTGGTATAGGGAATAAATCAGTTTAAGTGAAAATTTTCAGTTCGTTCAGAACGAAAGAATATGTACTACTAATAATGGCTAATTTAAATTTTCCGCCAGCCAGAATATGCGATAATGTCTTACGATACACGATACGTTTTATACCTAACTCTTTCTTTTTCATATGAAGCACACATAATAAAGAAAGATAGCAATAAAGACGTACGTCATGCCATGGTCCTGCTAATTGGTTTCAAAATTGTTATTCTGAGTTGCGCTACGGGAACGCGGTCCCACTCTTTACCATGGTACCTGTCAGTCTCTTTTTATTTCTTTGTTTATGGCCTCGCCACACAAAGTATCATGTTTATTCCTAATAAAACAATATACTAGATACCTAGATCTATTTTGCAGATGTTCTACGGGTATTACTTTCCGAGATACAGCCGAGAGCTATTCGTAGTGGACCACGCTCAATAAATAAGAAAATAAAAACATGTTTGATATAACAATTTTATTTCAAATAAAACGTCATCTACAACATGTAAACGTTCATTAAAGAAATACTTCTTTCAATCAACGCAACGCCAACGGTTCAAATATAAAATTTAGTGGTATTCACCTTGCACTTCAACTCTAGAGTTATTCTTTTATATTTTAATTTTCTCGCAACTTTCCGACCAAACCAAAAAACTAAACAAAGAAAAGATGTATAAAAGTTTTCAACTTTAAATTGGAATTCTAGAGAATAGGTAAATAGTTCATAAAATACGGCCTTTTCTTAACTGATCTGGCCATAATTGAATAAAAATTCACAGCAAGTCGACAGAAACGAAACTTTTAATGAATATTAAACGCTGTACTTTATATTCTGATGAAATAGAACAGGAGAGATAATTCTATCAAATCATCTTCTATTTAATTAAGTCATGAATAGGAAGTAATTCAATAAAGGCATTACATGCATGCAGAGTCAGTTCGTCTTTGAAAATTGCGTTATGTTAAATATGAATTTGTCAAAGCACTTAATTACTTATTACACTTTTATTAATAAATTAATTAATAAACTAAAAGTAAGTCGATATACACCCACCCGCGCCGGCATCATCGGCACGAAAAACGGGCATCTTAAAATTTTCATATATTTTAAAGTTTAATATAATTTGTTTTAATGAGCCGATTTTTATGATTTTTTTTAAGTATTTGACTTTTTAGTGTCCATTATAAATGAAAGTTCCTATCTGTTAATTATACTAGGGAAAACAAAATGGTGATATTTTGGTGAAAGTTTGAAACACCTTGTGTAATATGTTGAGCGAGCAAGGAATTTAAAAATAATTTTATCATTTAGGTACATCCTTTCGCGATAGCTTGTGTTTTTGGTTCATCTCAATAGCTTTATTTTCGTTGGAGATATTCGTTCTTGAAGAAGACACGAACGACATTGCCAAATCTAGACATTAGCGATAAAATCTGCCTCTTTGCGGACGATAATACTTTCACTTGGAGCGGCCCAGATGTTCGGCACTATATAATACTATATCCACTGACTTACGCACCATTAAATCTCGGTGCGATTCTAATCTTCTCTGCCTCAACCTATCAAAAACTAAAGTTTTGTCATATAGAAGTACTTTTTAAACCTTTTTTACTTAATAACGCCACTATTGACGTCGTAGACTTTGTGAAATTCTTAGGACTTAACTCGTTAAAATGGGACTTGCCATCGAAGCTTTATCAAAGAAACTAAGCGCTGCCTGTTTTGCGCTAATATCAGTTTCTAAGGAACTTAACTTATCAACCTCTAGAATAGTTTATTATGTCTTTTTTGAGTCGCATCTTCGTTATGCCCTTCCATTCTGGGCTACTTGCTGCGCGACAAAATTTGATCGTATTTTCAACCTTCAAAAGAGAGCAGTTCGATATTTATTGGGACTGAACAAGCACATATCTCCTATTCCCGAAAGGCCATTTCACAACTATCTACTTAAGAATGCACGATCTTTATCTGCCAACCCCGAATTCAGAACTAGTTAAAGGCTCAATACCGTACAATGCAAAAAAAAGTACAATCATCTGCTTTTGATTATCAAGTCGATTTCATTCTTTGCCGCATTTCGCAAAGCTCTGAAATCATACTTACTGGAGAGAGCCCTATATGCGGTAACCGACTTTTTTGTAGATGTTTACTCATGAACAATTTTGAATTTTAAAATTTTGATGATCTCACACACTGGTTAAGTTATTTAATATTTTATGACTCTTAAATGATTATATCCATTTACAATTTTCCTATTTGAAAATTTTATTGATACTACTTTTTTTGTGTTTTGCAATGTAAATATGTTAATGTAGTGATTTTAATGACGTAATATTTTTTGAATTCTATGATATTTTTTTGTACTTTTGTTTGTTTTGTATATACTTTGTCGATGGAGCTATTTTGGCTTTTTGTACAATAAAGCTTATTTATTATTTATTATTATTACACTTAAACATTTATTATTATTGCACTAACATTAATTAAAACCATGCTTTTGTTTTTGGTCCTAGCCAAGAGAGTCCTAGCCTAGTAAGTTGTGTTCCCGAAGCAGGCCTTCTTAGCATAATATTTGCTTGGTTTAATCTTCATCTTCCAGTCCGTTCACTTACATCTACGTTCCTTAGGTGTAATTTATTATAAAGGTTCCTGGACGTCTAGCATATGAATTTCTCTCGAGAAAGCAAAAATAAAAAGAAAGGAAAATCTGTTAGCGACATAATTTTGATCTCTATTTTGATCTGATGTTCAATTAAAGCAACTTTACTGACATCTCTGCTAGAGTAACTGCCCTAGAGCCAACAGACAATAATAATATGATTTTTCAATAACAGTGACACTACATCATAAAGACTATTGTATAAATCTGTTGACTGGGACCAAAAGCAAAGGTATTGTTTTAATGTAAAAATTACGAAAAAAATTTCTTCTTCAAAAACGCATATCTCCAAAGAAAAATAAAACTATTAAGATAAACCTTTCTTTTCGAGCAGTTTTTTTCGAACCTTTCTTTTCGAGCAGTCGGAGGTATCTCCGTACTTCTAATCCGCTGAGATCTACACTCAACGAGTGGTTTAACCCGCAGAGTTGACCCAGGCCGGGTAGAGGAAAGGGTAGCATGTGTAGCTTGTTGGGTCCCGAACATTACTAATGGAGGTAGTAGCTTGAGTGCCACTTGTGGAGGCTGGTCTCGTGCAAAAAAAATAATTGCATTTAAGACCCACCCTGTATATACATAGAAAAAGATACAAATTGTTAATTTTGCATGAATTCATTTATGACTATGTGAAATATATGTTTTACTACAGTTCACATCTAAATTCTTGTTCACATCTAAATTCTTGCTCACATCGTTGTTCCATAACAAGATCTATCGATTAAAAATATTTTCAAGATGGCGGCACTTCCGGAAATACCGGAAGTTGACAACAACTTTCTTATTTTAAATGGGTGCCCCCATTTTTTATTTGTAAAATTCTATGAATATTGATGTTAAACGCTCTATACCTAACATTAACCGTTTTTGAAATAAAAAATATTTAAAAAAAAACTCTCAAAAAAATTTGTATAGCCTAAAAGTCAAATTTAGTGATTACCACAGCCACTGTGACATAAAGAGCAGATATGTGGCTATCTATTTCAAAAATTGAATTGTTCAAATGTCATATAATAATGGCGGTAGCTGTCATGGAATTGAGAGACTAAAAAATTATCATAAATCATTTTTTTCAAATGGGAACCCACTTTTTTACTTCACTAGCGAAAAGGTTTTTTAGTCGTTACTTTTTGATTGTACATGTTCCTATACCTAAAATAAATCATTTTCTAACGCCTATATTTTTCTTGATTTTATCTAGCTTCCTTTGACATTATGTGTCAAACACTCAGACAATGTATTTCCATCTGTCAGACCACCAATTATTTGAATTTCCTGTATTATAAATTCTGCTGCTTAGAGTTTAAAAAGTGTATTTATAAAAATATATCTCGTATTTTCCCTCTTTAGTGATATCTAATAGTTGATATTATTTATAACATACCGTATGATCGAAAAAAAACAGCGCAAAGTTGGCTTGGAAATGACGATCAATAACATACTGATTTTTGAACAAAGTGTCACAATATGATGCCATTGCCAGATCTATTGTTTTAATCGATAGATCTTGTTATGAAACAACGATGTGCAAAAAATCTACGATGTAGATATTGTGGTTCTCCAGAAACTTCTAATGCACGCTCAGTCTGAGACACCGTATATGTCAAAGATTAATGAGCTTAATGTGTATAATCTAAAAAACATGTAACTAGTTTTATATATTTGTATAATTAAATATTGTAATAAACTTGCGTGCATAGAAATCGGCCCACTGTGAACTTTTGACTTTAACTGTGTCTTTTAGGATCTATTTATCAGACCAAGAAAAAAATATGAGTTTTTTAAGAGACAATTTAACATGCTTTGAGATGAGTATAAATTTATCCAAAGTACTTGTCGTTTATATGCGTTGTTTGATTTGTTGTGTTTCATTGTTTTATTAGTATTTCAATTTAATGCATACATCACGGAAAAAAGCTGCCAAAGTAATACCTTTAATGGAAAATGGAATTAAACAGAGAGCTGTAGCTCGGCAACTGCATATGACTCGCGGAGCGGTTCGAAGAGTGTGTGAACGATATGAGGAGACTCGGTCCTTTCGTAGGCCACCTGAAACTGGTAGAAAGAGATATACAACTGATCGTGATGACCGCATTATTGTGTCAACAATATTAAGAAATCGGCATCTTAAGGCTATTCAGGTGCAACAACAGCTCCGTGAAACACGAAGAGTAACTGTTAGTCAGTGGACAGTACGACGAAGATTGAAGAAAAGTAACATGACCCCCAAAACACCCGCAATTGGTCCAACAATTACCCCAGCTCATCGTCAAACACGCCTGCCTTTTGAACGGAACATCTGAATTGGACCCTAGAACAATGGGAATGTTTCTTATTATCAGATGAGACCAGGATATGCCTCTATGGTAGCGACCAAAGAAGATAAGTGTACCAGAGGCCAGGTGAGCGATTCGCAGAATGCTGCATTGAGAAGCGGATTACTTATGGAGGTGGTTTCTGCATGATCAGGGGTACAATTTCTATGACTGCGCGAACCGACCCAGTTTTCATCCGTTGGGACGACCGTCGGCACGGGAGAAGAGGTTTAACTGGTGCTATTTAAGGTATATTGAGGAGATTTTAGCAGTTCATGTGGCACATCTAACCTAACCTAATCTAGAATCGTACACGATTACATTTCAGAAGTCAGTTTTCGTGTTATGGAATGGCCAGCATGCAATCCAGACTTAAACACGATAGAACATTTATGGGATGAGGTAAAACGAAGAATTCGTGCTAAACGAAGAGCTCCAACTTCTATCCCAGAGCTCATTGTTGCAGTAGAAGAAGAGTGGCTTAACATCCCGCAAAAAACAATATCAAACTTGATTGAATCTATGCCAAATTGTATGAGAGATGTTGTAAGAGAAAGAGGGGATCATACCCATTATTGAAAATTTATTTTAGTTAATTGTCAATAAATAAATAAATTAAATAATGACATACCTACATCTTAGTAATAAAAAACGATAATTTGTTTCATGCATTAATTTAATAATTTTAGTCCGAAGAAACCGAAATACAAATTAATATCTCTAAACTCTTTTTAAAGAATATGAAATTGTCTTTCAAATAGTATATTTTTTTTCTTAATCTGACAAATATATTCTAAAAAATTAATAGTTAACTTCAAAAGTTGGCCTTGGGCCGATTTCTATGCACGTAAGTGTATTTTTATATAAGTTTTATTTCTTTTGTTGAAGAATAAACTGCGTAGCAACAATAGAGTAAGTAGACAGATTTGACATAATGAGTCCGAGGATATTAAAATTTACGATAAAAAATCCACTCGCATCCATTTGGGGATTCCTCACTTGAGACTGTTTCGCCAAATTTATCAGCTCTCTGCTAATATCTATGTCCGTATTTGTTTCTTCTACTGGTAGTTGGCTTATGACGGTATAACAATTAATTGCGGTTTTCTTGGCTTCGCGAGCCAACAGTTCGCCAACAAATGCTTCCAAAGTGCCTTGACCCTAAAATTAAGCAAAATAAAATATACAAAAATAATATAAAATAAAAAAGATTGGTTTTTATTTTCTGATTATAAAATCCATTTTGTATACCGGGTTTTTTTCAAAAGTGGCCTTAGGAGTAGGACGAGTAGTACTTTTGAAATATTCCGGTATCCGGTATCGTCTTTTTGAAACAGAGGTTTGAATCGATACTGTAAGACCGGTTTCAATCGGTACAGAAAAATAGTTTCATCATAAATCATTCATGATAATATGAAAATCAAAAACCTGTATAAAACAATTTCGGTACCTGTTTTCGTGCAAAACTGATTGTGTTCTCCTACTCTAGGTACCGTATGATCGAAAAAAACTGCGTCAGTGATGGCTATGGCCAAGAGAATTATATGGGGTGTAATGTTCATTTCCAAGCCAACTGGACGCCGTTGTTTTTCGATCATTCGGTATAATACAGCTAAAAAAAAATAAATTACACAACTTTTTGAAACACCCTGTATGATTTTTTTAAAAATTTTAAAATATGTAAAAAACCAAATAAATTATGCTTGTCCAAGCGTTTTCCCGAAGGACTAACCGCTTTTTAAATAACAAATATTGTAATTATTGAGGGGAGTTTTCCCCTCAAATTTCCTTGGAATTTGAGATTCGAGAAACCCCTCCTTATCCAACCTCTACACCCCGCAGTCAATCCGTTTGCCAAAAATCAGCTTTAAACGTCAAGCAGTTTAAGCAGAATCGTGATTACTCAATGTCATATTTTATGAAACACCCTGTATAAATTTATAAAAAATCTTAAAATATGTAAAACAACAAAATAAAATATACGTGTTTAAGAGTTTTTCCGAAAAACTCACCGGTTTTTAAATAAAAAATATTTTATTATTTGAGGGATAGTTTCACCCCCTTAGAATTCGAGTTTCGAAAAATCCCCTCTTATCGAACCTCTACACCCTAAAGGCAATCAGTTTTCCAAAAATCAACTTTTTACGTCAAGCGCTTTAAGCAGGATCGTGATTAATCAATGACCAGATTTTTCGAAACACCCTGTATACATTTTTAAAAAATCTTAAAATATGTAAAAAACTAAATAAAATATACTTGTTTAAGCGTTTTTTCGGAAACTTGACCGTTTTTTAAATAAAAAATATTATAATATTTGAGGGTTGGTTTCACCCTCTTGGAACTGGAATTTCGAAAATCCCTTCTTATCGAACCTCCACACCCTAGAATCAACCTGTATGCCAAAATTGAGCTTCTTCGGTTGAGTGGTTTGTGCAGGATCGTGATTAATCAGTATGTCAGTCAATTAAGGATTTTATATATTAGTATAGATATAGTTTTCGAAAATATTGCCGATTTGTGGCTGTTGTTCACATTTTTTTTTTCCGATTGTGGCTACTGTTTCCATTTTGTGTCAAGAGACAGATACAATTAGTAGAAACATTTCCTAAAATGTGTCCAAAAATGCTACTTGGGAAAGTAGTAATTTAAAATTCAATCTAGAGTGCCATGGCAATTTTCATAACGAAAATTTGACTCGAAATAGCAAGTATGTGATACGAAATTGGTAAATAAATGTTTTTTTTTCCAAATAGAGTAATGAGCCACCATTGCTCTATTTGAAATTGAGTTATGAATCAAGATGCTATTTAGGGTATATAATCAAATATATTTTTCCTATGCTTCTGGATTAAAAATTGGAAACTTTAGAACAAACTGGAAGACTAGAGTGAAATTTAAAATACATTTTTATAAGCGAACATGTCAAAAGTTGATTCTATTTTTAGAACGGCATTTGGTATCAAATAAAGTAAAAATATACCGAGGGTACCATTTAAAAATCAAAACTTCTTGTCATTGTCATTTCCGGTGAAACAAGAAATGACCTAAACTAATTGAATACATCAATTGATCCTGATTTATGTCATATACATGAACATCAAAACTTGTTTTTTTTTATCTGAAGAAAAATTAAAAAATTATAAGTAAGCCACGTTTGAAAAAGACACGGTATGTTCATTAATTATAAACAAATTTCAAGTAAAATAGTGCTACAGTAATCTACAAATAGTACGTACAATAGCAAACAGCACCCATGTTGAATTACAAATATAAATCCATCCAGATACGTCCTGTCCAGCAAAAGATCCTCCGTTAATTATGTAGTTTATTAAAATACTCAGTGCCCATAATGTATTGCCTACCACAGATACAGTTGAAATGAACAGCAACAATCCAAACATGTTATTATAAGAATTCAATATATTGCAAACGTCATTGTGGAAAATTGATAGAGTTTTTAAGTGGTTCAAGCATTTCGGATTCTTGTGGATGTAGATGATATTTTCTTTCGGTTTCGATAATTTAAATTTGTCAAAAATCTGCAAAGAACAAAATTAAATAATCCATATCGGTATGGCTTAAGTTATATGGAGCAAAAAGTTCTGGTACAGTCTAAGACCGGATATGTCATATCAGATGAAATTACAGTTGCTATAGGAGTGTCCCAAGGAAGTGACATTTGTCAAATATTATTTATTAGTAATTGCTTGATAGATCAGAGTCGGCGTTGAATTTGATCAGGGATTGGTTCTTGACCAAAAAGAATATTGAATAAAGACAAGACCAGCATTATATTATTTAAGTCAAAAAATGCGTATAGGGGGTGTCCCAGTTCAAACGAAACAAGGCAATTTAAAAGCATTTCTGGTGTGAAAAGGACAAAACAGTGAAACACGCCAACTTTATTTTCGAAAGGGAAATAAGAGGCGACTATTTTTGAAGCCCCTAATTCAAACCCTACGCGGGGGTGACATCCACCCTTAAAATCTTAAATGTAATGCGGGATCGAGTAGTACATCATTTGAAAGGTTATTAAAGCCTCTTTTCAGCGCCGTCTCATTTTTGGAGTTTTTGTCACATTTGGTGGAATCGGGCTGAAAAATAATCTTTTAGTAAATTGATGATGCTTTGATATTTGATTTGTTGAATTGTACAGGAATCGAAAATAGGGGGTCTAAAATAATAAATTTAGATTAAATCAACAAGATTTTACTTAATGAATAATATATATAATAACATAAAAAGCTGTTTCAAGTTCATGTTAATACACAAAAGTTTCAAGCCCTGCTTTGAAACAATTGTGGCGATTTACGTTCCGTAGATGAAAAATGTACATTCATCCGAAAAGCACATAGATTTAGTAAGAACAGATATCACATTGTGCATTTTAACCCGATCAAACAACCGGTGGTTGACTTCGTACTGTAAAAACCAACTGAGATAGAGAAGGCGACATTGCCACATTTCAAATTTGCGCCTATCTACTTAGTTTCATTTGCAGAAAAGGTGACTGTAAAACCTTCACCGGATATCAATAAATCTCAATTTCTTAATTAAATTAATAGTTTATCTTTAAAGAAGCATGCGTAATAATATGTTATTAATCAGAGGATCTATGCGTTACTATTAAAGGACATGTTTACTGTTTAATGTGCTGAAACGTCTAGAACTATTGGCAACGTCGCTGCTAGTCTTCCAGAATGAAATGAGCCGTCCGTCCCACCACCCCTCGCGACGGCCAATGGTCCGTTATAGCGTACTACGTTTAACTTACGGTGTGTTTGAAGTCGGAATCAAGGCCGAAGTGAATTTTTCAGTGGTTTTCAATAGTTTTTGTTTTTGTTTAACGTACTTTTGAATCTGCGAATTTTCGATATGGTAGGACAGTGTCAAATGTGTGGAAAAATAAGCTCAAATTACCCGAATTTGTCTTTTCACAGGTAGGTATTGTTTTCGCCGTAATCGTACATAGGCGTCCCACAAGGGAACCTCTCAAAATTAAAATAATTTCTAATTATATTTGTTGAATTTTGATCTATTAAAACAAGAACGTAGTAACCGGTAATTGAATTATAATTCGTCTCAATTACTACCTAACTGTTCTAGATCATAACAAATTTGAGTATAAACGTTGCATTTGAAACTTTATTATATGCCAGAAAGTGACATTTTTTTTTAAATTGCGTCATATTTTGGTCATTATATACGATATTCTAAATGAATTTTGTTCAACAAATAAACAAAGGTGTTTACCCGACCTTTTTTATATTTTATTGCTTAATTATATCTTGTATCTGCCCCTTCGGTCTTGTTTAGGCAAGTTTTTACCACCGTACAATACAAATACCTCTTCCTAGAGTTATTTGTACGGCGTGTTTACCTTTTTTTAGAATGGGACGAACCACGGTACAAAGAAAACAAGGTATGATCAATAGCGGCTCCAATTTCGTTAAGTTTGCGCATACCACCTGTGACGTCGTACGCCATACAAAAAATATCCATATTGTTCAATTGCCGCTAATAAAAAAAAGACCTAAAATAGGGAAGAATTAGGACATAACCCCAAAAGTTATGTCAAATTATCGAGCTTGACATTTGAAAAATTATTTTCGCATTTATTGTGTCATCTGTTTGACAATTTGAAATTGGCGCGCGGAGCTTGCCGACCAATGGTGCCGTTTATCACCTGTGACGTAGTGACCAACCTGCGCAATATCATACCTTGTATTCTTTGTATCATGGGGACGAACTATAAATAATTCTTAGGCTACTAGTTTTATACATACCTATATACAGAGTGACCCAGGCCTCCAAAAAAGCTTTTTACCTATTACGGTTTTTGGTTTGTGATTTTTATTTCAATCTTTACATAAGATCGGGGCCATTATAACGCACATTTTCAAAATATTTTTGTCAACATACAGGGTGATTCAAACCGCAATACATATGCTTAATACAGTTCATGAAGATTGGGACGTTTAACTAAAATTTGATTGTCTGATTAAGCTACCTAAGTAACGGATTTGTAAATAAACGTAATATTCATTATTATGCGACAGAAATCCCATACTGTAGCACACAGATTTGATACTTTTAATGATAAATGCCCTCTATTCAGAGACTAAAAGGATTAAAATAAATATTGATTTTAGGTATAGGAAGTCATTAATAATACAAGATTAAACAACTATTACACAGTACTTCACAGGAAGCTATCGATTGCGAACTAACTAAATCGTTACTAATTACTAATTTTGAAAAGTTCTTTTAAGATCAAAAAGGTAAAACTAAAACCCTAAACTATCATTTGAGATTAAACGGGAAATTCTAAATAATGTTGCCTATTCTAAACAAGAAAAATTTATTTATAAGTTTTATAACATCTCTAATTAAATTTGGACGAAAAGTATATTTCTGTTTGCTGTAGGTAATTTTCTCAGAGATTAAACGGGAAGTTCTAAGTTCTCTTCTTCTCTCAGGGAAAATACGTAAATAAAAATGACTTTTTAAGTCAAAAAAGTCAAAAGGACAAGTTATTCCTTAAAAAGGACTGTCCTTTTCAAAAAGGACAGGTGGCAACCCTAGGTATTTCTGGAATGGAAATTTAATGGCAAATCTACAACTTTAGTTTGAAAATATGTCCCGGCCACCTATGATTACAAAATGTCTAAAACGTGCTTTACCATTGCCTCCATATTCTAAAAAAAAAAAATTGAAAGAAAAGTCACTAACCACAAACCTAATATAGAATTGTTTCGGAAGCCTGAGTCACCCTGTAAGTATTCAAAAGTAACTGAGTGTTTATATAGAAGTAACTGAAAGTTTAAATTGAATATCGACGTTGGAGCGATTTTCGGTAACTACCTCCGTAACGTTTCAACATAAGTATATGTGGGATATTAATTATATTATTATATTAGACCTTATAACAAAACTCATCTAACGAAAAAGTGTTAATGTAGTATATTAGTATGGAGTAAAAATTTTACTAATTACTTTACTTTTACTTTATTAATTAAATTCGTTCCAAAAAACGATACACCACTGGCCATTAGAACAATCCAAATGCGCCTAGTTGCCGGGGTTGGAAATTTTAGACTTCTCTGTCTCTTCTGTCCTTGTTTGACACATTGGAATGTTTGATACACTACCAACGAGTACTTATGAATGAGATGTTCGGTCTATGTTTATAATGTCTTTGGAAAAGCACATGTTGAAAAGAAGACTAGCCGATATGAAACAAAAATTGTTTTTATTAATATCTTATCTTCTTTTGATGCAGTACTGCTAAATATTTTTCATCTTGTCATTCGGTTTGGAATTATTCTTAATATTTTGTACGGCTTACTGTTCTTAGTATTATCATAAGAGTATTTAGTATTATTGTGAATTAACGTGATGCTTTACTCTACTGCAGATAAAGTTGCGAGAATTGAAACTTTCTTTAGTTATGACGGATGTGACAATAAAACGGCACAGTTATTTAATGACCGACAGCCAGATAAACATGTCAATAGAAAGTACGTGTTGGAATTAGTAGCTAAATTTAGAGAAACTGGAAGTGTTCTTAGAAAGAAGCGAGAAGTTCCACCTGGTGAAGTTAACAATGAGGCGATGTAAATAGTAGTTCTGGGACAAATCCATGCCGAACCAAGAATGAGTGTTAGACAATTGGCAACAGCCACAGGAATAAGTAAGAGTAGTGTTCACAGGATACTAAAGTTCTACAAATTCCATCCTTACAAACTTCATCTGGTCTAAGAATTGAACGAAGATGATTACGAGAGACGATTACAATTCTGTGAAGAACTAAGCGAAATGTCCATTGCTACTCCACGTTTTCTTTTCAACATGTGCTTTTCGGATGAATGTACATTATCGCCACAATTGTCGCTACTAGTCTGAAACTAATTGAGAAAATAAGATACGATAGATAGCATTTTATCTATAAAACAAAATACAGAAGGTTTCGCATTAATAGAGGAAATAAAACTTTTAGCATAACACTCATATCCAGAAAAATTGTGTAAGTTCTAGTTTCTTTAATTAAATGACATGGTAGTCCTAATAAATTAAATTTTTCGCAGTCCCCTCACTTAATGTAATTATGTTCATAAACTAATTACTTGACTTTTTCGTATCCGGATTATATTATAGTTTATTAACCCAATAATGGGCTACGTCCAA
Source organism: Sitophilus oryzae (assembly GCF_002938485.1). NCBI lineage: Eukaryota > Metazoa > Arthropoda > Insecta > Coleoptera > Curculionidae > Sitophilus > Sitophilus oryzae. The sequence continues at coordinate 162,633 of NW_022146184.1, read as the reverse complement.
TGCTTCCCGTTTAGCCAGCCATAGGTTATCGAGGGTACATCTGTGGGGGCACGCAAGACATTGAAGAAGATGTTCCATGTCCTAAAAGGCGCCGCAGTCGCATTTGTCGTCATTCCTGTCCAGCAAACCCCATTTGATCAAATTAGATTTTACTGGGGCCACTCCAGTTCTGATTCGGTTGAGCATTCTCCAGGTTTTCCAGTCGCTAGAAACACCATTTGGTGGGTCCTCTCTAAGGAGGTAGTGGGAGGGAGGTTCATCCAGGGGGTTGTTTAGGAAACGGCGTCTGGATTTAAGTCTACCTGTGCCGCACTCTTGGCCTTGGCTTCTTTTCCGGGTTTAAGGAGAGCTACTACTTTTGACTTCCGCCACAGTTTTGGAATTTGAAGTTTCGCGACACACGTTGAAAAGTTTAAGTATCCATTTTTTGGTTCCAGGACCGAAATTTTTGATCTGTTCCACGCATATATCGTCAATCCCAGCGGCTTTTCCATTCTTCATGGTATTTATACTATTGTTCAACTCTTTCATGGTAAATGATTTCTGAAAGTTGGTGTTTTCAGTTGGTATTAGGCGTTTGATTTTGGTTTTCTGGCGTTTGGAGTTGAATTTGCCATTTAGAAGGAGTTGGTTGGCCACTTGATTGGGTGTTACATTGGCAGGGGCCTTGCTTAGTTTTGGGTCACCTTCCAGTTCCTTTATTAGATTCCAAGCTATTTTACTACTATGAGACATGTCCATTCTATCCAGGGTTTCTATCCATTTCTTCTCACGTGCCTCGCTTAAAGCTGTCATTAAAGCTGTTCCGCAGGTGATGGTTTAATCGCTGAATGGATCTTCCGCAAACAATTGTTCGTACTGTTCCAGGGTGTCCCTTGAGGCATTCGAGAGCCCTGGAATGTAATGTTGTCTGCAGCCCCTTGGAATATATCGTCTGGATATCTTTCGCAGGGACTCAACAAAGATGTGGTAGTTGCTTGGTGTTGTGGCCAAATTGGCTATTTCCTCATCCAGCACTTGGGAGTATTCTGGCCACCTGGCTTTTATAAAGTTGAATCTCCTACGGAAAGGTATTTTGGTTGTTTTGATTGTAGAGTAGACTTGGATTCCGATAGGTCGGTGTTGTGTCTTTGGAATTGCATTATATACATTTTTGCAGCAGGTGTCATGGATGTTCCTACTGACAAAGCAATTATCGGGGTTATAACCTCGCTTCTAAATTTTGCTGTTGAAAGAGCAAGGGAGCTTGGGATCGTGGAGAAGTGAGGGGCTGGTAGCCTCAGCCCATTGCAATTGACCATTGGAGTCTGTTTCGCCATATCCCCAGGTGGTGCTGTGACAGTTAAAATCGCTCACAACAAATTGAGTCTTCTGGTTGTTAAAGTTTCCTGGCATTGAAAGGTCTAGGTTTTGGCCAGGGGGTTTATAAGTAACTCTTGATAGTTAACACTTCAATGCCGTGGGTTATTTTCTTACTCGTGGATGAGAGCAGCATGTCGGGTCTGGTAAATATTGCGCTCCCGTACCTTCTGTGAGGTGCTTCTATAGCCAGACGCATTCCTTTAATATTGGGTCTGTTTGATGTTTCATCTATATGCGTTTCCTGCAGGCATAGTAAGTCCCACTTTTCTGATTGGCATAGTTGCGATATTATATCTTCTTTATTCTTGGTGATTCCCTCAATGTTCAGGCTAACGATCGTCAAAGTTGGCTCTGAAAAAACTCGCTCAATAACTAATATACTCGTAGAGCAAAACTAAAATGGAACATTGCCTATCCAAAATATTTATAAATATATTTTAAAATTCCATTTATAAATATCTTATTTTTAAGGTTTATTAGTTTGAACATCATTAAATTTACTTAGAATTTGCAACTACAGATTCTATTTTTTTGCTACTTAACAGTGCCTAAAAACTTCTTCCTAACCTAAAAACTTATTCTTATGTAATATTACTTACCATATCACGTGTCCCGTCAGAAACATAGATTCTTCCAATTGATAGGATTGATTCATTAATATCTGTTAATAACTCCTTAATTTCATAACCAAAACTCAATACAATAGCCAGCGACATACTAAACAGTACGAATTGCGACGGCTTCGTAACGTAGAACTTATAATACGTTATTCCAATCTCTTTTATAAAATAGTATGAATCGATAAACACAACAATGACTAAAACGATATCGTATATTATTGTTATATTTCTAAAAATAAAAAGGTAGCTTTAAAGTGCTTTATTTTAAATACTGATACAGACCTGAAATTCATTTTGCTTCTGCGATTTTTTCGTTCAACAGGTTTGTGAAGTTTGGAAAGTATGTCAAGAAATGATGCACACTTGGATAAGCTGAATATGGAGATTATATTTGCTGTACTAAGAATTATATGGGATATATGGTCAACGAAGTTAATCACGTAATGAAGCTTATCTAAAAAATTACTTTTCATTTTCATATTAAATATCCTAGATATATTTTAAAGATATATCTATTAAGGTTAGAATTTTTGGTGTTTCAGCAGCAAAGTAAAGCACTAATTCATCACAGCGCACCAAAAAACTTTACTTCTAGCTCAAATAAAAATTAAAAAACGATAAAAACTCAGTTTTAATCATCTGCCGATGATACTAACATAGTTAGCAAAAAGCGCGCCCAATGTGTTGTGGTAAATTAGTTTATCAGTATTATTTTGTTATATTAGATTCGTTATGATAATAGTTTAGTGTTTTCATTACACAGATTGTACAAAAAGTTTGCAACTAATAAATCATTCTTTTTTTTATTCAGTTAGAAAAAAAATGTCTAGAATTAACTCGTTAAGTTCGATAACAAAATATAATAATATAGAACATGTAATGTAAGAAATATAATAATTTAAAATAGAGAGAAAAAAGTAATATTTTAAACCCTGATGGTTGTGCTTGATTTACCAAGCCAGGATTATTTTTCCGATTAATTTGGTAATACACATAGATTCAAAAGTTTTTTGTCTCGGTTGGTTGGTTGATTGAAGTGGCGAGTGCGACCGCTTGTCGAACTCCAATTAGCAGAATTGCCGTTTTGATACCACTCACTCTGAGACCCTATCCCTACGGATGGAAAAGTTGGACTGTTAATTGTTTATAACCATTCGGTGGCATTAAGGTAACGGGTGACTTCCGTTATGCTCTTCCCGGCAACTTCTTCAAGATTTACAAAGCTATAACCACCCAGGAGACGGTTGCGAGTCCTATACAAAGAGGAACAGCGGCACAGGAAATGCAAAACCGTTTCCCCTTCCTTCGGGTCCTTGCAGCTTCGGCAAACTTGGCCAGTATCTCGTATATACCGCCGTAAGCCTGGCGATATCCTTACACGACTTAGTTATGAGCTCTCCAGGTTTCTTAAGTACGTATTTGGGCCAAGTTTTCCTGGCTAACCTGCAGATGCTTAAAGTTTTCTATCTACTGTTCGCCGTAGATATAAAATGGTGGTAAATGTCTGTTTTTATGATATTGAGGGGAGTAAAAACTTCCTCTGATGCATCTAGCTCAAGGCACGATCCTTGCCTTGCAGGTTCATCAGCGTGTCCGTTCCCTTCGATGTTCCTGTGGCCCGGAACCGAAAGCAAGGTTATATCATACTTATTTGCCGTGTCGGATAGCTTGTCGTACGTTTTTTGGGCTATTTTGGAGGATATTGTAGATGAGTTTGGCTGTTTCAACATGACTACTTGACTATCAGTGATTATTGCCGTTTTCCGCCCATAAGGTGTCTCCTCGCTCAACCATTCGCATCAGGCCTTCCAAATGGCAAGTATACCTGCCTGGAAAACACTTGATCTATCCGGAAGCCGGTAAGATCTTGCGAAGTCCAGTATCATGAATATCCTCAACGAAGATTGGCCTGTGGATTGGTTATACTGACGACTGTTGTTCACATCGATATCTGTTGTCTGCCTGGACCTCGTTTCCCTTCAAATTCACCTTTGATGATAAGCTGTAGTAGATGATATTTGTCGTTCCTTAGAATATGTCCAACATATACCGATTTCCTTTTCTTCAACTCGTGAGGGTGAATACCACGTTGTCTTCTAGCAAGCCAATAGAATGTGGAGTACCTCAAGGCCCAGTACTAGGCCCTATTTTGTTTCTTCTTTTTATTAACGACATTGCTAACAAAAACATCAATGGTAAAATATGTCTTTTTGCGGACGACACTAGCTTCACTTGGAGCAACAAGGACGTCACGGAACTTCATAGGATTATATCAAATGACTTAATTACCATTAAATCTTGGTGCGATTCGAACCTCCTGAGTCTCAATATTTCTAATTCTCGTATAAAAACTCGCTCCAGCCTTTTGTACTTAACAACACCACCATTGACGTCGTAAAATCTGTAAAATTCTTAGGGCTTGTTGTAGACAATTCTCTGAAATGGGCCATGCATATTGACACTTTGTCGAAAAAATTAAGATCTGCTTGTTTTGCATTAAGATCTGTTTCTAAGGAGCTTAACTTGTCAGTGCCTAGAACGGTTTATTATGCACTTTTTGAGTCGCACCTCAGATATGCCCGTCCATTCTGGGGTACGTCTTGTGCGACTCAATTTGACCGCATTTTCAATCTCTAGAAGAGAGCTGTTCGATATTCACTGGGACTAAACCGCAGAACTCATCGCCAGGACTTTTTTAAAAATTAAAAATATTAACTCGTCCTTCCTTATTTATATTTGAATCCGTTTGCCTAATATGTAAGCATGTATCAGCTTCTCAAGGAAGGTCATTTCACACTTATCCACTCAGGAATGCATAGCAAGATCTTTATCTACCTACCCCATGCTCAGAGTTAGTTAAAAGTTCAATATTATACAACTCGAAAATAATGCACAATCACCTGCCATTTGAAATCAAATCCATAACATCATTTTCTTCATTTCGCAAAGCATTGAAATCTTATTTATTAGACAAGGCTTTCTACGCCGTAAATGACTTATATTTTGATAATCGAATTCGATCTTGTAAACACTGGTCTAATATTTGCTATTACTATATTTGCTATAAACTTACTAAATATTTTTGAATATTATTTTTATTTTTTTATTCTTTGACATTGCTCTGATTGGTTAGAAAATAACGCAGTTTTTAAACTTATTGCATTTTCATGCCCTCAGTATATCGGATATACGTTGGTGTTATTTTATATTTTCGTTTCCATAACGATTTTGCTATTTTACTAATATTTTTATTAAGGTTAGATTAAATTTGTCAAAAAAAGTGTCAAAATGAACGTTATCGTATGAAGGGGTCCGTTGACGGGCAAGTAAAATATTTACGGATGAAAAGTGGCGCGGAAATGCTATGACCAATCAGAGCACCGTCGGACCAGCGTAAGAATAATTACACTGAAAGGACTATGTCAGATATTCTTGTTTTAAACACTTCTTTAAATACAAATATAAATTGATTTACAATGGTAAACATTGAAAAGTTAGCCCACAGAAAATTGTTTTCACCGAAAAATGCTTTCACATTAAAACAAGATGTTGCAAAACTTTTGAATCTATGAGTTATTTCAGATATAAAAAGGTGGCTATTTTGTAGAAAACTGGGAATATACTTTCTTTAATTGGCTTCTTCACCAGGTATCATCTTTTTTTCCCTAACATAGAATATAAAACTTATGTTTAAAATTTACATAGAATATTCAATGATCAAGTCTGCGATGCAACACACGACACACGGTATATAAAACATTGATAAATTTACATACGTCTGGCGAGTATTTTTCCATAAGCCGAGTAACCGCAACCGCATAAAACTAGAGTAACAGCAACAAATTGAATGAATCTTTCAAGCCATTTTTGTTTTGATATTATCACTATAAAACTCAAGCCTGGTGCATATTCGGACAGTATATATTTCATATTTTCCTTCCGTAATTCTGGCAGCTTCTGCTGTGATGTATCCATAAAAGAACGGACTTTATTTTTTGAAGAATACCTCATTTTATGTAAAAACAATGTGTCAATGTGTGAGATACTGGATATATGGAATAGTTCAGTACATAATTAAGAAATATATTTGTTTGTATCGATAGTATTGCGATGTAGGCGAAGCAATTATATCTCCATTATTTAAAAGTTACCTACATATTATAACATTACGTATCATTAAGTATTCCCTTAAGGATAGTAAAACTTTTTCTACAAATGTCAAATTTTAAGTTAATTATGACCTTAAAAATAGTATATGTCTTATTAGGAGTAAAAATTACATATTTTTGCGGCGATGCAGGTATTTAGAAAACCGTGAGAAATATTCAAATTTTGACACTGCAGTCCCGGGTTCTTTTTTTTTGAAAAAATCACAAAGGCGGATTTTGATCTTGATCGATTTCGAAACTACAAGGGAATTCTCAATTTTTTTACTTTTTGAAGATATTCGATAGTTTGTTTATTTCAGCAACTACGCAAAAATAATAATAATAATCTTTATTTCTCAAGTCATACAACATTTTTATACTCATTTTATTAAATAATATAGTACTAACCTAATTAATACAAATATTTATAAACTGCCAGATGTAATTTGTTTAATAATTAATATATACCGTTTGAATTTTGCGGTGACTGCAATTTTTTCCAATTCTAGGACAGCATAAGGAAAGTGAAAGAATAAAAACAGCGACGGTGTATATTTTCATTTATTTGTTACAGTTTTTTTTAATTCGCAACATTTAATAAAAAATAACAATATTTATATATATTTGAAAAAAATTAAATTATTTTTATTTATATTTAAAATTGTGCTAATCAAATTATAACTCAAGAAAAAATTTGAAAACCCCCAGAAGTCCGTAAACTTGTACGGGGTGTCTATCCAAGTATCTGGAAAAAAAATAATACTATACAAGTAACGGACACGTCATGTCAGTTAAAAAAATATGCATTAATTTACAAGTAAAGAGTAAAAAAGCAACAAATGCATTGCATACAACCAAAGCCACATAACAATTTGAATTATTAATGTATAATATAATTTTTTTCAACACAAAATGATACACTTAATTTTATTCCATATACAGGGTGGCCCTTCGAAAACGTTCCGCAAGGCATAACGACCAGGGTAATTTTTTTTTCAGAAAATTCAAAAACACGTCAATTTTGTTTGTGAGGGTTTTGCCCAACTTTTGCCCAAAAATGATTGCAAAATCTTCAACCCTTTAAGCGGGGGCGTCATCCCCCAATTTTTTTCAAATGGGAAGGGGGGGTCCAGTGGTACCGCAATGAAAAGGGCTTTCTATTCTCTATACTTTCCGGCTTCGTTTTTGAAAATCGGTCGAGTTATTGAGAAAATATAAAGGATTGAAATTTGAAAAGTTTATTTAAACATTTATCAGAGTAAATGAGAAGGATAAATTTCTTCGACCAATTTGCTGTTCTTTCTTATTATTCCTAGATGTTTGCGCATTTTTTCAATTGTCACAAGGTTGAACGATCAGGTGCGGTAGTTGCTAGATAGCTGTTCTGTGACTTATGCGTTGAAGTTCTTCTCAATATCGTTAAATTTTTTAACAATTACTATGGTGTACTCGCTTGCAGAAAAAGTGGAAATAATCGAACTTTATTTTAAAAATAATGAATGTGGCAATCGGGTTGCGCAGATATTCAATGAACGCCATCCTAACAACTACCTTTATGGCAAAATTGTTCGCGAGTTAGTAGCAAAGTGTCCAAAGAATATTAAAAAAAACGGAAGTTCCACCCGTACAAAATTCAGTTGGTACAAGAACTCAACGAAGACGATTTTGATCGTCGCTTGCAATTTTGTGAAACTATGAGTGAACGAGTGGCGAATGATAATAATTTTCTATTTAATGTATGTTTTTTGGATAAGTGTACTTTCTTTTTAAACGGTGTAGTTAATCGGCACAACTGGTCGGTACTGGGCTGAAGACAACCCCAGGGTTTTTCACGAGGTGCACACACAAAACCCTCATAAATTGAACGGTTGGGCTGGTATTTTTGGAAATTCTATTGTGAGTCAGTTTAACGATATTGAGAAGAACTTCAACGCACAAGTCACAGCAACTACCGCACCTGATTCTTCAACCTTGTGGCAAGTGAAAAATGCGTAAACATCTAGAAATAATAAGAAAAAACCTCAAATTTGTCCAAAGAATTTATCCTTATCCTTTACTCGATAACTAACGATAAATGTTTCCATAAACTTTTCAATTTTCAATACTTCATATTTTCTCAATGACACGACGGATTTTCAAAAACGAGGCGGGGAAATATAAAGAATAGAAAGGTCTTTTCATTGCGGTGCCCCTTGACTCCCCTTCCCATTTGAAAAAAGTTGGGGGATGACACCCCCGCTTAGAGGGTTGAAGATTTCGCAATCATTTTTGGGGCAAAAGTTGTCCCCCTCACAAACAAAATTGACGTGTTTTTGGATTTTTTGAAAAAAAGAATACCCTAGCTGTTATGCCTTGCGGAACGTTTCCGATGGGCCACCCTGTATATACATAATATTATAAATACAAATTTTCCATAGTCAGGACAGTGTTGAAATAATACAAAAGAATATTACATTCTAAATTCTATGTAGATTTTTACTTCAAAAATCATTCTAAATCCAAACACATTCATATGATTAGGAGTTTAGGACAAGTCCTGACCAGAGTGTTTCATTGCTATAACTCAAAAACTAAGGAAGATACAAAATAAATCAAAGTCCGATTTTGTAGAAAATTCAATTTCCTACAATAAACAAATATCAACTTTCTTGTATCTCTGATAGTTATAAAGTTATTGACGAATGAAGTTTTTTGATGATGGATGGACGGACTGAGATTTTGCTAAAACCATGCGTTTTTGGACTCCTGGGGTCTCAAAGCTGTCAGAAAAGCCTTTTACCCATACTCAAATTTCGCCCTTAACAAATACTTTTCTTATTATAAATTATAAAAAGTAAAAACATGTAGAGATGAAACTATCACCTGTAAAATAGAACATGCCGAATTTAGCGCGCCTTTCTAGGTGTGCGAACACAGTGCAAGCAGGTTTGCCGCTTACCGGTAGTCGGGGAGGATCTGGGTACCTATTCTTGACATCGTTCGCAACTTTGCGTATAACAGGGTATCCCAGAAATAAGTGCAAGTATTTTAAGGGGTGGCAGATCTCAATAAAAGAAACATATTTGCTCTTTATCGTTTTTCAAATAAGTCCAAAATAACGGAGTTATTTTACTTTGAAAATTTCCAAAAAAAAAGATTTTTTGCTAAAATTTTGACAACCACTGGATCTTTTCCGGATTTTCTTTCTTGTAAATTTAATCTACTACCTATGTTGCCATATTAACAAGGAATTATTTTTTTTAAACAAAAACTAAAAAAAAATCCAAAAAATTTTTCAAAAAATTTTCTAAAAACTAAAAAAAAAAAATTCGCGAAAAAAACCTCATAGGCTAGTTCACAGTGAAAGTAGATAGGCGCCATCAACCAGCGTTCATCGGCGTTCTCGCTTTTACCGGAACGAAAATTTATTTATTTCTGCTTTTGCACGCGCCAACGGCGCGCAGAGGGTATTAAGAACTGAAAGTTGGCCAAAATTATGTGTTATGAGTTTTTTTTTGCTTTATTGCTAGTAATATTAATTCTTAGAGGAGGGGGTGCTAATATGGAACCCCATTTTGTTTTTCCTACACAATATTTTTTCCTTTACTCTGAAACCCTTTCCACCGATCAAATAGGGCCATTCTGTGCAAAACCAAGCAATTGGATGAGGATGCTTGAACAAGAAAGTACTTTGTATATTATAGACGATATTTGAGCGAGGATGGGTGTTATAAGGTAAAGACTATTTCCTTTAACAATCTATTTAAATCAATGTTTTTTTGGCAGTGGCAAATATTGGCAAGATTTTTGTACGTATTCCAAAGCTGGAGACTTTAAGCATTGAACGGATACTAATTTCCATGCGGAATATTGCCGAATAGTCTTACACCTTATAAAAATGCCTCTGATTTTTTAAATATAAAACATTATAAAGAAATAGAATAGAAGGAAACGTTTCAAAATAAAAATATGGCATAAAACAGGACTTGCCAGCTGGCTCTGTATCCATCATGACAGTTATTATAAACAATTTGCAAAAAAAGCACATCAAACAATTCCACTATTTTAGAATCTTATAAATATTCAGAATACACTCAAGATAATTCATACTTATAATTATTGAAATATATTATTTATTTGATAGTCAACTTACGACTTAAAAACAGCTAATAAACGCGCTTACATTTAGTATTTATAGATTTGTATTCAGTTAAGATAAAAAATGAAAATAAAAATATTTCACTTTTGGTCAGGTTTATAGACCAAATATTTATTTGTCTTATAATTGTTTAAGTGTATTTCGGTATATTTTCTATATTTGTATGATTTTCAAATGAATAAATGTTTATTTTGTGTCCAGTGCTGTTTTTTTTCAGTATAAATATATAAAACTATTTTTTTTTATTTAAAGTTGTCCCTATTGGTCCAACGACATGCTAAGCAGGAACAAAGTGAAAATTAAATGGATGTCCCTATTTCACAGAATGGAGGGTAAATAATACCAAACCACAGTTTTTTAAAAAAAAACGAAGTTTGAATTTTCTTAAAAAATATTTTTTGTGTGCTTACAGTGCAGACCCAGATAGGACTTTTCCAGTAAAAAAAAATCTAAAAAGTTATAATCCCTAGTAGTAGCGATATGTAAAAGCTCAAAAAGTGTTCCTATCCACCCCATATTACGGTACTTTAGGTTACTTGAAGGAATTACTGAACGCAAATGGTCTCGACAACAAAACTGTGATTGAATATATTGAGCTTAGATCGTTATGTATGAAACAAAATTGTATCTAATTTAATAACAAGTTTGTTGAACAGCGGGAAGGTACAGCAATGGGTAATCCATTGTCTCCATTTTTGGCTAATTTATTCATGGGCAAGTTTGGAGTGTAAAAAGTATCCTTCAAGTATCCTTCAAGTTTTTTAGTTTTAAAATTTTAAGATAAATTGAATGATAACTATTGAATACTTGGCTACCGTATTCAAAATTGAACCTAAAATTGTCCAGTTCAGTGTTACAATTTCTCCAGCATGCAGAGTGATATTTCGACATTTACTCTGATCTAATAATAGAATTAACTGTTTTCTAACAAGTCTATTATCTCTAATTTTAAAATGATAAGGATATTTGTTTAACAATGTGTATAGTATCTGTGTGGTTACTCGACCTTCTTCATAGAGATGCTCGCCCACAATTGCGCAAACAGAAGCTTGGCACTAAAAAAATAAAAACATATAATTAGTAACGTAAGTATTAAAAAAGAAAATGTTCTAATAGAGTCGAAGGAGGTTTTGGCATCGACGTATTTATCATTAAATCAATTAAAGAAAAAGCAATAGAGTTTAATACACCAGCCTATATCTGTTTCATCGACTTGACTAAAGCATTCGATAAAGTACGCCTATCTGAAATGAAAAGACCTTTCTATTCTTTATATTTCCCCGCCGCGTTTTTGAAAATCGGTCGAGTCATTGAGAAAATATGAAGGATTGAAATTTGAAAAGTTTATTTAAACATTTATCAGAGTAAATGCTAAAGATAAATTCCTTCGGCCAATTTGCTGTTTTTTCTTATTATTTTTAGATGTTTTCGCATTTTTTCACTTTCCACAAGGTTCGCATTTTTTCACTTTCCACAACTCGCGAACAATTTTGTCATAAAAGTGTTTGTTAGGATGGCGTTCATTGAATATCTGCGCAACCCGATTGCCACATTCATTATTTTTAAAATAAAATTCGATTATTTCCACTTTTTCTGGTGAGTACATCATAATTGTTAAAAAGTTTAACGGTATTGAGAAGAAATTCAACGCACAAGTCACAGAACAGCTATCTAGTAACTACCGCACCTGATCGTTCAACCTTGTGGCAAGTGAAAAAATGCGAAAACATTTAGAAATAATAAGAAAAAACAGCAAATTGATCGAAGGAATTTATCCTCATCATTTAATCTGATAAATGTTTAAATAAACTTTTCAAATTTCAATCCTTCATATTTTCTCAATGACTCGACCGATTTTCAAAAACGAAGCGGGAAAGTATAGATAATAGAAAGCCCTTTTCATTGCGGTACCACATGACCCCCCTTCCCATTTGAAAAAAATTGGGGCTGACACCCCCGCTCAAAGGGTTGACGATTTTGCAATCATTTTTGGGGCAAAAGTTGTCCCCCTCACAAACAAAACTGACGTGTTTTTGAATTTTCTGAAAAAAAATTACCCTGGCCGTTATGCCTTGCGGAACGTTTTCGATGGGCCACCCTGTATAGAAAAAAGTGCCTGATAATATTATGAAAATCATAAGAAAGCTAAATATCGATAACAGAACTCAAGTGAAAGCAGGGAATAATCTAACACGAGACATACCAATACCAGGAGGCATTAGACAAGGAGACAACCTTAGTCCATTCTTATTCAATCTCTTAAAGGACATCATTATAGAAAAGGTGACCTCGATGAATATCGGTTATCGAATGGAACACAACAGAGTTGGAGCATGGATAGAGATAACATAATTTTAATTAATATACATATACACAACCAAACTTATATGGAATCATCTATTATTTTTCATAATTTTTGAGATGTATGAAAATTTTGTGTTTATGAATAAAACTCAGTCCTTACCAATGATTTTTAATGAAAAATTATTCATATAGCAATAAAAAAAAATCAGTTCCCAAAATAAAGAAAATGGTATTTTTTTGGTTTCCGAAACGAAATTAATATTTTAATTTTTAATGGTCAAAAAGCATAAACAAAAAGAAAATTGATAATTTTAATATTCCTTGTTGCCATCTCTAGCCCTTATCCAAGCTTCTATCCGCGCTGGTATGCTTCTTATTAAATTATCAACGTCGTCTTGGGATATGTTTTCCCATTCTGCTAATGATGCATCAATAAGCTGTGCGAGATTTCCTGGATTGTTTCGACGAGCTCTAACCCTTCTTTAGAGCTAGTCCCGCAAGTGTTCGATAGGGTTTAGATCTGGTGAATAGGCAGGCCATTCCAAAACTATGATACCTTCCATTTCAAAACATTCTCTAGTCACTCTGCTGGTATGGGGAGGTGCACTATCGTGCATGAAGTTAAAATTGTTCCCAATTGCAGCTCTCCAAAGACTAACGATTGCTTCTAGTACCAAATCAACATATCTCCGACCCGTTAAAGTTTGTTGAAGTAGTAACAATGGAGATTTTGCTTCCAGTATAATACCTCCCCAGAACATTACAATTTCTCCTTTATATCTTGGTACAGATTTGGCAGCCTGAAGTCTCGCTCGTCTTCCTGGAGCTCTGAGAACCCGAATTCGATGGTTATCTGATCATAGGCCGATTCTGGTCTATATCCGAAAAAAGAGCATTTTGCCAATTCTCAGTTATCCATTGTTGATGTTGAAGGCATCATTTAGCCGGTCAATTTTATTTTGCCGAGATAACTGTGGGATCCGTAACTCTCTCCTACTGTAAAACCCTCGTGCACGAAGCCTTTTTCTTATGGTTTCAACTGAAACATTCACACTTGTAGCTGCTAGAAGTTGTCTTTTTAGCTCTGGATGAGAAACATTGGGATTTATTCTAGCAATTTGGCACACAAGGCGGTCTTGTTGTTCAGTTGTGACTCTTTGACGACTTTGTCTGGACCTATCCTTGTCTGTTCCTAATTCCAAGTACCTTGCATATGTTTTCGATACAACACACTAGGTAACGCCTACTATCTCTGCTACGTCTATTTGGAGCATTCCTTGTTCGGTGAGAGCAATAATTCTTCCCCTCTATACATCTGTTAATCCAAAATAAGGCATTTTTTAAATTATTTTGGATTGAATGAAAAGTACCGGACAATCGTGATTTTACTACTGAACACAAAATTCAAAAGAAAATAAATCGCAGCAGTCGTTTATCCTTTATTATCATGTTTATTTACAACGAAAAGCCTCATCTTAAAGTTGTATACCAATTTTTATCCTTGCAAGAAATTTAGTCAGGAATAAAGAGTGATTCCATAAGTTTGGTTGTGTGTAGATTGTGCCAGGATTATTATTACCTTTGAAAATATTTTTATTTTCTAATTAAATTATATTAGTGAAATTACAATGACAACTAGCGGCATAGCTGTGGATTCATCTTTACTACGAAATTGTCGAATTCTGTAGGAATTACGCTAAAATTTGACGTCTTCAATCGTTTTCATTCAAATTATATCACAAAACATCCCCCTTTAGAACTTCGTCTCTCATGTTAAGAAATGAAAGTAAATAATAAAGCGCCTCTCGTGTTTGTTCGCACACTAAAAATTTCAATTAATATCTGTATATATTTTTAATAATTTTTTAAATTTACATTTTTTTAATTGTAAAGTAATATATTACATTTAAATGGAATATATTACATAACAATTATGTCAATTAAAAGATTACAAGCTTGTTTTCTAACATTTTTTAAATAAAACCAATTATAAAATTTCAATATATGTATATTTGTCGTAGGTATGAAAAAAGTGAAATATAAAATGTACAATCGCTTACTTACATTGCAATAAAACTTCCACTTTTAATTTTGCAATCGAAACGCAATATTTCTATTTCACGAATAAAAATATCCGACAACACTAAAATCACTGAAACTTCCGCGGCTGACAACGAAAACTGGAAAATATAACGGCACTTTTTGTTTTGGATCTGCATATCAACATTACGCTGTACTATTATGTTTTCGTTCTTGAAATAATATAAAATATCTAATTATAACTTGTAAATTTTAATATTTTAACATGATTTTAACTATTTCTGACCTGACAATAACTAACTTTTTGTTATCAAGATGACATTTTAGACGGCAACAGACATATATGTCATAATATTTGAATTTTAAATATGCATGTAATATAATTTAAATTAATATAATGCAACTTTATACTAAGAAAACATTTATACATTCACAAAATACAACAAAGTCTAATAATATAGTTTGAAAACAATGAATATTGTATTAAAATTAAAAAAGTTAAGCGCGACACCTTGTGTCAAAATTAGATGATTAAATTTTCGCAGTTTTTCCACCATTTGATGACCGGTGGCGCCTCTAGTGTTTGTTCGGGCGGTTGGTCTTTTACTCCCGCTTATGGCCATTAAAGAAAAAGTTCTACAGGGGGATGTTTTGTGAATTATATTTGACAGTGCACAGTCGTGAGTTTTCTGCGGTAGCTGAAAGTTTTTGTAGCTTTTGAACAACTTTCTAATAATTTATTAGTGTTTATTGCAAAGAAAACTATTTAAAGTAGTTTTTAACTATCTACGATGGTTCGCCAGTGCATAGTTTGTAAAAAGATGGACTATTCTAACCCTTAATTTATATTTCGACGGTAAGTGTCATTACGTTTTGTTACCTTTAGCCATGCTTAGAGTAGCGTATTTAGATACTTTTGGTTATAAACAGATTATTACAAAAATACGTATTTTTCCTTATTTGTTGGCGCTTTCGAGTGTGAAATTAGAGTTACCCTCAGTTAGACCTCAGGCAAAACTAGTTATAATGGAAAATTGGTCTGAGGCAATCCCAATCAATTTTTGATAAAATTTAGTGATGTAAACTTTAGTTACTTTTATGGACTCGTAACTACTAGTTACTTTTGGTAATAGGACTCGTTACTTTGGACTCGTTACTTTAGTTACTTTAGTTACTCGTTACTTTGGTACTTAGTATCGTTACTTTATAATCGTTGTTTTGTGTACAGGTTGGAAGACTTGGGTTTGACGTGGAACTTCGTTACTTATTGTGCGCGGCGATCTTCTTTGCATGCTAGGTTTAACCTACAAGGGGTTTCTACTTTCTTCTAGTGTAAGGGCTTAATAGGATAATTTCAATACTCGGTATTCAAGTACTGAATAATATGTTTTTAATAATATCTATAATATTTTTATAATGATATGTTAAATAAAACTATGTACTATTAATAAAATTAAAAATAAAAGAAAACAAATCAAACAAGGTTTTGAGGGTTTTGAGGGTTGGAACCTTTGGTGTTAAACAGCAAAATAAAAACACTAAATCACCACAATACACCAAAACACTTTTATTTTAGTTTATAATCATCTGCTGATGATGCTAACCTGGTTAGCGAAGCGCGCGTCCAGTGTAAAAGTAAAAGTGTTTTGGTGTATTGTGGTGATTTAGTGTTTTTATAAAGAAAATATGTGTATAATAAATATAAAGTATTTTTTTATATTCTCTCTCCCCTCTCTCTCTCTCTCTCTCTCTCTCTCTCTCTCTCTCTCTTTGTATTACATTAATAAATAGGCAAACATTAAAAAGTAAAAATTAAAAAAAATGTATATATTTTTGCTAAAATGTAAAAATATTAAAAAAGATGTATATTCCTCTGTGGCAGATTCATCTCAAAAAGTCCTTTGGATTAACGCAGCAGTATTTACTAAAATTACTCTTTTTATTTTGTAGATTTTCTTACAGTGTATGTGGCGAAATATCTATTCTCTTTTGAAGAAGAAAAATATTTGCTCTGCTTTTTCAGATGTTAACGTTTTTTGTGACTAACGTGAATCCATTTTTTATTAATATCTAAGACATGTTAATCTAAATAAACAATTCTATTCTATAAATAAAAAGCGACAACAAACAGCAAAGGGACAGACCGCCTCCGGGTCGGCATGAGCCAATCATAATAATTGTAATAAAAATATCACACATTTGCCATCCAAAACACCGGCCAGCGCACAGTGGGGTATTTGACACAGATAGTTGATCGAAATTTTTTTATGTAGACCTTATATAAATTATTGCTAATTTCAATTAAAGAGGAAATAATATGAACAAAATAAAGGATAATTCGTCGATTCTAAAAAAAGAAAGAAAAATCACCAGCGTTTCCACAGACAATGCCACTAATGCCAGTAGTAATATCGCAACTAATGCTACTAATGCTACGACTGATCCGCGGGCAATGCCCATACCACTAAAGTCGCTACTAATGCCAAATTGTGCTATACTGCTAATGGCACTAATGCAATCGTTTTGTACACAACAATTCCATCGCGGTTTGCACCTCGCATTACTATATCACTGATTGGCAAATTAGAGGAAACCAAGAATGTTTTTCTCATATTATCAGCAAAGTCGCAAAAAGTCGCAGTATTTAAGTCGCAGTAAGTAAAACGTATATAGACAATATGCTGAATTCTTCGAAATGCGCAACTAAATCTCTAAGTATAATAAAAATGTCACAAACTTAATCAAATTTTCTTAACGCCCAACTTTTAGTTGCAAAAAAAATCGTTAGTATAGAGAATATCAAAATAAATAATACGTTTTTGTAGAATACATACCTGCAGCTTGCTGAGCCATTTTCAATCAAAACAATAATATAAACGTAAAAAGAGCACAAGAACAAAAACAATTTATAATTTTAGACATAAAATTTAGCCATTTACCTCTTATCTGTGAGAAGTAACAACTTTGACGTTTCGTTGAAACAAATGAATGCAACTAAACACACCCATAGCAACGCCATTCATTGCAGACATGATTTAACTTATCATTTATCTTTTTTTGGGAAATCTTAAACACGTTTGGTTTTTCGAATTTCGATCACCTTTTTCATGCTAATACCCCACCGTGCGGCGTCAAGTCAACACTTTAACCATAAACATATTGATAATAACTAGACCTACGTCGAAGTAAGGAATATTTCAGTAGGTATCGAGTTTCAAGTCCTCGGTTCGTGCATTTCCAGGGATTACGATCACTGCAGGCGCAAAAGTAACGAATTAGCTTAGTAACGAGAAACGAGTCCTAAATTCAAATAGTAAGCGTTACTTCGAGTCCTCGTAAAGTAACTGTTACTTTGTAACGATTACTTAGAATTTTTACATCACTAATAAAATTCATCAATTTTTGATAAAAAAAAACATCACGCCACCGCCACGCCACTGATAGAGCCAAATGACAGAAAGATAGACGAAACTCAACCGTGTTGTCATATTTATGTACCTATCTCTTTTTAACTCTCATAAAAGTTTCTAAAAAATTACGTTTTATGAATGGTGTGTTCTGTCTACCCATTTAGATGTCTTTGGAATTCACTAAAACTTACCCATGTTACAAAGATCAAAATAACGTACGATATTACAACGTACACTCTAACGTCATTACCATTAAATTCTCTTGGCTTAGAGTTAAACTCTATTATAACGGTAATGTGCCATACAAGATTGCCAATAATACACCATAATATCAAAGCTAAGCTGAACTTGAACGTTTTATTAAATTTATCCAAATAGTCACACAAAGCGTTATGCATCTCTGTTATGTTCACTAGTTTCTCCAAACATTTGTAAAACTTCAATAACGACACACTATTTATTTTTGGATGGGTCTCAACAGTTTCTGTAAAGAACTTCTCTTCAACTTCAGATAACAATTGGTTTAAATCGGCATATTTCTGTTTTATTTTTTGAGCGAACGCCATGAACGCACATCCGGTAAAGTTAAAATAATAGTGCTCTAGATCTCTAGAGATGATATATTTGTATGTATCCCAACCTATCTTAAAAGCCAGCAAGTAGAGGTTGATAGCCAGCGGAACCAGGGTAATTATATGTAAAGTAAGTAACCATTTCTTAAACTTTGTAGTGTATTTTACATTTTTTGTACTTTGATTTCGTAGAAAGCGTGCCAGATCATACAACAGGCCGTCTTTTGATATGCTAAATATACAGTAGGCATTAGTAAAAACGAGTAAAACATGAAAAAAGGAATCGACTAAAATTGAAACGATATTTTCAATATCGTTATCTGGATAAAAAACAGTAAACATCTCGTATGTTGAATATACTAATCCAGATATATGTAAGAGAGCAGAAACTAGTTGGATAATTCTAATCAATTTTCGATATCCCACAAGTACTACAACGCACTTATATACGATAGTGTCACTGTTTTCATACAACTTTAGATGGTCTGGATAATTTTGTTTTAAAACATCTAACTGTTTTATTGGATTAATCATTTTTTGAGATGTAAGTGGAACCGAAAGTTTTGTTCGTCGTATATAGAGTTTGATTGTGTAAATGAAAGTGTATAATACTAAATAGGCAAATACTGATATTATATTTTCCTAAATAATGTCACGCAAATAAGATTTTATCTAGTGTAATTTAAGATATTTAAATAGCTGTTTTAGTGTACATATATGTGAGAGGTCAATATTGATCTTATCTTTGGGCTGGAATAATTTTAATTATTTCCTGAATTATTCAGAAATATTAACTGTGTTAATATAGCAGATGAAGGACTGAAAGATAATCCTATTAATAATTAATTCAGATACATTATTCTCTACTTTCAGTAATTAGAGTTCGTTATACGTATAAATAATTCGAAATATTAAATGATCGAAAAAAAAACGGCGTCAGCGATAGCTATGAAATAAAGATCGCTGTTATTTTATATGTAAAATTATATGGAAAATGTCATCGATGTTCATTTCCAAGCCAACTGGACACCGTTTTTTCGATCATGCGGTATTATTTTTTATATAATACGTTTGGAAAAGATAAGATAATATAAAATATTTTTACTTAAATCAATACGAATAGATATAAAACGAATAAATGTTCAATACATAAACACAGATTTTTCATCCGAACATATTTTCGTTAAACGTATTAAAATGTGTAATATTTATAAATAAATTTTATAAATAAATAAACGCCTTTATTGTCAAAAAAATTTTCAACTTGTAGACAAAGGTAAACTAACAAACAAAGTAAAAAAACAAGGTACACAAACAACCAAACAAAAGATAATACAAAACATTATACAAATAATATTGTCAGTCTTATTGTTTATAATAAACATTTATAAATGTTTACAATGTCAAAGAACAAAAAAATAAAAATAATATTCAAAAATATTTAGTTAGTTTATAGTAAAATATCAATGACCTCTAAATAAATTTATTTCGATGTCATTAGTAAATATAGCAATAGCAAACATTAGACCAGTGTTTACAAGATCAAATTCGATTTTCAAAATATAATTCATTTACGGCGTAGAAAGCCTTGTCTAGTAAATAATGCTTTGCGAAATGAAAAAAATGATGTTATGGATTTCATTTCAAATGGCAGGTGATTGTGCATTTTTTTCGAGTTGTATAATATTGAACTTTTAACTAACTCTGAGCGTGGGGTAGATAAAGATCTTGCTCCGCGTTCCTGAGTGGATAAGTGTGAAATGACCTTTCTTGAGAAGCTGATACATGTTTACGTATTAGGCAAACGGATTCAAATATAAATAAGGAAGGAAGAGTCAATATTTTTAATTCTTTAAAAAAGTCCCGGCAATGAGTTCTGCTGTTTAGTCCCAGTGAATATCGAACAGCTCGCTTTTGGAGCTGGAAAATGCGGTCAAATTGAGTCGCACAACACGTATCCCAGAATGGAAGGGCATACCTGAGGTGCGACTCAAAAAGTGCATAATAAACAGCTCTAGCCATTGACAAGTTAAGCTCCTTAGAAACAGACCTTAATGCAAAACAGGCAGAGCTCATTTTTTTAGACAAAACTTCGATATGTATGTCCCATTTCAGAGAATTTTCCACAACAAGCCCTAAGAATTTTACAGATTTTACGACATCAATGGTGGTGTTGTGAAGTACAAAAGGCTGCAACGAGTTTTTATACGACAAAGCTTTACTTTTAGAAATGTTGAGACTCAGGAGGTTTGAATCGAACCAAGATTTAATGGTGATTAAGTTATTTGATATAATCCTATAAAGTGCCGTGATGACCTTGTTGCTCCAAGTGAAGCTAGTGTCGTCCGCAAAAAGACATATTTTGCCACTGATGTTTATGTTAGCAATGTCGTTAATAAAAAGAAGAAACAAAATAGGGCCTAGTACTGACCCTTGTGGTACTCCACATTCTATTGGCTTGCTAGAAGACAACGTGGTATCCACCCTCACAAGTTGACTTCTGTTGCTCAGATACGGCTTAAAGCATTCGAGAGATGATCCCCTGAACCCATAATGCTGCAGTTTATTAATTAGGATCTTATGATTTACACAATCGAACGCCTTAGAAAAATCACAGAAAATTGTTGCTGTAGAATGACGGTTGTTTAGGCTGGAGTAAACTTTATTAAGGAGGGAAAACATAGCGTCATTTGTGGACTTGTTGCTTAGAAATCCAAATTGATATTCAGTAAGTATTTGGTACTTAAACAGAAAAGATACCAGCCTTCTTTTAACCAACCTTTCTATGATCTTAGATAGCGTTGGAAGGAGTGCAATTGGGCGATAGTTAGAAGCTTCATCTTTGTCTCCTCCTTTATGCAGAGAAATGATTATTGCCATCTTAAGACATTTTGGAAAAATACCATTTTGGACTGACATGTTTATTAAAGTTGTTAGGTGATTCAGAGTGCTTTCTGGCAGATTCGAAAACATTTTTAAAGTTAGCCCGTCGGTCTCAGAAGAGGATTTATTTTTGATGGTATTAATTGTACTGCGAAGCTCTTCTAAAACTACGGGCGTAAAAAAGAAATTGTGTAAGTTTACATTATCATTAGAGAGATAAGAAAGTGGATCATGAGAAGGACATATGGTATTAGTTAAGTTTTTCGCTACATTTACAAAGTAATCGTTAAGGTTCTCAGGTGAGGTAGAGATATTGCTAGACGAAAAAGCTTTGTTTCTCAATTCATTCACAATAGACCATGTTTCTTTAGCAACATTACCAGAATTGACCTATTATAATAAAGGTCCTTAGCGGCTCTTATAGTCTTATGATAAATTTTTCTGTATAGTTTTACGTAATTGTGTAAGAAGACACTATCTGAAAATTTTTTTAAGTGAGATAATGAACGCATGTTTTTAGAAGATATGCGTAGACCTTTAGTGGTCCAAGGTTTATTATGCTTATTTTTGATAGGCCTAAGAGGAAAGGATTTGAACGAAAATAGAAAATTCGGTATCGACATCATAAGAGCTAGTACCCCAGTTGGTTGTTTTACAAAAGTGGCTGAACCTTTAAGCATTCTCTTCTGAAAAAATACGGCATAATTTAGGAGGGGCATTTTTGATTTCGGACTTTATCGAAAATTCAGGTAAAACTGCTTCATGATCAGAGTATTACACATTGAATATACCAACACTGTCGCTTTCAGATCCATACCATCTTCGATTAATTTTCGCTGGCCGAATTAGAAAAAATGATTTTTTAATGCGTTAGCCGCAGAAAGAGTGATGACTCCACCGTACAGCAATTGAGACGTAAAGGGAATAAAATCAGCTTTGTCACGAATTCATCCATTAGGTTGCGTATCTTCTCTATTCTTTAACGATTCTACAAAGTGTTGTTTAAAAATGTAACTTTTTTTATTTTTTAAGTTTCTCTTGAGGTGGCGACGCGACGCAGGCTTTTTTTCAAGAACTGAACTTGCCACAACGCCATAATAATTATTTATATTTAACGGGGTTAAGGGAGGAAAGGGAAATGTATCGTGATGCAGGGAAAGATAGAGAAAAATGTTACTTTAGGTACTTCAGTTTATTTCCTAACGAAAAATAAAAAAAATATTGTTTTGTTAGAATCAGTTACTAGAATTAATTAAGCAAGTTGTATCTCATTAGACGCACAAAATATAAGTTTATTTGATTTCTGTCCAAAACACATTATAGAGTTTCTAAAGAAATTTCCATCTACGAAATGAAGTTTAGCCATTTCCTGGACGTCTGCGCTTATACCTTGCGATAACTTATAAGCTCCCTAGAATATAAAAGAAGTGAGTCTTAAATAAGTGTGAAAATATTTTCAGGGCTGCTAGATCCCGATAAAAGAGATATATATTTTATCTTTATCGTTTTTTCAAATCAGTCCAAAATAACCAAGATATTTTAACAATTTTTAACATTTCCGAGTTTTCTTTCTTGTAAATAATATTGACTACTTGATTGTACTAATCATAGACTTAAAATAAAATATAGACTGAGCATCTCATTCATAAATAGCTGGAACATGCGGTCAGACAATGTCTTGTTATTGTTGTATTATTGTTTTAGGTTATAACGAGTGCGACACGAGCGATAGATAGGTTGTCTCTGTCATAACGGTCGTTCCTTGACGACTCTGGCGAGAAACGCAACACTGTCTTTCGTTTCCTAAGTACACCTGAACTCTCTGTATCATAGCCGGGTAATTTTTTTATTTTAATGAAGCTATAATTAAATTAAAAATATATCGTATTTAAACTTTTTTATATTTTATTAAGATATAGGAGAGGTTTTTTTAAATAAAAGTTTAGAAAAAAAACGTCTTAGAGTCCAAAAAGGATAAAAAATAATAAAATACATGTTATAGAAGAAATTTTATAATAGATATTACGTAATTTTTGAAATTATTAAAAAAATATTAATTTTAGTCAAACATTTACAACCCCTAATATTAATCAAAACAGGATCTGCTATTTTACAGATATAATAGAATCGCCGACAGGGAGAGAAAAAAATGTTATGATTGTTGTATTTTTTTTCTGGTTAAGTGATGTCTTATGTAAATTAGAGAAAACATAAATCTGTTCCATTAAAGCAAGGAAGGTGATAGGAAGTGGATAAAATGAAAACTACATTTATTTAACTCGGTACTGTCTTTATTATACCGGGTGCGTCCCAAAAGTGGCTCATCCCCATAATTGTTTTATTTTTTCAAATAAATAAACAAGATTTAGTATGTTAGTATATGACATAAATTAGGATTGATTGACGCATCCAATTGTTTTTGATCACTTCATGTGATTACTATAACTTTTAATTTTTAAATGGCACTCTCGGAATATGTCTACTTTATTCGATAGAAAATGACACTCTGAATAGAATGACATATGAAATGTCATTCTATTCAGAGTATCATTTTTTATCGAATAAAGTAGCAATATACCGAGGGTGCTTTTAAAAATCAAAAGATGTAATCATTTCCGGTGAAACACGAAGAGACCAACAATAATTGAATACGTCAATCAATCCTAATTTATGTCATATACCTACTACCATACAAATATGTTTTTCTATCTGAAAAAAATAAAAAAGTTATAGGGGTGAGCCACTTTTGAGACAAACCCGGTATATTAAAAAATATTGTTTCATAATGTAATATCATTTTAAAATTCTTGTATGTTATTTTAGATTCTGAAGACAATTTTAGAATAAACCGGAATATATTTTTAATAAAAACATTATTAATTATTAACAGGGTTATAATAATTATGATTTTGTTACAAAAACCTTTATATAAATGATTATGTAAAAAAAATATGTAAAAGAAAAATTTATGTAAGAAAAAAAAATTACCTTTTACCAAAATATTATCTAAATAAGCGCCTTTCTACAACAACGCCACTGACTCCCAATGGGTAAATTGAGAGTTGCCTATCGGTCGAAAGTAGTTTCAAGACTTAAATGGATTATATAAGTCAAATTAATATTTTATAATATTTTATAGTTCTTGAACAGAAAAAGTAAATAAAATAAACACTTAAGGACTACAAGCTAAGAAAATGCGTTAACACAGCCGGGGACATAGCGGCAACAAAGCTTTACCGCACACGTGCGACGCGTACTACAAGGTAATAAATGAATGAATAGGCGACCTCGCCTCTAATCGGTGTTGCCATATTGTAAAGAACGTATCCTTCTTAAATAGTATCCGACTTATAATTTAGTAGTATAAGGACTATTTAATAAATCTATGGAATATTAAAACCTACTTTATTAAAATGTAGTATTAATATCTCAATATATGTGTATAACAAGAAAAAAAATATTGATAATATTAAAGACGTGACAACATAGCCTGGATGAGGAAGGCTCGGTCGACTGTACCCAGAAGTAAACATGTGTACAAAAAAGATTGTTTGACCGCGTTTAGATGTAAATAGTGTAGTCTATATTTTATTTTAGGTCTATGGTACTAATGGGTTTCCCTATGTTTCCATATTATCAAGATATGTCCCTCTAGAAAGTATCCGGAAAATAGAAAGCAAAATTACAATTATCGATATATATTTTTAGGACTTGAGTTAAAAAAATTGTAACAAATTATTAATTTTATTTACTTATACAACCTCCATTTAACTCCAAACACTTAACTAAACGTCCAGGTACACCCGAAACTAGGTCCACACCATAATGTTCAGTGGCGGTAGTCCAGGCCTGTAAAACTGAGAGAATCAAATCTTGTTTATTTCGTGGAGCTGCTCGTTCCACTTCAATCTTTATTAGTCCCCATATGTTTTCAATGGGACTAAGGTCTGGTGAAGCTGCTGGCTATGGAATTGTTGCCAAATGGTGTTCTTGCATCCAAGCTGAGTATAGGCAGACGTATAGCATCTTGCATTATCCTGCTGAAAACGCCACCCCTCTGGATATAAAACACGAGCCGTTTCAAGAAGAATATAATATAATAATAGCTCCCGTATATAGCGTTTAACGCCTTGGGTTTAAATTGTTTTTGCGAATCGTACACGATCTTCTTGAAACTGGTCCATGCTTCATATCTATGCCATTTTTTATCCTTTTTATTGACTCATATACTGCACGTTTTCCGAGTTCAGTCAATGCACTAATTTTTTTAACTTTTCGAACACCTCTTCTATACAAATATTCCACCATTTCTCTTTTTTTTTACTTGCGACATTATTTCTCAAATCTTAAGCCGGTTTACAATCAACACTATTTGACAGATGGTGTTGCCATGCGATTTTGGTCATAGCCTACTATCGGCACAACCTACGTGATGGATTACTGTTTTGTCTTAGAGTGTTGCAGAAAAAAAAATACATTAAAATTAGGAAATACTTTCTAGACGGAATTTGAAATTTTTTTCAAAAAATTTCAAATTTTTGAAAAAAAATTTCGCGTAAAAAAACTCATAGACGTGTTTCTGGGTTCGAAATGTACAACCCCTAAAAATATTTGGCACTTATTTGAGTTGGTTAAGTTGGTAGTAACAACACATAAGAAGCTATGTTTAAAAAAAAATGTGCCAGGAACAGTTCAACAAGAATGAGCTAGTTTTTAACTTCTTATAGAGAGGGAAAAACACCTGAAATGCGCCTACGAGTTTTTTGAAAATATATTATTAATTTCAAAAACTGTATTGTTTAATTTAATAAATTGTATGTAAAAATATTATTTTCAGAAGTATTTTCCGAAACGAAAATTGGATTTATATTCAATTTTCATTTAAAAAAAGCATATGGCAATATATGGCAAAATATTTAGAGGAAAGAAAAAAAACAGAAAATGTCCAATGGTTCTCAAAATTGAAGCATAAAATATATTTTTTTTATTTTAAAGTAAAATAACTATTTTGGTCTTATTTGAAAAACGACAAAGAGAAAATATGTTCCTTTTATCGAGATCTAACAGCCCTGAAAATATTTGCACTTATTTTTTAAAACTTCACCCTCTATATATACCCGAAGAAATCTACATTCAATATACCTACTTTTTTTAGAGGACATTCTAGAGGTGGTTTCATAGCTTGAACATAACTTAACCAAGGACCATTGGCATTCAAAAGTTTACAGGTATATGGAATAGGTATTTTATGGTATTTCTCGCAAGAATCTAATGAGCCCTTATCCTTGCATTTCATTATTTGAAATTCTGACTAAAATTTGACAAATTTTTCCTAATTATTCACTTGTAAGTTTACGAAGTTACTAAGAATGGTAATTACCTTAAAGTCTTCAGGAATGTCTTCATTGATGACTACGTCGAAGAAAATCTTATATGTGTTATTTTTTAATTCTATCTTAACATTTTTCAATTGCATTGGTAGTTTTAATCCCTTAGCTTCTGGGCAACCATCGACTAATTGGTAGATGCGATAAGATTGTTTCTGAAACAAATAAAATGCAAACAAAATCAAAATAAGTCAGATGACAACGAAGTCTTTGAATAATTCATATAAGCTTTGTTTTCTTGTTCTTGGTATAGAAAACTTTAAATATAAAACTACATATATACAAGATGTTTAAAAAAAAATGTGCCATCTCTCGTGGGGAGTTTCCTCACGCAAAAATAAGATTTTTTTATGTTAACATAGGTCTGATTCTGCTACAGGGAGTTCCTTTTTTTCGATTTTTTATAATATTCTTTCAAATAATTTTAGTAATTCTAATAAAATTTTGAGGTTGAAAGTGCTGCGCATTTTAATGCTTAAAAAGAGTCTAGGACATATACAGGGTGGTCCGAACTGTATTCCGGAAACTTCGGCAGAATATTCTGTAGATAAAGATAAGCAAAAAAGTTCTTGTATGTCCTAAAGTTCCTTTCGAAGATACAGGGTGTAGAAATTTCATTTTTATTTCAATTTTTTCCAATTAATTTTTGAAGTAACGTCAAGATTTGCATAAAAATTGGTGTTTGGGAGTTTTTTTGACATGAGAAATTTAATTTTGATGTCTAAATGACTCTTATTTGTAGGGGGTGCCACCTATATGTGTTTTGTTTTAAGAATAATAACTTTTCGTCCGTACCTGTATAAATCTACTGAGTAAAAAAATATACATTTCCGTGACTTTCTACGTAAAAAAATATCTCTTGAATGGAAATAATCAATACATGTCATTATTGACATAAAATAAGCGTGTTGAGTAGATAGTTACTTGACTGAAATGATAAATTTGGGAACTTTTGTTTTTTTTTAAATTAATCATATTTTTTTCGAAAAAATGATGATAAAACAGTTTCCGTTGAACTTTTAGTACAAAAACTTTTTAAATTTATGATTTCAGTCCATTAACTATTTAGTCAACATGCTTATATAATTTATGTCAATGATGACAGGAATTGGTAATTTAGATTCCAAATATCTCGAGAACCATTACTCGTAGCGATTTTTACAAAGATACATTTTTTACCTAAAAAACGTCTTAAATATATATTTTTTTACTCAGTACTTTTATACAGGTATGGACGAAAAGTTATTACTCTTCTAACCAGTTAAAAAATATGTAGATGGCGCCCTCTACAAGTAGGAGTCATATTGACATCAAAATCAAATTTCCCGTGTTAAAAAACTCCCAGATACCATTTTTAATCCAAATATTGATCATACTTCAGAAATTATTTGAAAAAAATCGATATAAAATGAAACTTCTACACCCTGTATCTCCTAAACTAAGTATTTTAGGACATACACTTATAAGAACTTTTTTGCTTATTTTTATCTGCAGAATATGTTGCTGAAGTTTCCGGAATACAGTTCAGACCACCCTAATAAATATACATCCGGGTTCATAGCGTCCTTCCGGTACCCAGTTGCCAGCCTTTCCTATGTTTTCAATCCCCTGGATGAATAACCTATTGAACTTGACTGTAATGTGATAGGTAGACGGAGTTGGACCACATCTTATGCTGGATGTCTAGTAGAATACCTACGTCACGAAGTAACATTGGCTTGGGAGAAACTACCACTACCCCAGCGCAGTTATGACATTCACCCTGTTGAAATTGCAAAATTTTTTAGAAAGCTGCGACCATTGAAAATAGTTAGCAATAGTAACCCTTATTAACATACTAAAAGTCCCCATTTGCCCGGTGTGTGCGCCATCAAAAAAAATCGGCCGCCATCTTGAATTTTGGTACTTTTTGGGAAAAAATGTAAATAACTCGAAAACTGTGCATTATAGCGAAAAACTTCAAGAGGTGAAGACTAAATAGAATAAGAAACTCATCAGAATCGATAAAAAATAGTTTATTATCCTAACGCAGTGACGTACAAAAATGTCTGAAAATCGAGCAATTTTTAAAAGGAATCACCGAAATGCAAATTACTAATTTTTAAGCTTATTAACAAATAACATGGATATTTAGCATCAATTCCACTAAAATACAATCCTTGTGACATTTTCAAGAAATATTTATTGGTGGTTTAATAATATTTCAAAATTATAATTTATTGTAAAAGATATCCTTTACTAAATACATGTGTACTAATAATGTCCGAAAGATGCCTCCACCTTGTCCCGGTCGGGGCTATTTGCACTTAAAGCAAGGTCCTTTTGTTACCATTTTGTAAACAATTTGTTTTTAAAAATACAGTGACAGTTTGAAAAATTAGGCTACAGATACTGGTTTATTAGTTTTATTACTGCATTATCGTTACAAAAAAATTCTATTTTTTGCTTCGGCCCGGAGAAAATCGTCCAAACCTCATAGAGTAAGTGACATCGGTAATATGCAGAACAAGATTGGTGACATGAAGTATTCAATCTTATTTGTACATGCTATATCAGGATGTGATACAACCTCGTGCTTGTTTAAAAAAGGTAAACTAGCGACTTTCAAAACGTTGCAAAAAGATCCTCATCTGCGACAAATTACATCCGTTGTTTTAGATCCTGCAGCACAAAAATCTGAGCTAGTCGAAGCTGGAAATACATTCTTATTTTCATTATATGATCGACATAGGCTAGCAAAAGATTTAGATCGGTTGAGGTACCTATTATAAATATACTTCGTCAGGTACTAATAATCTCGTCAGGTACTTAGTAAAAATTTTGATTTAACTACATTACCTCCAACAACTAACGCAGCTAAAAATCATTATTATAGGACCTATTTACAAAAGTAAAGAGGCAACAATCAAACAAAGTGTCAAACGCTGTTTTGTATTGAAAATGAGAAAATGATTTACTGTAATTGCAAATCTGGATGTAATAAACTATATACATGTTTAAAATCCAATATGCTATGTTCAAGCTTGTGTGGTAACTGTAATGGTATTTCTTGGGACAACGAATATCGGTTGATGAAGAACAAATCGAATAAAATTGTATACTTCATTTTTTTTTAAAGATGACAGTTTGAAAAGTTAGGTTACAAGTTGGTAACACATTTTTTTTTTAAAATGGTCATAATTTGAATTATTGTTATTCGCTTTGTAGGGGTATGTTTATAATGTATTTATCATAATGAAAAAATGTTAAGATCGTAGATGATATTTATGTCAAAAAGACATTGGCAAGTACCAGAGAGAAAACTAATAACTAAAGTGAGAGAGACCGATCAACGTTAATTTTTGAAGACTGTGCTGGTAGCGCGGCCTTTGGTGTCTAACACGAACTATGAGCGCATTATCGATATAGTAGGTTGCATTCATACCTATATACTGGCGCCAAAAATTTAAAATTTGTATATTTGAACCGAATCTTAATCTTTCAAGTTTATAATAAGAAATCTTCGTAGTTTTTTTAGATTATTTTGTTGACAACGAAAATGTATTATTAGACTTTAAAGCATTAAAACCTATAAATAAAATACTGTGTAGGAACATAATAATTTATTTAATTCCATACTCCTTGCCATGCTCCAACTCAAGGCTGCAATCTTCAGTATCTTTTTTATCTAACTTGGTTGGGAGTGAACAGGGAAGCACAGTTGGAAGCTCGCACAGAGTATCAGTAGGTATCCCGTAGGTATTCAATGTTTTTGATAGTCTTTATTCTATAACAAGAGCCTAGCAGTTGAAGAAAATAATTTGTATTACTGGAAATAATACCAGGTATAATACCTAGTAGTTCCATAGGTATCAAAAAAGTAAATATAATAAGCAATATACGATTATTATGTGCACTCACTATTACTATTAGGTATGTTAAAATAATTACCGAGATAAAACTTACCCTTAAAGGAAACGTTTTGTCTGGGCCTCAACCACAAAACAAAAATTACGAAAATGCCGAATAATCGTGAAATCTGAAATAATCAATAATGACAATAATCTTCTCTTCTGACAAGCTAAAAGAACAGGCACATTCAGTTAAAAACAATTTATTATTCCGATTTGCTCCGATTATCAACAGATTTTAGTCTATCTATCTCCTTCTAGAACTAAGAAATAGAAAAAGCTACTGACAATCTAATTAATCCTGTCAAATGTTTAACTTGCAAAGTTGAAAACTTCCTTTTTTCACCGCCTAAACGCTATGCGCGTCTGGGATGCGCGGTGACAAAATAAACTTGTCTACGAAATGCCCTATTCCACAAGCCCTCTCACTTTAGTTATTAGTTTCTCTCTGGCAAGTACTTTATTACATTTGATTTACTCCTGCAACTCCCAGTGGACGATATGCCAAGAACGTACAACTTTGACAAACATGTCAATGTAGTATTGAGCAATAAGAAGGATTGGAAGAACGAAACGCTTGCCCAGCAGTTAAAAGACCATACCATAACTTGGTATACTGATGCTTCCAAAACCAATACGGGAACAGGGATCGGAGTGTTTGGGCCGAGAGCTAATTACTCCGAACCAATGGGCACTTACCCTAGCATCCTACAGGCAGAAATCTACGCTATCGAGAGATGCGTACAACTTATCTTAGATAGGAACTATCGGAAACAAGAAATAGCCATCTTATCTGATAGTCAAGCAGCGTTAAAGGCGATCAACTCAGTATCAATCAATTCGAAATTGGTCAAAGAATGCATAGAGAAGCTGAATAAATTAGGCAAAGAAAACAAAGCCCTCCTACACTGGGTGCCTGCTCACCAAGGGATAGAAGGCAATGAAAAAGCAAATAATCTAGCTAGGAAAGGAGCGAACACTCCACTAACTGGACCAGAACCGTTCTGCTTTCCAAGTGGTAACCAACTCAAGGCGAAACTCAAGAACATGGAAGATTCCATCCGCAACCTGGAATGGAAATCTTGCAATGGTCTAGAACACTCTCGAAGAAGTTTCTGAGGGCTTATGATCAAGAAAAATCACAGATCTTCCTGGGTCTGAGTAAGAACAATCTTCGGATTGTCACGAGGTTTTTAACAGGACACTGTCTCCTCAATGAACATCTCAGTAGATTGAAACTAAGAAGAAACGGCAAATGCAGATTCTGTGGGGAAGATGGTGAAACACCAGTACACCTCATCACTGAGTGCGCCGAGACGACAACCATTCGTGCCATGAATTTTGGTACGACTGATATTGGAGATGGAGAACTACCCTCTATAAAACCGTCCCAGATACTGGCTTTTGCCAAAGCCCTGGGACTGTATGATGAGTTATGATTCAAGAAAGGGGGACACAATGGATCTGTAAGGTCGAAGTGATTAACCCCCCTCCCACTCATTCTAAATTCTAAATTCTACATTTGATTTTTTTCTTCCAACCTGTAGCCTAATTTTTCAAACTGTCACTGTATTTTTAAAAACAAGTTGTTTACAAAATGATAACAAAAAACTAAAGAAACTTTAAGTGCAAATAGCCCCGACCGGGACAAAGTGGGGGCTGCTTTCGCACATTATTAGTACACATGTATTTAGTAAAGGATAGCTTTTACAATTTTTGTTAATTTTGAAAATGTCACAAGGATTGTATTTTAGTTGAATTAATGCTAAATATCCATGTTATTTGTTAATAAGCTTAAAAAATTATTAATTTACATTTCGGTGATTCCTTTTAAAAATTGCTCGATTTTCAAAAAACTTTTGTACGTCACTGCGTTAGGATAATAAACTATTTTTTATTGATTCTGATAGAGGTTTTTATTCTCTTTAATTTTTATCTCTTGAAGTTTTTCGCTATAATGCGCCGTTTTCGAGTTATTTACATTTTTTTCATAAAAAGTACCAAAATTCAAGATGGCGGCCGATTTTTTTTGATTTGGTTTAATATGATAATAAGGGTTACTAATGCTAACTATTTTGAATGGTCGCAGCTTTCTAAAAATTTTTGCAAATTCAAAATTATTTGCACTGGCCTACACAGAAAGAGACCGATCATTTGATTCGTAGCATGCCACGAAGAGCTACAGAATATTGAAACTTTTTGGATGTGCAACTCACTAGTGAATTGTTAAGATATCAATTCAATAAATTTACTTATCGTCTTCCATCATTAAACGTTATGATTATTCACAATATATTTAATTATATTTAAATTATAAAAACAAAATTATATTTACCACTTTTCGCTCTGCTGATATAAATTCAATATCAATAAACCTTAACATGTTATATAATATTACAATATTTAGGATTATTTTTGAATCCATAATTGATCCCTGACAAAGTATTTATTCAAAATTGTAACGCAAAATAAATTTAAATGCAAAAATCACTATCATAGATAGTTTATTAAATGATATTTTAAACACGTCAAATTGCATATAGGATTAATGGAAAATAAATTGTTTTTCTATTTAAATAATGAATGCGAAATAAGGATCAGTAAAATTAAATGCATAAAATACATTCAAATTTGTATTGAACAGGGCGGTGGAAATTGGTCTGTTTTATATTTTTTTTCTCTGGCGTGGTGCAAGCACTATTTAAACCTCTGTAAAATGTTTACGTTTATGAATGAGGAAGATGCATATATTTTATTTTTCGCCAGAAACTGTTCAATTTATTAGAATAGATATGTGTAAATGCAAAAAAAAACTTTTTTCTTGGAAGCAGTACCACAATTTTATAAAACGGGCCATTAAAATACTATGGATAACGCAAACGACGCCTCGCGAATTGAAACGATATTCTATTGGTCTGACGTCACCCGCCGTTCTCGTCGACGCGCGATGGCCAGCAGCAGCCAGACGTGTTCCGTTTATGTACGTATTTAGGTGACATTTTTGTTGCTTTTAGCGTTGATTGAAAAGGCTTTTTATGCTTTTTTGTGCAGTATGTGTTGTGTGTTCTGAGAATGTTTTAAGTAATCGCAGATTCCGGGTTTGCAAAAGCACAATCAGATAACTTCCAAAAGTCGATGCTTTTATGTTGGCTGCTTTTATAAATACAAATTCCCAATTTATTGGTGCTGAATTACGAGGAAGAAAACAGAGAGGCATGTAACATTTACTCTTTGTAGTACTGAGGCATATTTAAGTATAAGTAGGTACCTACTGTTACGAACTTTTATATAGTTATAGATATTAATCAGGGACGTAGCAAGTCGAACCCGGGCCCTGGTGCAAGACCACCAGCGGGCCCTTTTCTTCATTATAAAAAAAACAATGAAAATGAAATAACACATTTATTGCACAAAAATGTATGGGGAGTAGTAATAAATGTAGTAACAAAAATATAAAACTAAAAAACTATTACTTATTAACTAATTTATAGTTATTTATGCTGAAAAAAAATCTACCTTTCTTGCCTTTTGATTGGCAAACAATGAAATTATTCTATTAAGATTCAAGTTTCTGGCTGTCTCGTTTTCTATTGATAAAATTGCCAAGCCGGAGAGTCTGATCTGCGACATTTTATTTCTTAAATAATTCTTAATTAATTTTAATACTGAAAATGATCTTTCGGAAGTCGCTACCGATACAGGAATTGTTAGAAAAAGGATAAAAGCACAGCAGATTTCTGTGAATGAACTGGAGATCATTTGATCGCAAATAACTAACTTCGACAAGTCATTAACTGAAATGTCTGCATTTATTTGATCTTTGTAAACTCGCCTGAAACTTACAATTTCTTGCGAAAATGAATATGATAGATCATAGGAATAAAAGCTGATCAGGTTTTCAGATAGGAGGACCAAATCAGCATCAGAATGATCTCTCAAGACCGAAGGAAAAATTACTTTAAATCTTTCAACTACGCTATTTAACCCTTTGAATCGATTTTCAAGTTGAGATATAATAACGTCCAACGTTATATTAAACACCGACACACGGAAGTTTTTTGGCGTTGAATAATCGTTCATCACATGATAACTCATCGAATTGTTTTTTCACTTTGCGGATCCTGTGTTCTTTAAAACTTGGATTGATTTCCCAACCACGAGCTAAATCAGCTGCTTCATTAATAACTTCCTCAAAACTGTTCCTCATTTCTGCAATGTCTTTCTTAGCAGTTTCCAAAAGTTTTGACGCTCTTTGAATATCTTGGTTTTTACTCTGCAGTGCATTGGACACAAGCTTTGTGATACTTAATATTTTATGTTCAATCACTATCAATACAACTGTTTCAAAATTTTCCAGTTTTTTCTTTAATCCCAGTGCTTCATTTTGTTCCGTTGTTTTCGAGCTTGTTAGGGTTAGTTTTGTCAAAACTTGTAAAATTTCTCGATAGTGAAACCTTAAGCTATGAAGAGAATCATAACGAGACAACCATCGCGTTGGGCAAATCGTTTTAATGTGTGCTTCTTGGATTCGAACATTTCCGTCAATACTGCCCATCGTTTTATGCTATGTGCAAAAAATGCATAAAGACTTTCTACAAAATCGTAAAAATTTTGTAACTCCCTTGAAATTTTTACAGAGTCATTGATAACTAGGTTTAGATTATGTGCAGCACAGTATACATATAACGCGTTGGGTTGTTTTTCCAAAATTTTGGCCTGCAGGCCATTGTAGACGCCAGTCATGTTAGCCGCACCATCGTAGCCTTGAGTTCGTAGTCTTTCAAAGCTCAAATTATTCTTTTCAAAGAATAATAATAATTGTTTCACCATGTCTTCAGCAGATTGCCCCATACATTTTTCAAACCCTAGAAAAACTTCCCTTATAACAACATCACGAATAACATTGTCGTTATCCTTGATGAAGTCGGCATATCTCACTACAAAACTCACTTGATCAATTTTTGAAATATCTTGAGTTGTGTCCATTATTACTGAAAAAAATGGAGATTCATTTATTTGACTGATCAATTCAGTTTTTACCTCATTGGCTAAGAGGTTGATAATTTCGTTCTGAATGGTTGGCGACAAATATTTTACACATTTTTTATCTTTTGATAAAAGCTCTTTCAAAACTGGATCATAAATTGACAATAGCTCAATAATATTTAGAAAGTTGCCACGATTGTGATCGCCATGATATAACGATTCATTGTCTCCTCTGAATGATACATTATTTTTAGCCAAAGTCAATGTGACGTTAATAACTCGTTCCAAAACTTTAATCCAATAATTATTTTTAAATTTCAGCGTTTTATCCAAGTCCGTGTCCAATACTTGATCGCTATTCCATTTGTTATATATCAGGCAAGCAGAAATGTGATTGTTAGAAGATTCGTGCTTAGTCATACTCCGAGAAATTTGACCCCAGCCATTAAATCCATTTAGCCAATTTAATGATCCTTGAGTCTGTCTCCAAAAACCCAGCAAGGTTCGCAGTAAGCTACATCCAATGTTGGTGAGTAACACAGCCAATTTTTTCTGTATACAATTCCTGACTTGGATCGTTGGTTGTAGTACGCCAAACTGAACGATCGACCATTAGCATTTTTAGGAAATTGCATATTTTCTAGTTGACATGGTCCGTATTTTGCTATAAATCTTTTATTCGAATCGCTGAGAATACTGCTGAAATTACTCTTTTCGGTACTGAGATGTGAAACCGTTGTTTGTGAAACAGATACAGATAGGGAAGTCGAAGAAATTGTGGTTGACTCATGGTTTTCTTCTTTTGCAATACTCATTGTAATTGACTTCGGTGATAGAGGTATTCCGGGGTCATCCTGATCGTATTTATTTTCAGGTTCAGACAATTCAGATAATTCAACTGTATTTTTCTAAACACGATGGAAAAAGGAAGTTAATTTAGGAAGTTTTTCCCTTTCACGTTTTTCAGTTTCTTTCCGTTTTCGCTTTTCAGCTCCCGACAAATGTTTGTACTGACTCATATCGCAGCTGAATGCAAAACTAGACAACTTAAAATTTAGGTATTTTATAGGGTGTCCCATAAGTCACCGATCAAATTTAAACAGGAGATAAGGGAGGTAATTTCCAACAAAAAAAAACTATAAACATGTATCCTAAAATACCTGCTTTTCAAGATACAGGGTGTTGAAAGTGAAAAATTACAATTTTATTCAATGAAAAAACGGTACGCCACTGCTTTTTTTCCAAAATAAAAATTATTTTCGTAACCTCTTACTAGTTGCTGTCAAAAATGGTCTCTTGTTTTTGAACTTGAAAGAAGTTTTTGTGTAAAGAAACAACAATAACCCTGTATCTTGAAAACCAGGCATTTTAGGATACATGTTTATAGCACTTTTTTTGTTGGAAATAACCTCCCCTATCTCCTATTTAAATTTGATCCATGACTTATGGGACACCCTATTCATGACACCAATAATTTTTTTTGTCATTAGATAACTTTTTAACTTAAAAAGTTATCTAATGGCAATTTTCACATAGATTTTTATTTTTTTGTAACAGATTAACTAAAAAACACACTACTTTTTAATTTAACGGATTGCGTCCATTTTTCAGACAAGAAATGGGTAAAAAGAACTTAGTTTTATCCCAAGTACTACTTTTTTCTAATGTTTTCTCTTCTTTTCGTAAAAATGTGTTTTTTATTTTTAGCCGTAACAAACAAACAGTTGTAAAGAATTTTAAAGTATTTTGAAAATAGCCACTAATAGTATTATCATTATTAAACGTCCATCTAAACATTCCGCCGTTTCTATAAAATGACTAAAAATTAATTACCAAGTTACTACAGTCAGGCTTCAGGCTAACCCCTAATGTAATTACACTTACACTAATAAATAATATTAAAACTCACTTCAAAAAGTAAAAAATATCAATATTACGATTTACCGCGAATCACACCGATATTTGACAGCGCCAGCGTGCGAAATTAAGATTGCACTTATGACGCGCTTTTTTGTTCTGAAAGAAGAAACTCGGGATGTACTATTCAATCGATTTAATAATAGCCATTATTAAAAGATCGGTCTTATAGTAATGTGGTGAAATACCTGAACAGGTAATTGTAATGTAATTTTATTTCATTTCTGCAGATATTCTCAAATAATGCTAAAAGTCAAATTTAGAATCGGGTTGCAAGAGCCAATGCCGCTAGGGCGGCGTCGGGCCCCCCAGGGCCCCGGGCCCTGGTGCGCCGCTCCACTTGCACCCCCTGTTGCTACGTCCCTGATATTAATGTTATAAACTTATTTTTCAGATCAGGTAGGGAGACGTATGGAGGTAATGCTGTAGGTTATGTAGAAGTGAAAAGAGACAAAAATATTTGTTTAGTACGTGGAAAAATAACTCCAGAGCATAGCGTGAAAAAGAATGTTTTTTTTTATATATATTGACACCCCCATACCCTTGTTATTTTTAAAGATTGTTTTTTTATGAAATTATAGGAAATAAATGGTTTATCAGTAATGAAAATATTATACAAGGTGTCCAATAAGCAAACGCCAAAATTAAGTTACTTTTTTAAGTGAAACACCCTATATATTATTGGATTATTCGTAGATTTCTAGATATTCTAGATATATTTCATGTATAATATCCTATACCAATCTTCAAAAGTTTACGAAATATTGACAGTTGAAAAGCGAAAAATACCTACAATGGACCACCTTTTTTGAGACACCCTGTATAACTAGAATTAATTTTAAAAGAGAGTATATGAAAAACCATGCAACTTTTTTATTTAATGTTTTCTTCTAAAACTTGCAGTTCAGGCTGTATGTGGGTGTCAAAATATAATGAATAACCCTGTACATTCAAATTTCATATACCTATGTAAGACAATATAAATAAATATATGAACTTACATCAAAATGATCTTCACAACAATAAATCGTAAAAATAGAGGATAATTTAACGTTTTTCTTTTCATCTCTTCTCATGGCATTGGACCATTTTTTTCTGTTTTCGCTCATCCATTACTATTTATAAATATCACTAATTAGTAATTATGTATTAATTAACACAAATAACTAAAATTTTGACTCTGCTTCAACAGCGTTTAAAAGCAAACTGTGTAAAATAAACACGCGTCTGGCTCCACTCAAGCAGAAGAACGGCGGGTGACGTCACAGCGGCAAGGCGCGGTAGAGAGCGTTTGCCCGGCCATTTAAATTAACAATATTTAATTATTTTATATTAGAGGCATTTCTTAACCGATATCAACGATTTTTTTTTTGTTCAATTTGTAATTATATGAACTATTTTTTAAAACCATTATTTAAAAACATGCATTTTCCTCATTAGGCCTCACCGTGCCATTTACCTTTAAATTAGGGTACCAATAAGCAACTGTTAAAGGCGCACTTGATTTTATCAAGTATTGTTCCTACCAGCGGGAGCTAAAGCTTCATTGGGGTCTGTGTGGCACCATCACGCTAAGAATGTTTCATTATTAGGATGGTGGGTAGTTTAAAAAGTGTGCCCCACTGAGACGCTAATTTTGAGGAAGCATTAATTGAGTGGTTTGATGAACTTAAAGAGGCCTAAAGTGAGATGAAGATCATCGAGACATTGATTTTTCTCCAAAGAGTAACCATAACTCCGATTCTGAATCTCTTACTTATAGAAGAGAGAAAATTGAATAATCAATACCAGAAAAGGTATGAGTGGTAAATGTCAACCATATGTCAACAAAGAAATGACAAAAAATAAAAATCGCATAAATCGAATGTGAACGATCCATCTGCAGGAAATGCAGATCCTATTTGAAATTTGCATGCACTGTGTTTGAAAAAGTTATGCACATTCAAGATTTGCAGTTTTGTTGAAAATAATTTTTAACTGTTTATTACTATAACTTCATTAGCAACAAGTCCACAAATGACGCTATGTTTTCCCTCCTTACTAAAGTTTACTCCAGTCTAAACAACCATCATTTTACAGCAACAATTTTTTGTGATTTTTCTTAGGCGTTCGATTGTGTAAAGCATAAGATCCTAATTAATAAACTGCAGCGCTATGGGTTCAGGGGATCATCTCTCGAATGGTTTAAGTCGTATCTGTTGGAGTGCAACGCCACTGGGACAAAAGAATGCGCTAATCCGTATTTCGGGCCATATGTTTAAAACACTTGACTGTGACGTAAAATGCAAAGGGACGCGAAGGGTCGCGTCCACTTTTACCTCTTTTTTCTAACACTTCTTGTTTTGAACTCGCTTGTGACACTGTCGAGGCGCGCTCTTAATTACTTACTACTCTCAAAGATTTTTTGGAAAAATACTCTATACCAAAAATACTCTATACCGTTTCTTAAATACTCTATACCAAAAATACTCTATACCATTTTGGAAAAATACTCTATACCGTTTCTTACGTATTATTTTATAGTACCTATTTGTTAGTATTTAGAACTTGTTTATAAGCGTTTTATTATCCTATTTATAAGGTAATAAACATAATTGTTGAAAAGTTCGTATTGTTGTTAAAAACGTATTAGAAAGCATTGACTCGTCCACAAATTCGTGAAAATAAATTAGTCCAGATGTTTGTAAAAAGGTCTCTAATTATTTGGAGAAGTTTCCTCGTATCGGTAATTTTCAGGTTTGTAATATGTATATGGTAATAAATAGATTAAAACTTATATTTCAGGAAACAGCGCGGGCATTACAGATTGTTGTAAATCAGTTTTAAAATATAAAGAAACAGGTTTAAAAGTTGAGTTAGTAGAGAAGACCTACCAATAACGTAATAAAAGTATAAGGTAATGTTGGTAATGGGACCCAAGATCAAATAACACTTGAAATATATAATATATCTATTGCATTGTTTATATATTTCTTGAAATATATATATTTTTTTACTTTACAGGATACACAAAGTATAATAAAAAATACAGTTACTCACTAAAAGCGCTTAAGGTTTCTAATAGATGTAGTTAGAATATCAAACACCAAACCAAACCAGAAATTATGTTTTATTTTACTGGTATTCCTCACATTAGAAAGGAAAGTCATTTCATAAATAAGCAGAAGGACATCGTATAGTACACTCTATATTAATAATTCTTTTTTATCCTATATTTGTTAGTTGACGCATCATTTACTAGGTATAAAATTTAGTACCGATTCCAAACCTATAGTTGTGGTTGTGTTAAACAAACATTTCTGGCTCTCCTGACAGGAGTGTGACACAAATTTAATAAAGGTATAATGTGGATAATGTTCTGATTATTACAGTTTGCATGGATGACTGTTTTTGTATGTTGTTATTTTTAATAAAGTATATTTAATGAGTTTTTGAGTATTTCTTTTTCCCTCAGAGGATTGTGTTCTAATCTTTATATATAAATTTTCATAAATTAGGTATATCTACAATATTTATTACCTTATAAGTTTTTGCTAAAGACTTTGTAGTTGATACAGTTTAGGTGTTTGAAAATATATAGGTAGCTGTTTTTGCACACATCAATTCAATTTGTGATTAACTGTACTGAAATAAAAACAAATTAAGAGAAATGGGGTGATCTATCAACTATAACATGAAACGCATATCATCCTATTTCCAAGTCTTCTATTAATTTTACTTATTAAACAACTATAATTATTCAATAATCTTGATAATTCAAGGAACTCTCAGATATCGTCAAAACATGAAAACAAAAATGCACTTTCTATAGTTCTTACGCCCCTTTAACTAAACTATAAGAAACGGGAGTTAATATTCTCACTGAGAAAGTTTATAAAATACCTTTAAGTAAAATCTCTTCGGATCTGCGGTAAAATACCTTTATTCTTATTAAATAATTTCAATAATCTATGTTTTTATTTATGATTTATGACAACCACCTAATAACCTAACTTTAACGTCAACTTGACAATCCTGAAAAATGTTATTGTTAACCAAAGGGTAAATCAATTTCTGAATTCGTTAACCCCAACTTATTTTTCATAAAAAAAATTACCAATTTTCGTAACTAGGTCGGCCATATTGAGGAACTTTTAAAAGAATTGTACTATAGGTAATTTATAGGGATGACTTGAGCCCGCATAGCCAACAACAGACGACAATGGAATCAACTACAAAGAGAGCAAGAGGAAATGGTTGAATAAGCTGAGAATAATAATGATGATGAGCTTGATACCTAATAAAATAATAAGTCATAAGAGAATGCTTTTATTTTATTGCTAGAAATATCATCTAGTTAATTAATTAAACAACTTGAATTTCATTATATGCACAAAATATAAGCTTATTAGATGTCTGTCCAAAGGCCATTATATAGATTCTAAATACACTTCCGCCTAGAAAGTGAAGTTTAGCCATTTCTTTCACGTCCACTGGTATTCCTTTAGGTAATTTATGAAGACCCTGAAATATAAAATACTCATGTTACTGTAAAAGACTAAAATTGGTGAGTTCTAGCCTCGGTTCTAGCAATATCCAGTGAATATCGGCACATCAATTAATGCCAATATTTCGGTGAAAGGTCGAACATTTATGGTAATTTTATTATACATTTATAATAATAAAAGTTGTCAATAACATTTTGGATATCGCAGCTATTTAAACAAATAATTTTAATTGAAAGATGGAAATGATTAACAGGATCGCTAGTCTTTATTTCTTATTACTTTTCTGTAAAAAGATACCCCGTAAAATGGATTTATTTGGAATCTGTAAGGAACAAAATATTGCAAATTTCAAATACAAAAACCAGATAGCAAAATATTCTGCGAAAAAAACTGATGCTGAAGCTGAAGCGACTTTGCAAAATTCGAAGTTAGGTAAGATAGCGTTAATTTTTTCCTTCTGTATTTGAGGTCCCACTTCAGCACCTAGAGTAATTGCGGGGCTTGTGTAAAAAGCCCCCCCAAGAACTGTAGGGTTGGGAACATTTAGTATGCAAGAGACACTTAATAAGAGTTAGAGCGAGGTTAGAGCCTTCTTGCACCGTAACTTTAATCCATTTATATGTGATTTCCCGTAAGTTTTTCGTCCAATATTAAGTCCAGAAATTTGATTTCAGTTTTAACTTCAAGAGGGCAATTGTCCATGAAGGAGCGGACGATACTGTGGTCAACGCAGTCTGTAAAAATGTACTACGTATTTTCTTAGATAGTTGGAAACCATTAACGCTAGAATTTTTTACAGCTTGGTATATGACATCTTCTAGATAATAGTAGATAATATCTACTGCTTTCTCCGACAGTTTTTGTAGCACAGATTATAGCAAGATTATCAAGATAATATATACATTTTTTAACATTTTTATGCATTCCTTCGACTAGAACATTGATTGATATAAGAAACAAATTATTGCTGAGAGTTGATCCTTAGGAAACATAATTGTCCAATGTCTTTATTGTAAAAAGAACATTTCCCAAACGTACCATAAAAGTCCTTCCACTTAAAAATGATGTGATGAGTATAGTAAGCTTTTATGAAAACCCCAATTATGTATCTTACTCATAATTCCAAGTCTCCAGGTCATGGTCATGTCAAATGTCTTTTCTATGTCAAAGAATACAGTTGTTGAATGGGTTCCTTCCTTAAATGATTTGGATACTTCATTTTCGAGAAGAATTAAATTATCTAATGTTGATCTTCCCTTTCGGAAACCTGACTGACAATTATCATTAAGATTTCGATGTTCCAGTAACCAGGTTAAATAATAGCTTATCATTCGTTCAAAAAGCTTCCCCATACATCAGGTGAGTCGACCCATACAACTGATGGGTCGGTAACTTAATGGTAGCTAAGGATCTTTACCATCTTTTAGGATGGGAATAATGATTGCCGTTCTCCATCAAGCTGGGAAGTGTCCTCTACTCCAAAGTTTATTATACAGTTTTAAAAAAGCATGTTTGAATATTCTGGGGGTATTCAAAAGCATGTTATAAATTATTGAGTCTGGCGCTGACTGGATATATGAGAGCTTTGAGAAATTCCACCATTCAAAAAAGGATTGGCTATAGTCTAGTTTCTGACCAGTTTCGAAGTAAACAAAAAAAAAAGTTTTGTTGTTCTTTGTTTCCAGGAACGTTGCCTTATAATTTGAGTCACTACTGACTGCGGAAAATTGTTCAGCATTATTTCTGATATTTCGTATGGGTTATCGACAATGGTATCATCAACATTCCTGATCGAGTTTATGAAAGAATGTATCTCTATTAAAAGTTGATCCGGTGTAAGACTATAGACATAGCTCAGTTTTATTATTTAAATAATTTTTCGCGTCTTTTAGATACATACAAACTGCCATTACTCGCTGACGAGTATTCGACACGCATCAGAAGATGGTCACGCAAGGCATTTTTTTTTCATGAGCTTTTGTGTAAGTGAAAAGCCCGATATGTGATGTTATTTGCCTACCGCACTCCGGGCATTCAAAAATCTCATTGCTTTGTCGCCTCTTTACTTTTTGGTAGTCGCTGTTAACTGAGTTTACAATTCTTCTCCATTGAGTTCTATTGTGTACTGCTTCTTCCCAGTCATTCTGCATGTTAATCCCTTTTAAGTTTTCGTGGAAAATGTCCTTTGAGTTGTCCACCCGACCTCCTCTTGCCATTTACAAGCTCACCGTAAAGCAGAGATTTTGGTTGCGGTTTTCTTGCATTCTGCATACGTGACCAGCCCATCTTAAGCGGGATTTTGTAACCATGACTTAAAACTTACTCTCTAAGTTAGCTTTTCAACAGATACGTTTGAGATATGATGGAACCACCACATTCTTAAGAGTTGTCTAAGGTGTCTCTGTCGCAAGTTGTTTAATGCGTCCATGTGTCGGTGGTACGGCACCCAGGTTTCGCTCCCATATAACATGGCGAGGGTTATACTTGCTCGGTACACTGCAAGTTTCGTTTTTGTACTCTAGTCATGATTGTAGAAAATCCTGTCTTTTAATTTCCAGAATGCTCTTGAGGCGCTGCTATTCCTGTGCTGAATTTCAGAGTCGATATTGGCCTTTTCCGAAATCAAACTGCCGAGGTAATTGAATTCCGCTACATATTCCCATAG
This sequence comes from Sitophilus oryzae, assembly GCF_002938485.1. NCBI lineage: Eukaryota > Metazoa > Arthropoda > Insecta > Coleoptera > Curculionidae > Sitophilus > Sitophilus oryzae. The sequence goes on along the minus strand of NW_022146184.1, from coordinate 117,824 downwards.
TCTTTCTCCGATTTTTATAGCAAAACGATTCGTTCGTGCTTTGGAATTCGTTGGAGAGCATTTTGTAGAGCTTGGTAAAATTTATCCTTATCCTCAATTTTAGGGTCTAGGGTGGAAGCGTAGGCACTAATGATGTTGACGTAACTTTTGTCTGATATGGACTACCTTAGGGTCATAAGACGTTCAGAGATACCAATAAGTACTTCTGTTAATTTAGTGGCGATTTCGTTTTTGATTGCAATGCCTACGCCATGAATTCTCCTGTGAGTTGCGGTGTGACCCTTCCAAAAGAAGATGTAATGCTCGTCAGTGAGACTACCTTCATCCGCAAAGCGGCAGCATCTATATGCGCCATAAGAGCGGCAACATCTATATTTAATCGGCGGAGTTCCTGTGAGACTAGTGCTGTTCTTCTCTCTAGTCCATTTGAATTTAGCTTGTCCAGTAAAGTGCGGACATTCCACTCTGCAAACGTGAAACATTGATATTTTTTGTTTCTCCAATGATACGCTCGAGTAGGCACCCCCTCCTGGAGATCCGATTGAGGGGGTATTTTACCTCCGGACAATGATTTTGTTCCACTTGAATATTCCATAATTGATGTGTGTTAGCTGCGTGAAAAGGTTTAACTGTGGCGGTTACGCTGCTGAACAGTTTTAGCTACAAATGTAGCACGGGATGGCTGTTTGGCTATGGCATATGGAGGACCGCGACAATAGTTTCGTTGTGCTACGTTCTCGCCCGGCTTGGTGTAGTTTACTACTCCTCTTTCCCAGAAAGATGGTAGGTCTGAGGGTTGTATAAAATTATACCGCCTATACTCGGACGTCAGAACCACGTTTGTGTAAACAGGGTGCACCACGTGAAGGTGACGTTGACTTTTGGGTAAGCTAGGCTATATGTACCGCTTCAATACCCCTTGCACCCCTATTCGCGTTTTTACATATACAGCAAGCGCTTTTTCTAAACATCACCTACAAATTATTGAAATAATTAATATTAAATAAACATTATTGGCTTTAATAAATTTAAATTTAGGTTGGATGAATGTGAAATATGTATTTCGGTAGGTATATTTTAGTTGATTTGGATATAATTCCTGGTTGTAAAATCAAATCATCCAACCAAAATTTTATGTTCGGTTGTTAGAATTAAAAACAATAAATACCTACTTTTTTCAAAGGGCATTGAAAAGGTGGATTCAAAGCTTCGACGAAAGTTAACCAAGGACCATTGACATTTAAAAGTTTACAAGTATATGGAATAGGTATTTTATGGTAGTTTTCGCAAGAATTGAGTGAGCTTTTGTCTTTGCATCTGATCAATCGAAATTCTGACTAAAATTTATGTAATATTATCATAATTTATTAATACACAGTGACAAAAATTATGATTACTTTAAAGTCTTCAAGAATGTCTTCATTCAGAGCTATATTAAAAAATATATAATACGTATTATTCCTCAATTCAATCTTGACATTTTTCAACTGCATTGCTAGTGTTATTCCTTTGGATTCTGGACATCCATCAGTTAATTTGTAGATGCGAAAGGATTTTTCCTAGAAACAGAGTACACATTTTATTTTTATTCATCTCCAGTATGTAACAAAGGATTCTGACAAACGGGGAAATATATCACAGTAAATAACCTATCGATATATCAGTGCACACCCGAAATACAATATAAACTAACTAGACTGCTAGGGAAGAAAAAAGTTGAAAAACATTCAAGTTCTGTATCTAATGTGTTAATCCGATTTTTCGTAATTTTTTATTTTATTACTGATTTTTAAAGGGTAATTGTATTTTTTTCCAAATAAATACATTTGCCCTTTATCATATTTCCTTGTAATTGTGTCATAATCTTAAGTACAAATCTTTATACGGATCGGGTTTGATCTCGATACCGGGTTTTGTCAACGACACCAATTTTTATCCGAAAAAACCTAATCTAAAAGCGGTGCCTAGACTTAAGGATGATTCACGCTATACCGTGACGGGTCCGAGCCGTGCGTCGGTGAAGACACGGCCAAACATTGTCAATTTAAAGAGGAAATTGCAAGTATCCAATCCCTCATTACCAAAATTGTATGCTTTGCCAAAAATTCATAGACCGGACAAGTCTATGCGCCCAATTGTATCGGCTGTAGGTTCACCGACTTATAATTTGGCAAAATGGTTATCAAGGGAGTTCGAAAATTTACCTGATCATGAACCTTCTTTCGCAGTTAAAAATAATATTGAATTCATTAACAAAATTAAAGATATAACATTGCATGAAGGTGAAATTTTGGTCTCCTTTGATGTATCATCGTTGTTCCCAAGTGTTCCAATTCCACATACTTTAGGCTACTTGAAGGAATTACTGAACGCAAATGGTCTCGACAACAAAACTGTGACTGAATATATTGAGCTTACATCGTTATGTATGAAACAAAATTGTTTTCAATTTAATAACAACTTTTTTGAACAACGGGAAGGTACAGCAATGGGTAATCCATTGTCTCCATTTTTAGCTAATTTATTCATGAGCAGGTTTGAAGTGGAGGCTAAGAATCAGTTTGAGTATTTTCCAAGAGTTTGGTTTAGGTATGTGGATGATATTTTTGCTGTTTTTGACACACATTCAGACACCATAGATAATTTTATTTCTAAGTTAAATAATCGTTTTCCTTCCATCAAATTTACGCATGAAATTGAGAACAACGACAGATTACCATTTCTAGATGTATTAGTTATTAGAAATGCTAATAAAATTGCCTGGAATTTGATATCTATAGGAAAAATACGACCACACGCAGATATATTCCTAATGAATCACATCATAGTGTTGAACATAAAATGGCTAGTTTAAATTTCTTAGTTCATAGATTACTTAGTTTCCCACTTAATTTCCCACTCCCAAAGATATGAAATAGAAAGAGATTACATTAGGAATGTAGCTGAGTGTAATGGATATTCTCCTTCACTAGTTGATAAATTAATTAGAAAACGTAGGTATAGGTTAATGATTTCTGAAAATTCGACTTTTCAAGTGGAGAAAGATACGTCTAAATATTTTTCGATACCGTTTGATAGAGAGTTAACCCGTGGTCTAAAAGGAATTTTTAAGAATGTCAATTATAAACTTGTGTATAGTGCTAATAATAAATTACAACAATTATTAGGTAATCCAAAGGATAAAACATCTCCACTGGAAAGGTCGGGTATTTATGAAGTTTCTTGTAAAGATTGTAATCAGAAATATGTTGGGCAAACTAGAAGATCAATATTAACTAGATTTAAAGAACATTTAGCTCACATAAGATATGGTAGACCGGATAAATCTTGCGTTGCCGAACATATTGTTGATAAAGAACATTGTATAGATCTTAATAATTTAAAATTAATTAAACAAGTCTCAAATTACAGGCAATTAAATGCATATGAAAGCATCAGAATTAATAAATGTAAAGATAGTATGAACAGAGACAACGGTCCAATTCCTTCAAGTTCTTTGTTCCTACTACTCTAGTGGCGGAAATCTAACTGTTACGCTCAGTTAGCTCTGACTCGGTTGGCTAGTTTTTGCCACGCCCACTCGGTGCCCACTGGGCGAGTATATAAACGCTCAACTTGTAGATTGTACTTTAGTTTATAATCATCTGCTGATGATGCTAACATGGTTAGCGAAACGCGCGTCCAGTGTAAAAGTAAAAGTGTTTTGGTGTATTGTGGTGATTTAGTGTTTTTATTTTGCTGTTTAACACCAAAGGTTCCAACCCTCAACTGTAATTGTCAAGTGTTATTTACACATATACATTCATGCCAGGCCGAGCACGATCCGAGCTTCGCCGGAACTCGTCCGTGCCCCGTCCCAGAAATGCCGGCGTACATTTTTTTCTCGGATCCGCTTCGTTCCCGCCACGTTGCGGAAAGCATGTATGTACTTTCCCTGGTGCCCCGACTGCAATCTGCAGTCATGATATAAACAAAGTACACTTTTTATCATGTCTGTAGTAGGTAGTGAATCTTACAGCAGTATTTGATGACAGGGAATGCATAAAACTGAACAATGTAAGGATATAATGAAGAAGATAGGTCCTTCATCTTGCCCTTTGAGCAGGTGTTGTTCTTTCTTCATCAACTGTAATTAGTACCAATTCCACTTGCGAGAACTTTGGCATTGTTCTTATTAAATCTTCGTGTGTCTATGGGGCTGTGTTTTATAATATACTCAGAATTAATACGAGCCCCGTTATCAACTCGGTGTTGCATAAACAGAAGGCTTGGACGTGGCTCGGTGTCTACTTCACAGAACGTGCCCGGCTCAGACACGGTCTGGTGTACTGTGAATTATCCTTATGGTGTCGTAGACAAAACCTGTGTTGAAATCAACACCAGTGTCAGCCTAACACCGGTTTGGTTTAGTCCGGTATTAACACCGGTGACGGACACCGGTTTACCGACTGAAAAATCGGTTATCATCAACACCTAAAACCATGTGGTGATTTAGTGTTTTTTAGCCGACCATACCAATAGGTATGGTAGGCTATTAAGAGAAAAAAAAGTTTTTTTTTTAATTTCACCCAAACTGAGTTATTTGGATCATAAATGACCTAAATACAAAATATTTTCATGGTGTCTGTCTGTCTGTCCGTCTGTAACACGATAACTCAAAAACCGCTAAACCAATTTTAACCAAATTTGGCACAAAAATACTGTGGCACCCGAGAATTTGGCCATTAGTTTTTGGTGGGGTAGGGTTTGGTAAGGGGGTATGGGAGAGGGTTAAAAATTTTAAAAAATCGTAACTCAAAAATTACAGTAGCTAGCGAAACGCGGTTTTCAATTTAAGATTAAAAATAATATTTGCAACAAAATTTCTTGTACAGTATTCATAATCATAATAATCAGTCAAACTTTTTATTAACATATTTAGTATGGGCGGCTATACACTATCGGACAAAAGTAGAGCAACACTTCAAGAAATATTTGCAAATCGCGATTTTTTAATTATACATGCATGATAATGTATACAAATACAATAAATATAAAAGCTACGAAGTAGGTTTTGAGTATCGATGACAATAAGAATTTTTACTAGCAAAACAATATAACTTAATAGCAACGCGTCAAAAGTAGAACAATATTCAAATAATTCATTCCAAAGAAGGGATTTAGCAAAAGTAAAGCCCAAAATAATTCTGCGAGGTTTATTTTATGTTTTTTTAAACATTTCTATGCTGGATTAGTCATGTCAAGAGGAATTCCAATTTCAAAAGACTTGAAGCAAAGAGTTGTGAATGCATTCATAGAAGCACAGAATATCTAGCTACGCAACAGAAGCCTCGTTACATGTATAAAATTGTAGGTAGCAAAAGGAGACAGGCTTTAAAAGTCTGTCTCCAAATCAGATATTTTGATGTGGTAGTTTCGCTACTACATAATAGAGGGCAATAAATTTAAAAGAAAGCAGTTTTCTACAAACAAAATTTAAAAGAATATTGTGCAGTGTTGCCATTGTGTAATTCATATCGTAATACTTCCTGATAAAGCCTGCCTTCTAATTTGCTATATCATTTAAACATATTAAAATAGAACAGAGCTGTTTTTTTCAGTTTGCCATGTTAGTTGGAATTAAATCTTATGAGCTAAATTACAATCACTTCCTGGCGTTTGATTGTATAATTGAATCCTGAATTTTCATTGTAATTCGGCGACAATATAATAAGTATTGTTCTACTATTATAATACCACTTCCTGACGTTCGATTGTGTTCATACCAAGTTCATATTGTATAATCGGGAAAAAACGGCGTTAGCGATAGGTATGAAATGAATATCACTGTCATTTTATATGTAAATTTATATGGGAAATGTCATCGATCGTCCTTTTCCAGCCAACTGGACGCCGTTTTTTTCAGAAGCATATCAAGTGATACCATAATATAGTACTATATTACGATACATGGCGTTCGATTGGTCTTAAACTTGGTATACTATATCTTCAGTGACATTGTAATATCATGGTACTATGGAGCATATAAAGTGGTACCTTCTATAGTACTATATTTGATGACATAGCAATATTAGGTATATGGCGGCAATAGGGCTTAAACTTGGTATACTACGTATTTTCGGTGACATTGTAATATGATTGTACTATGATGCATATCATCTGGTACCATAATATAGTACCATATTATGTACATGGCGTTCGATTGGGCTTAAATTTGGGATACTACGTATCTTCGGTAATATTGTAATATTATGGTACCATGGAGCATAAAAGAGGTACCATATTACGATACCATTTCCTGGCGTTCGATTGGACTTAAACTTGTTATACTACGTATCTTCGGTTACATTGTAATATGATGGTACTATGATGCATATAAAGTGGTACCTTAATATAGTACCATATTTCAATACCATTTCCTGGCGTTCGATTGAGCTCATATTTGATATATACTTGCGTATTTTTGATGAAGCATACCAACTGGTACCATAATATAGTACTATATTACGTACATGGCGTTCGATTGGGCTTAAACTTGAGATGCTACGTATTTTCGGTGACATTGTAATATGATGGTACTATGATGCATATAAAGTGGTACCTTAATATAGTACCATATTACGATACCATTTCCTGGCGTTCGATTGGGCTTAAACTTGGTATACTACGTATCTTCGGTTACATTGTAATATGATTGAACTATGATGTATATAAAGTGGTACCTTAATATAGTACCATATTACGATACCATTTCATGGCGTTTGATTGTTCTTAAATTTGGTATACTACGGATCTTCGATGACATTGCAATATTATGGTACCTTAAAGTATATCGAGTGGTACCATAATATAGTACACTATTATGATATCATTTCCTGGAGTTCGATTGGGCCCAAATTTGGTATACTTGCGTTTCTTCATAAAGATTTGTTTAATTAATAATTTTAATTTATTTTACGAATTTTAATTTATTGTTCGATGTCGTGACAGCAACTTTTATGCCGAACTAATATATTATTAATTGTACCTGTGTCACTTTTTAAAATCTACCTAGGTCTATATAAATAACGTGGCAAACAGAAGAAATTTGTTATTATAGTATTTTTTAGTCAGTTAACATTTTTTGTACTGCATTTTAATAAATTATTTCCATTATTATTAAACTTATATTTGATTACTAACGTTCCAGCATTAATAAATATCACTATCAATCGCCCTGTATATTATTAATTTTAAAGGTAATTAAAGGTATTTTCTTAGTTAACATTATAAAGTATAGTGTATATTAAAAATGTATATGTTTTGTAATAATATACTTAAAACTATTTTAATAGCCAAAGGAATAATTAATATAAGTGTATCTGACAAGAAAAGAAGAATAGAAAGAAACACATACTGCATTATACACAATAAAAAGAATGGGATGCCAATTCAAGTCTTTTTGAATATGGCAACTGTGCATATTTAGCCGAGCTATAAGGCCGTCGACGAGCCGTCGATCCAAAACCGAAAGTTCAAAATTTTTAATTATATTCTGATTATGATATTGTCGCGCCATCTAGTATTCTATTTGTGCAATTTTAGCTCTTTCATTTCGAGTATTTTTCTGTTGCGTAGCTAGATATTCTGTGATAGAAGGTAACAAACAAGCCAATATTTCAAGACAGTTTGTGTTACCCCGGTACACTGTATCTAAAATAATTTCATCGTTCAATAACAGGGGACACTTAGAAAAGTTGCCAAAATCGGGAAGGTACGAACAGTACAAAGAAGATTAGTAGATGCAAAGTTATTTAGTAGACGTCCAGCCAAAAAGCCGTTAGTTTCGGAAAGAAATAGAGCAGCAAGGTTGGCATTCGCACATCGGCATTTAAACTGGACCGTCAACGACTGGAAAAAAGTTCTGTTCAGTCATGAAACGCACTACAAAATATTCAATTCTGATGGAATGAGACGTGTGAGGCGACCAATCAATACAAGGTTTAATCCTAAATACGTAACATCTACAATTAAACACGGTAAAGGCAGTGTATTTTTATGAGGTTGTTTCTCATGGAATGGGATAGGCCCTATACACTTTATTAATGACACGATGTACCGATTTGTTTATAGATATATCATACAGAATATTATGCTTCCTTATGCAGAATGGGAAATGCCACTGCGTTTTATTTTCCAACAGTACAACGATCCAAAACACTCTTCACAAGTTGTTCAACAATGGTTTAGGGAAAATGACGTTCGAGTTTTGCAATGGCCAGCACAATCCCCAGACCTTAACCACATCGAAAATCTCTGGGAAGAAGTAAAACGTCGTATTCGTACCCAAATGTTTCTAAATAAACAATCCTTGATAGATAAAATTAATGAAGTTTGTACAAATCTATCCGAAAATGTCATTCAGAAGTTGATTGCTTCAATGCCGCGCCGTTGTCAGCAAGTTATTAATAATAAGTAATGGATATTCTATCAATTACTAAAGTATGACTTTCAATTAGTATTGTTCTTAAATGTGTTAATTATTTTTTGTTGAAATAAGACACAACAAAATTTGCTGAATACAATTTGTTGCTCTACTTTTGTCTCCCCTATTCTTATCAATCTTTATAATCAATATTATTTACTATTTATAAACTGATTAAAAGTACACCAAAATAGTACTAGTACTAAAATAGTACTATAGTAATAGTGTAAGGATAGTGTGTTAGTAAACATAGCCAACAAAAAAATCGCAACCTAATAATTTTTTTTATTCGCACATGAATAAAAATGAACTTTGTTGCTCTACTTTTGTCCGTACGTGCCTCGAGGCGCCAATTTTTTTTCTGTGTAACACCAAAGGTTCCAACTCCCAACTATAATCATTAGATGTATATGAGAGCGTCAAAATTAATAAATGTAAAGATAGTATGAACAAAGACAACGGTCCAATTTCTTCCAGTTCTCTGTTCCTACTACTCTATTTGCGGAAATGAATTGTTAAGCTCGGTGGGCTCTGACTCGGTTGGCTAGATCTTGCCACGCCACTCGGTGCCCACTGAGCGAGTATATAAACGCTCAAATTGTAGATTTAAATTTAGTTTTAATCATCTGGTAATGATGCTAACATGTTTAGCGAAACGCGCATCCAGTGTAAAAGTAAAAATGTTTTGGTGTTTTATTTTGATCTAAAACCAGGTTTTAATCTCAAAGAACAGGTCTATATGAGATTATTACAGAACACTACTTGAGAAACTCTAGAAATTTCAGAGTTTGTAAAATAAGAAAATTTTGTTTCACGAAAAGGACTCATACCACTGCTGTTCTCATGGTCAAAACTCAAGAGTTCTAGTTTTAACTGCTAAACCACTTTCTGTAATTGACACTTTCTCAGCAACTTTTTTATTCCCCAAGGTAAAAAAGATCATCTTCAAGGGTGTCTGTTTTTTTGACAGGCACGTTTTTTACTACTTGAACGGGTTTGTTAGGAGGTAGCTTCCTAGGGGAAGGTGTGTGGTATAGCAAGCAGAAAAATTAAAGTAAATATTGAAAAAAAAAGTCTTGTATCAATGTGATATAGAAAAAATCTAGATTACCCCCATTAATAATGTGTTTAATATAACACATAGAATCTGTAACTACATATATCAATATCACATCAACTTATATGTAAAAACAATATTATAGTTACCCCTTGGCGAGCTGCTGATGTAAGTCCAATATAGATAGGTCTTAAAATATTAGAAACAATAACAACATTTAATATAAATTTTGAACCCATTACGTAGCACGCAGCAATAAAGTAATGATGTAGCATAACATAATTACGAGGGAAAAGAGTTACAAATCCCTAATATAGACATTAAATCTTATCTGCACTACGTTAAATTGCATTTAATATGGAATTAATGAAATATAAATGGTTTTCTCATTTACATACATATTTTTCAATGCTAGACAAAGCATAGAAAACTAAATGCATCAAATGCATTGAATTCAGATTATACAAATCGAGGTAATAATAGAGACATTATTATTAGAGTTGCCAGATCCTCATAACAAATCAAGGTTGATTCTCACTAGTATTGCACAAGAGTCTTGCAAGACTTTCAAAATTTCATTACTTTAATATGCAAGAAAATTCAAGAGTCTTGCAAGATTTCTTGAATTCAAGATTTCTTGTGAAAGTTAGAAATGATACATTTTTTTAAGTGATAATTAGGTCGTTGCTTAAGTTATGCCGGGTTTATACAACATTTACATAGTCGTAATCACAATCATAGTCATAATCATAAAAGTTAAACTATCCATTTCTTTTAAACCTGTTGACATCTACCATGAACTTAACCTTTAATTATGTTACCCAACTTCACTGATATAAAAATTATGATTATGAAAATATTCTATAAACGCACATTAAAATTGCGTTGTGATTGTGACGATGATTAAGACTGTGATTATGATTACGACTTATGCAAATGTTGTATAAAACCGGCATTAATATTGACCAATGTTCATTTTTTTTCTATCAAATATACGATCAATATTAACTAGATTTAAAGAACATTTAGCTCAGATAAGATATGGTAGACCGGATAAATCTTGCGTTGCCGAACATATTGTCGATAAAGAACATTGTATAGATCTTAACAATTTAAAATTAATTAAACAAGTCTCAAATTACAGGCAATTAGATGCATATGAAAGCATCAGAATTAATAAATGTAAAGATAGTATGAACAGAGACAACGGTCCAATTTCTTCAAGTTCTTTGTTCCTACTACTCTAGTGGCGGAAATCTAACTATTACGCTCAGTGGGCTCTGACTCGGTTAGCTTGATTTTGCCACGCCCACTCGGTGCCCACTGAGCGAGTATATAAACGCTCAACTTGTAGATTGTACTTTAGTTTATAATAATCTGCTGATGATGCTAACATGGTTAGCGAAACGCGCGTCCAGTGTAAAAGTAAAAGTGTTTTGGTGTATTGTGGTGATTTAGTGTTTTTATTTTGCTGTGTAACACCAAAGTTCCAACCCTCAACTGTAACAATTCTGAATGCTTAAATGTTTCGGTTGGTTCCTTTTTTTATAATATGTATAAGTTTTTTTTTATGTTTTTTATATTTTTTATGCATTAAAATGTTGCTTGTTACTGTTTAGCACGCTAAATTTTACAATAAAATATTTAAAAAATATAAATGCCGGTATGGAATACCCTACACGCCCGGTCGTGTGATTCTAAAGTACGCGTCTGCCCAAGGGTTAAATAAATTTTTAATTAATAATAGATTTACAAATACGATTATATAACCCAAATACATTGGAAAGATACATTTGGCTTTCAAGCAAGTACTTTATAAAATTATTCTTTTTATTATCAAAACAATATTTAATTACTTTAAAAAACTTAGTGAATCCTCAATGCTACGAAATTACCTAAATTAAAAGAGGTAATCGCTTTTTAATATGCGCTTTATGAAATAATCTACTAGGTATCATATTATATTCGTCCCAAATATTAATCGAATACATGTAATTAATGTCCCATATATAAATATTCAGTTATATATACCCACGTTATTAATCCAACGTTATATTGCTTTGATAGTGGTGCACAAATGACATAATATTGATTAATGTACACAATTTAGAGTTGGGAGTTCCAAACATGACATTTCTTAAGTCAAGTAGCAATCGTGTTTCTCAAAAAAAGGAATTTTTGGTGGACGATGAAAATTCCCCGCAATATACGGATGTGCACCCGCAAATCATAACATCGACATTGACTCACAATCGTTACAAATATATATCCTTAATAATTCTGGCAAGTTATAACATAATTGCTTATGCCTATATTCTTTATGGAAATATTTTTGTCTTAGGTATGTTGGATAATAATATTCGTAGACTGGCCAATTTATTTTACGGTTCATGTCAAGCTTAATCACGTGACTAAAAGTTTATTCGGTATGAACTGTAGATTCCTATATTTAGAATATACCGGGTGCGTTCAAAAGTAGCTCACCTCTATAACTTTTTTATTTTTTCAGATAAAAAAACGAGATTCGGTATGTTAGTATCTGACATAAATTAGGATTGATTGACGTATTCGATTGTTTTTGGTCACTTCCTGTTTCACCGGAAATGACTAGTACTTTTGATTTTTAAATGGCATCCTCAATATATTTTTACTTTATTCGATAGAAAATGATACGCTGAATAGAATGAAGTATCATATGTTAACTTTTGATATTTTCGCTTAAAAGCAAATCGTATTTTAAATTTTAATTTATGTTCCCATGGCTGTGTTAAAAATACTAATTTTTAATCAAGGAGCCTTGGAAAAATAGATTGGTCCTCCGGCTAATATTTTTCGTGTTTTGCCCTGGCCCGTTAAAATATGCCCTAATTGTATTTTTAATCATATCTCATTTTTTTTCAAATGAAACAAGTGTGGTTTATTAGCATATTTGGAAAAAGCATTTTTTTACGAATAATTTGGTACCACACACGTGGTATTTCGAGTTAAATTGCCGTTATGAACCGCATGTAACAATTTCAAATAAACCATTTGCGAAAATGACATATGATATGTTATTCTATTCAGAGTGTCATTTTCTATCGAATAAATTAAAATACCGAGGGTACCATTTAAAAATCAAAAGTTCGTCATTTCCGGTGAAACAGGAAGTGACCGAAAACAATTGAATACGAATACGTCAATCAATCTTAATTTAAATCAGATACTAACATATCAAATCTCGGTTTTTTATCTGAAAAAATAAAAATGTTATAGGGGTGAGCCACTTTTGAGACGCACCCGGTATACATTATCTCACTGGACAGACTTTACTTTTTATACGAATTTACTTTTAATTACTATATTTTTTAGAACCGATTAATATAGTAGTAATGATTACTGACAATATTGCTTACATTTTTACAACCGCGGGCAATTTAATGTCATACTGGGCGTTTTTAAGATATAAGGTATTCTATGATTTATTAGTAGAAACTATTTTGAATAGCCCAAATGGGGGAAGTACAAGGAAAAGCACATTCAGGTAACAAAATAAACACACAAAAAATTGTATTTGAAGGAAATTAGTGCTAAATAAATAAATAAGTTAACCATCAATTTATATACAGGGTGGCGCTTTCATAGGCCGACGAAGCTCCAAGGAGAACGGTAGTCTATATCGGAATGAAATTTTGGCAAAGTATGTAGGTTAAATTAATAAAAAAAATGAATAAAAAAAAATATCAAAGATGGCTCTCAGACCGAACAGATACTAACTGGAGTCATTACAAGCAAAAAAAATAGAGAGGTACGAGCCGCCATTAAGGTAGGAAAAACAGATATTTGGGAAAGAAGGTGTCAGCAAGTGGAAAGCCTAATAGGGGGCGCACGGAGTACTGAGGTATGGAGAACAATCCGACAAATGAAAACCAATCAAACGGACAAGCTCTTGAATAGAATGGATATAGAAAAATGGCGAACTACTATGCAGAATTACTGACAGAAAACCGACCAGAATTCCGAGCAGTAGAAGATGAGAACAACCTTGCAGGCACTTTAATGATAAGCAAAAGAGAAGTACATCAAAGTTTCAAAAGAATGAAAAATGGACGGTCACCAGGTCCTGGTAATATTGTAGCCGAATTGTTAAAGTGTGGAACCCAAAGACTACGCTGGCGTCTGGCAGAGCTATTTAACCAATGCTGCCTGCAAAGTAAACTACCCCGAGAATGGCGAGTGGCTCACATAGTGTCCATCTTTAAAAAGGGAAATCGTAACGACCCCACTTGTTATAGAGGCCTAAGCATTAACAGTTCGGTCAACAGACTTTTTGGAAAGGTGTTACAGGGTAGGCTCAGGGACAGTATTGGTGACAAAATCTTGGAAGACCAAAGCGGATTCACACCGGGGAAATCTTGCACAGATAACCTTTTTGTCCTGTAGCAGGTGATTAAAAAAAAAGATAGCAGTAGATCAAGAAGTCCATCTAGCATTTATTGATTTGGAGAAAGCGTACGACTCTATTCCCCGCAGCAAGATATGGGAAGTATTGAATATCTTAGAAGTAGATAGACCTTTGCTTAAGATAATAAAAGAGCTATATAAAGAAAATGAATCGTACGTTAAGATAGGACACAGGCTATCTAATCCAATTAACACCACAAAAGGGTTGGGACAAGGACGCAGCTTATCTCCTCTAATCTTCAACGCTTATGACGAAGTAGCCCTTAGGGAATGGAAGACGAAATGTCAAGGTAGGGGAATACCCATTGGGGACAACACACTATTTACCCTGAACTTTGCAGACGATCAGGTCGTGATTGCGCAGGACTCATACGATCTAGAGTTCATGACTAAGAGGCTTTATCAAGAATACAATAAATGGGGACTTCAGATTAGTCTAAAGAAGACCGAATACTTAGCTGTCAATTCCAATGCTTGTTTTGAAGTCTTCATTAATGATAACGTCCAAATTCAACAAGTAGACAAATTTAAATACCTGGGTGCCACTATCAACAACGAGGGTTTGGGCAAAGTAGAAATACAAACCCGAATTCAGAAGAGCAAACAAGTTATTGGATGTCTTAACAGCCTCTGGTGGGACCGAAACGTGTCTGCAACAACTAAAAAGAGACTTGGAAGAACATTGATGGAGTCAGTTCTTTGCTATGGTTCAGAGCTGTGGACTCTGAGTGCAGACGCGAAGCGCAAATTCCAAGTTGTTGAAATGGACTACCTTAGAAGAAGTGCAGGTATATCTAGGATGGAAAAAAAGACAAACATCGAGGTCAGACGTATCATGAATGCATCGGAGGAGACAGTACTGGATCGAATCGAAAAATCCAGCTTAAAATGGTTTGGACATGTTCTGCGTATGCCGGAGAACAGGTGGCCAAAAAGAGTTTTTCAATGGGCTCCCCAGAGCAGAAGAAAGAGAGGTAGACCTAGAAAATCCTGGAACGGAACGGTTACGGAAGCAATGGAAGCTCGTAACCTAGAAGCTGATGACGCTCTAAATCGAGATTTGTGGCGTAGGGTAACGGGAAGGCAGCAATAGGCTGTAGTTGGAAATGAGTATTAAATACTTAAACCAAATCCCGTTTATATATATGTAGGTTAAATGAAAGCATTTTATAACAATATATAGAATTATCCAGGATGGCCCCAAAAAAAGTTACACATCAAAGTTGTGTTTTTTCGATTAAACACTTGATCTTTTGATTGATTTTCGGATTCTAGAAAAAAATAAAGGTGAGTTTTATTAAAGAAGCATATACCAAAAATCTGAGGATTTTGACATATTTCACATTTTGTGAGAATGAAGATTAAATTTTAAATTTCGATAACAGCTACCTAAATATTAGTTGATCTTGTATCTAATGTATGTTAAACTAATGTATGTTAAACTAATGTATATATATGTAACTAATGTATGTTAAACCAAATTGAAATTTAACCCGAAAAGTTATACAGGGTGAGACAAATTAATATTGAACATTAGTCACTTTTACAGTGACTAATGTTAAAAGCTCCTTTATTTTAAATGGAACACCCAGTTTATTATTCCGGTGTTCAATGGGGAATTTATATATCTTCAAAATATTATTAAGGTTGCCTAACCCTCAGACAAAGATTTTTCTACATATTTTAATTTTTATGGTTTTGCATCAGTAGATCTTTATTATTTTAAAAATACCTTTTGTTAATTTAACAAAAATTAAAGATAGTAGAGTAAAATACTCAACGGTAATAAAAAGATACACGTTTAAAACATATTTTAATTATGACAGAATTAAAACTAGATATAAACCTATAATTATGTGACAAAAATCAGCTAGCTGAAATCAAATGCTCAAAATGCTTCCTTTCCTGTTAAATGCATAAAATGATTGTCTTCTCAGAAGGATTTCTTCATTTTAAAAGGCATATGTGGAGTTCTACCTTGAAAAGCAGCTACAATAATTTCTCTCATGTTGTCGACAATAGTTGGTCGAGTTTTGTAAACACTGTCTTTAACATAATATCCCAGTTAAAAAATCCAGACTAGATAAAATCAGGAGCATTTAAGTATTATATTAATTGGCGAAGGCGCACTACATTCACCAACTAATACGAGCCCTAACAGCTATATGTTGGGACAAGACCTTTTTTGCAATAAAAATAGTAATATGTTAAAACGACTCAATTTATTTTGTTTATTATTCTAAATTCAAACATTACAATATGATCTAGACAATTTTACTATATTTTTATAACATTGCAAACAAATCACTTTTGATAATAGCTTATTTTGCCAAAATCAAGCCAAATTTGCTGACAACTATATATTGGGACAACACAACAAGAAATTTGTTTAATACGGAGGTACATCACCTTTCGCCTTAACAACTGCCTGAACTCTTAATGGCATTGTATTTACCAAAGATTGGCACATTTCACGAGAAAAATTATCCCAAATTTCCTGCAGTTTTGTCCGCAAATCAAAAATTGTTCGTTGAGGGTGGTTTCTTAAATATTGCTTCATTTTATGCCACACGGTTTCTATAACATTGAAGTCCGGACTACTTGCAGGATGGGACAGAACTTTTATATTATTATTACCGAACCAATTTTTAGTTGATTTTGCTGAATGGCACGATGCTCCATCTTGTTGGAAAATATAGTCTTCGTTTGGAAACAATTCTTGAGCTCTAGGTAAAAGTGAGGTCTCAAGTATATGTTGATATTTTTGGGCATTAACAGTGCCATCTCTAAATTTTAATTTGCCCAAACCTCTTGCTGACATGCAACCTCAAACTATAATCCCCTTAGGAAATTTAACAACCCTCTTTATGCAATCTTTATGAAAGGCTTCTGCTTTATTTCGTATTATTCGTTTTCGATGATCTCCAACGCAAACATGAAATTTAGACTCATCGCTAAATATGACCTTATTTCAATCATTCAGTGTCCACAATAATTTAGATTTTGCCCAATTGTAGCGATTTTTCTTTTGAATTTCTGTCAGTAGTGGCTTTTCTTTGGCCTAAATAAGAATTTGTATCAATAATCTTCAGGTAATTGATTATCCACACAAAATAAAGTTTACCTTGTAAAACCCCAGACCACATTTATGGATATATTTTCGGCAACATTCTCTTGATATATTTAAACCAGTTACAGTATTCCATTCAACTGTTACTTCGCGAAGAGTACTTCTTCTCGCAGACTTGCAAATTTTTACTAAATTTCGTAAATCTCTTTGAGATACAACTTTTGGCCTTCCCGAATTTTACCTCTAACGTCTACATTGGCAAATTAGCCGTATTTTTTTTTATTATATTAAAGACCGTGGTTTTTGGAATACTTAAATCAGAAATTGAATCATCGAATTGTTTATCCCGTACTGTATTGACGAATGATAATTTCGCGTAGTTTTTGATTTGTAGCTTTTACACGGACCATTACTTTGAATTAAATAATTAACAAAATTGAAAATTAAAAAAATTAAATGTACTTACACTAAATCTCACTATTCAAAGTATCGAGTCACTTACAAGCTGTCAATGCTGAAGTAAACAGTTTGCGACATTTGTGACGTTTATAGCAAAGCCGCCTATGATGATATTAATTATTTAAAAATACTTGTCCCAACATTTAGTTGTCAGTAAATTTGTCCTTTTATGAACAAAATCCGCTAATGTAAATATGGATTGATTTACAAATTCATAAAAATATTGTCAAGTTGTTTTGGATATATGGCTATGTTTATATTTAAAAAATTAAACATATATTTTTCAGTCATTTTGAAACACCAGGGCAATAATTCCAAAATATGACCTTGTCCCAACATATAGTTGTTAGGGCTCGTAGAATCATATCAGTTCTTTCTGATGTAGGATAAGTTTACATTTTCAGCAAATTTCTGAGAAATTCTTTTCGAAAAACTGACAAAAAATGATAACTAGTTGTTAAAGTTGGACTAATTAGACAGCTATGTTGAAGTAACGTCAGACATATCACAGCCACCTAGATTTTAGCAAATAATTAATATCTACTCAGATCAAATCATGTAAATGAAAATATCTAGGAAAATCTTTGTTTGAGGGGTAGGCAACCTTGATAGTATTCTGAAGAGACATGAATTTTCCATTGAATATCGGAATAATATACTGGGTGTTCCATTTAAAATAAAAAAGTAACATGCTTTTAAAGGTAACCAATGTTCAATATTAATTTTGTCTCACCCTGGATCAAGTTTTAATTTTATTTAAAGTACACTCATTAATTTAATTACGTATTAGGCTATACTAGGTAAATTCCAATTTAGGTAGCTTTTATTGTAATTTAAAAATTGTTATTTATTTTTAGAAAATGTTAAATATGTCAAAAACCTCACATTTTATTCATTATACTTCTCTTATAAAACTCACCTTTATTTTTCTCTCAGAATCTGAAAATCAATTAACATTATAGATACCGGGTGTTGCATCGTCGAGCGGGACATAGGAAATCCCATGTAAATTTTAATGGGGTCAATTATTGGCTTCCCTAATTATTTTAGACAATAATTCTATTTAGGTTTATTGAAGAGCACTAAAACCCACATTCAAAAGAATAACTTTAGATATTTTTGATTAGCCTGTTTACGAGTTATCGCCGATTTCTTTTTAAATATTTCTCCTTTCTTATGGCCCTGTATTTACTTATGAGCACCAGTCAAGGTAAAAGATAACTGTTGTCATTTCAGAAATTTACCTATTTAGTGCTTTATTATTATTATTAAAAACTCATACCTACATCGAAAATATTAGCCATGAATTACAATACCGAAGAAAAAGTATTGATGATTAAATGGTATTATCAAGGAAATAGTTATCAAAAGGTGTCGGACATGTTTGCTGCTCTGTATCCGAATAGACCGATACCTAGAAAATCTACAATCGCAACGAATATTGATGAGACCAAAGGTACCCTAATAAATAACTGCAGATGTGAAGCAAGGCAGGAATAAAGAGAAGATGCAAGAAATGATACCGACTTGGAAGTTTTATTCTGCGTGGAAGAGAACGATGGAAAGATCAGCACAAGGAAACTTGAGGATGAAATAGAAATAGATCACACTACAGCGTTTCGAATTTTGAAACGACATAAATACTATTCCTTCAAATATGAAAAGCACCAAGAGATACGAGATGAGGACGAAATACGGCGGCAGGCGTTTTGTTTTGATATGATGGAAAGAGCAAACACGATAGGGAATGTTTAAAAAACATATGTTTCACTGACGAATGCACGTTTACCTTAAATAATGAACCCAATGTTCAAAATTATCGATATTGGAATAAACAAAACCAACACAGGTTTGTCGAAACACGGACGCAATATCCATAAGAAGAAAATGTTTGGGCAGGGATATTTGGACACAATATTATCGGGCCATTATTTCTTACGCGAAATTTAATTGCAGAATATTATTTGGAACTACTCGAAAATCATATTTTACCTGCTTTACATGATGCCGCTAGGGAAAATCAGGAAGTTTGGTATCAAATGGATGACTGCCCGGCACATAGTACCCTGGCTGTTCGGGAATATTTAGACAATAGTTTTAACGGAAACGTTATTGGCCTAAATCATACAGTAAATTGCCCAGCAAGGTCTACTGATATTTCGCCATATGATTTCTTTCTCTGGGGCCATTTAAAAAACAGGATATGCAAGGATAAAAAATACTCAAATCTAGACGAGTTAAAAAATGCTATTTCTGCCGAATGCAATAGAATTTCAGTTTACCAACTAACGAATGTAAGAAGAGAATTTTATGATCGCTGGGTTATTGTCTAGCAATCGATGGAGGAATATTTGAACATCTTCTTAAATCCGAAAGTTCTAACAATTTAATCGTACCTAAATTAATAAGTTATTGAATATTGTAATAATACTATAATTAACCTTGTAATTGATTACTTTATTTTACTTTAATTCATATTAATTTGTATTTATAAATACATCTTTAAGATTTCCGATGTAGGAATGAGTTTTCAATAATAATAAAGCACTAAATAGGTAAATTTCTGAACTGACAACTTCATTTGACAGTTATCTTTTACCTTGGCTGGTGCTCATAAGTAAATACAGGGCCATAAGAAAGGAGAAATATTTAAAAAGAAATCGGCGATAACTCGTAAACGAGCTAATCAAAAATATCTAAAGTTATTCTTTTGAATGTGGGTTTTAGTGCTCTTCAATAAACCTAAATAGAATTATTGTCTAAAATAATTCGGGAAGCCAATAATTGACCCATACAATACATATGCTTACAAAATTTCATCTCAATACAAACTGGCGTTCACCTTGGAGCCTTCGCGGCGTATGAGAGGCACCACACTGTATATAAAATATATGTATAGTTTTTTTATTGGGTATGAGGTTTATAATAGTAAATATATACCTATATACAATAAAATATAATAGTTTTTTAATTGTACTAAAAAACTGTTGGAATAAATTTAGCCCGTAATTTCTTTATGTCTTAGAATTATTAGAAGTCACTACTTATTCTCGTACATACACTAATATTACTGATATTCACTTTTAGCATGGTTATAAGAGTTTACCTAGTTCTGTTCTTTACGGCGGGTGCTATAGATTCGTACATGTTTATGGACATATTTGGTATGCATTACTACGTATTCTATGGGCCCAAATGTCTGCAAATATTTTTTCTTAGTATTGCTATCTGGTTGGTATTGACGTTTGCCGATAGTATTCGAGGAATGTTTACCGATATAAACGATAACTTAAAAATTACAATGGATAACTACAATTCAAACAAGGTAAACATTACGGTATGTATAACCCTATGATGAGTTTATTGTACTATATCTGAGGACCAGATTTTCTAAATGCATTTTGTCCATTTTCAACATTTTCAACCGAAGATGGTGATGAAACTATACAGGGTGGCCCATCGAAAACGTTCCGCTAGGCATAACGGCCAGGGTATTGTTTTTTTCAAAAAATCCAAAGACACGTCAATTTTGTTTGTGAGGGGGACAACTTTTGCCCCAAAAATGATTGCAAAATCTTCAACCCTCTAAGCGGAGGTGTCATCCCCCAACATTTTTAAATGGGAAGGGCGGTCAAGTGGCGCCGCAATGAAAAGAGCTTTTTATTCTCTATATTTCCCCGCTTCGTTTTTGAAAATCGGTCGAGTCATTGAGAAAATATGAAGGATTGAAATTTGAAAAGTTTATTTAAACATTTAGCAGAGTAAATGATAAGGATAAATTCCTTCGACCAATTTGCTGTTTTTTCATGGTTTTTTCTTACTATTTCTAGATGTTTACGCATTTTTTCACTTGCCACAAGGTTGAACGATCAGGTGCGGTAGTTGCTAGATAGCTGTTCTGTGACTTGTGACTGGGAAGTTCTTCTCAATATCGTTAAACTGACCCACTATAGAATTTCCAAAAATACCAGCCCATACGTTCAATTTCTGAGGGTTTTATGTGTGCACCTCGTGAAAATCCCTGGGGTTGTCCTCAGCCCAGTACCGACAGTTGTGCTGATTAACTACACCGTTCAAAAAGAAAGTACACTCATCCGAAAAACACACATTAAATAGGAAATTATTATCATTCGCCACTCGTTCACTCATAGTTTCACAAAATTGCAAGCGACGATCAAAATCGTCTTCGTTGAGGTCTTGTACCAACTGAATTTTGTACGGGTGGAACTTATGTTTTTTTAATATCCTTTGGACACTTGTACGATTCATGCCGGTCTCATTGGCTAATTTTCTTGTACTCAGCGTACTATCCATGACAACTTGGCCCAATACGAATACCTCCATAGCTTCATTTACTACAGAATTTTCCCTCTGCCTCTTTTTATTCATAACGAAACCAGTTTCGCGAAATTTTGCTACAAACTCGCGAACAATTTTGCCATAAAGGTGTTTGTGTTTGTCAGGATGGCGTTTATTGAATATCTGCGCAACCCGATTGCCACATTCATTATTTTTAAAATAATGTTGGATTATTTACACTTTTTCTGCAAGTGATTACACCATAATTGTTAAAAAGTTTAACGATATTGAGAAGAACTTCAACGCACAAGTCACAGAACAGATATCTACAGCAACTACCGCACCTGATCGTTGAACCTTGTGCCAAGTGAAAAAATGCGTAAACATCTAGAAATAATAAGAAAAAACAGCAAATTGGCCGAAGGAATTTATCCTTATCATTTACTCTGATAAATGTTTAAAATTTTTTTCAAATTTCAATCCTTCATATTTTCCCAACGTCTCGACCGATCTTCAAAAACGAAGCAGGAAAGTATAGAGAATAGAAAGCCCTTTTCATTGCGGTACCACTTGACCCCCCTTCCCATTTGAAAAAAAATGGGGGATGACACCCCCGCTTAGAGGGTTGAAGATTTTGCAATCATTTTTGGGGCAAAAGTTGCCCCCCTCACAAAAAAAAATTGACGTGTTTTTGAATTTTCTGAAAAAAAATTACCCTGGCCGTTATGCCTTCCGGAACATTTTCGATGGGCCACCCTGTATACACAGAGTACAGAGTTACGTTGTGTAAGCAAAATAAATAAAGACAATGGAAGTCTTTTAGGTTAAAATTTTCTATACCACCCGGTATATTACGCAAAGAATGTATACAGGGTGTTTCAAGTAACATGTGCCATCTCTCGTGGGGAGATTCCTCACGTAAAAATAAGATTTATTTTTCATATGAACATAGGTTCGATTGTGCTTTGTTTTGTAGCTACAAGGTGTTAAAATCTTAATAATCTTTTTATTTATTATAATTTTCTTTCAAGTACTTTTAATGATTCGAATGAAATTTTGAGGGTAAAAATTACTATAAGTGCTACATATTTTAATGCTAAGAAAGTGCCGATAAATTCATCAGGAACGTGCGAATGGGTTATCACTGGAATATTTTTCAAAAAATACATATATACATACAGCTATTACTCGCTAACGAGTATTCGACACACATCAGAAGATTGTCACGCAGGACGTTTTCTTTCATGAGCTTTTCTGTGACTGAAAAGCCCGATACGTGATGTTATCTGCCTACCACACTCCGGACATTCAAAAATATCGTTGCTTTGTTGCCTCTTTACTTTTTGGTTGTCTCTGTTAACTGAGTTTAAGTTAAAAAATATTAAGATTTTAACACCCTGTAGCTACGAAACAAAGCAGAATCAGACCTATGTTGATATGAGAAATAAATCATATTTTTACGTGAGGCATCTCCCCACGGAAGATAGCACATGTTTTTTGAAACACCCTGTAGAAACCCATATGTAGTATCAAAATCATTTTTTATTTTAGGATAAAATTAGAAATTTGAACACTAATGCTGATTCTGTTTCAACGGATAGTTTGGATGATATACGAAATCTTGCAAACTACCACATTCAAGTTTGTGATTTGCTGTACAGTTTTAATGAAATATTTGGCGTGGTTCTGTTTTTTAATATGTTAACAGCCATATCAAATTTTGTATGGGGCCTAACAGCTATTACATTTTTGGCTGTGTATAACACGCATTACGAGGGCAGTAGTATATCTCCATGGTTGTGTACTGCTGGTATCAATTGGTTGCTTCTGACTGTGGTAAGATATTTTTTTAAAACAAGCTCACTATAAATAAGATATAGGGTATTCCAATAAGAGGTTTCGGATTTCGATAAAGAATAAAATAAAAGTTTCATAACATACCTAAAAGTTATTTATGGCACTGCATAGCTGGACTATACAACACAATATTTGCCAAATGGCCACCACGACTTCTCTGGCAGCACACAATTCTTTTGTTGAAATTTTGCATATATTTCTGGAGTTATGCCACGAACTATTTGCCTAATTTCTTCTTCGGATTGTTTTCGTAAGCTTTGCTTTTCACATAGCCCTAAAAAATAATATAGCGGCGTCCCAGGCGCATGAAAACTGTTAGCCAATTTACTTCCCTATTCCTAGAGATACGCCTCCCTCCAAACAGTGTACGCAATAAATTCAATGTTTTACCTGCTCTATGACATGTCGCAACATTTTGTTGGAACCACATATTCTCTATCCATGTCCATTATTTGATCCCATAAAAAACATCAATCATTGTTAGGTATCGTTCTCCGTTTACTGTAACAGCTTGTTCGTTTTCATCTTCAAAAAATACGGCCCACATTGGGCCAGAAACAACTTAAAATGTGGAATAATTCAAAAAAATAAAATGGAGAAAACCCCTTTATTTTTAATTAATAATAGTTAAGAAAACTGTGCACTGAAAACGTCGAAACGTGGTTTATTTTATTCCGGGTGTGTAAAGATTTTGTTTACAAAGTACAAAGTGATTCCAAATATTTTAGAAGTTTGTGGCAGGTTTACAAGGGTGATACAAGTACTGTTCAGTTTATTTTATTTATTTGTACTTAATTTTAAACAATATGTAACATTATGATCACGGTTTAATGAAAAAACGTATCATTATAATATACTGATTGTTTTTCTTTTTTAGAAATATAGAAAAATAAGTGGGTCCTCCTCAAAGGGCCAGATGTCTGGGTTATATTTTTATTTCCTCAAATAGTCTAGTTTTCAAAATTAAATAGAGTTACTGCGACTTTTTGCGACTTCGTAAGATATGAACAATTATGTACATCAATACTATACAAAACACTGTTTGTATTAGCTGTGACTGGGAATAATTTCCATTCCCATTTTTTTTGTGTCTATACTATTTTGGAGTGAATTAAAATTAAGAAATCGAATAATGAAAAAATTGCCTATAAACATGTGTCCAGATCCGGAAATGCTTGCATATACTTTTCGAGATTCAGGGTGCCAAAATTTTATTTTTACTTTCGTTTTCTTCGTCTAATTTCCTACATAATTTCGATATTTAGATGAAAATTGGTATCAAGGAGTTTTTTGACGTATAACATGCATCAATTATTTCAAATCCAACTAGAAATATTATACAAGGTCTTACAAAAAAGTCACAAAACTTTAAATGAATGAAAATATATGTAGGTGGTGTTCTCCTCAAGTAAGAGTAAAATTAGGATAAATTTTAAATTTCTTATGTCAAAAAACCTCTAGATGCCAATTTTCATCTAAATATTGAAATTATATAGTATTATATTACTTTTTACATTACTTTTGATGTTCTATTTATTCCTTAAGTTTGAATTGAATTGCCAAGTCTAGAACACCCTGTATATCGATTAATCTTTAGTCTGCTCTATATAAAATGTTTAATTTAAGTGTTATTAATAAAAACTAACGATTTAAAAAAATATATTTGTCCATTTAATACGTAATTTTGGCCTAAAAAGTTCATCAGGAATGATACAAAAGGTTTTCAATATTATTGGTTCATTAGGGCCCACTGTGAGGCCCAATGGTACCCTTAGCCCAAAAACCGCACTAAATTGTGACACGTTTAGCATGACTCGGAGTTTCATGGCAAACCATTCAACAATTAAAAGAAGAAATTAGGTGAATAATTCATAACCTAACTCCAAAAATGTGTCCAGCAGTAATGGCAAATTTCAACTAAAGGATTGTGTGGTCTGCTAGAGAAGTCGTGGTGGGCATTTGGCAGATATTGTATTCCACGTATAATTGTATACTGTCCAGCTACGCACTACTATGACATATATTATTTGATCTTAATGGTCGTACAAATTAAAATTAATTGAATTTTTATCTCATTTCAATACCCAAAAACACATTACATTTAATTTTTGTATATATCTTATATAGTATGTACAGGGTGGGTCAAATTGGACGCTTTTAAAGGGAAACTCTCTTTTCTATAGGAGATAGACGAAAACTAATATCGGTGTCTGGAGCTCAATTTTCATCAAAAACATGATGGTGAACACCGCACATCAATATCTTTTACCGTTTCGTAGTTACGGGGTGTTTTTCAAAAATGTACATTTTTAACACCGCTGTACCTTTTTTGCTATGGAAAATTTTGTATTTCTATGAAAACATTTCCAAAGCACCTTTTTACGTAGAATTTAATGGCTTAAGTATATTTTTTTTAAATTAATAATTTAAGAGTTATCAACAGAAAAACTGATTTTTTATTTGGGACACCCTGTATATTTTTAATTAACTGAAAAGAACTTAAAATTACCTTTCCAAAAATGTAGCACACTTGATATTTTGTTATACTCCTCTTCGAAATACAGAATTTTTAAATGTTCGCAACTTTTAACTAGTAGGCTTTGGACCCCTTATTGATGATATGACCTTAATGGAACTCGAAACATATTTTTCCAGCAAGTCGAGGCACTGCCTCAGAACACTGAAGTTATCAGAAAATTTTTGTAGCCAATTTCAAGAATAATTGAATAGCTGACCAAGATCCCAGCCGTTGGCCGTCGCGCCGCCGGACTTAGTGAGTTAATGAATTCCGCGAGAAATGTTCAAAAACGGCCCCGTCTGTCCATAACAGAAGACGGTTGATATGTCGAACACCTGTAGCAAAATCTCGTGTCTTGGTTAGCTACTTATTTTTATTGTTATTAGATATAGTTTAAATGTATTGCTGTTGACTAAATATAGTTTAAATTGTTATAAAATTCTGCATCCCTCATTGCAAATATTATTTTCGTTTTAACTGACGATCAAATCAAAAATTGAGCTCCAGACACCGATATTAGTTTTCATCTATCTCCTATAACTGTTTCTGTGGTATAATATACCACTCTTAAAATACTTACATTTACTAAGACGTCTTCTATAGTCTATGTAATAAAAAGTATGTTCCAATAAACGCGGTTTCTATTCACTCGGAGTTTTCAAGGAACGTAATCCCCGCGTAAAACGAGGAGAATATACTTAATCATTTTACTAATTACTAACTATTAACGTTGTTTTTAGGGTCTGAGCTACCTTCAAGCCTTCATCGGAGCCGCAGTTATAAAGGTTTCCAATAAAATATCATTCAACTGTTACAATTTACTGGACACCTTAGATAAAGGCGACGACAAAAACAAGAATGCAAAGATTCATTTGAATAACATAATTAGAGAAATCGAAACGAGAAAACCTACGTTGAAGGCAGGCGGATTCTATGTAATCGATTACCAGTTCTTAGGACACGTTATATCGCACGCTGCAACGTATTCTATTGTGACCACTCAATTTATTTTAGAGGCAAGGAAAAAACAGCCAGCAGAATTATCAATCCAGATTCGGGAGATATGAATATATCGTTTTACTCATCAGATTTCATTAAATGAATTACTCAGTGGTGGCTTAATCATGAAGTCAAATGGTCAACACCCCCAAAAAAATCAGTAGAAAATTAGAAAAACTTATTTAAATTATACTTTTTGTAAATCACTTTTTTTATCCTAAAATATTCAAAACTATTCCCAATTTATCCAATTTTCGTTTGAAAACATTTTATTTTACCCATTTTCTCTACTGCCGCGGCCGCACAATGGGCAAAAATCCAGAAGTATGTTGCAAAAATTCTTTTTTTGTATGATTTTATTCAAATTTGGTAAAAACATTCTATGCCAGTAGGCCGTGAACCCTGTTAGTTTTGGCTGACTTGAGAGTGGTTGGGGGTGGTGGAGGGGATTCATAAAATGGAAAAATCATCTTTTGACTAATACAGCTACCAAAATGCGGTAAGAATATTTTACATTTCACCAAATTTTACGATTTTGGGCAGAGCCAAGATGAAACAGACAAATATTGAGCAATTACTACTCCTCCGCCATATACAGGGTTTGTTTTATATATTGACATCCTCTGTATCTTTTTTATTCGACGTTTTCGAAAAAAGTGTCTTGAATAAAAGTTTAATGGTCTCGAATACATTTTTCAAAACAGTCTTCTTTGCATATACAGGGTGTCTTAGAAATCCTGTGTTTGGCCCAACTTTCTTATTTCAAATTAGTACCCAATTTTTTATTTGATTTTTATTTTCTCCTAAAAATCCTAATTACTTTTTTGTAGCATAGCCTATACCTAATTTGAAATAAGATAGTTGAACCACGCCCAGACTTTTTGAAGCACTTTGTATATGCGAAATAGACTTTTTTAGCAAATTTATTCCAAACCACTTTCACTTGAGACAGTTTTCGGAAACGTCAAATAAAAAAGAAAAAGGGGGTGTCAATGTATAAAAGAAAACCCTAGTATACTAATCCAATCGAACTTTTATTCAAGATTGTTTGTCATTTGAATAAGTTGGGTCTCTAATAATACCAGACAATATGTGAACAATATTTTATTACTATATTTTAAATAAGTAATAATATTCTGAGAATTAAACAATGACGATTTAGAAAATAACAGAACTTATACCTATTAAAAATATCTAAATTTTATTTTACCACCTACTATTTACTGATATTTTGTTTTATAACAGCTGGAAGCAATGGTCATGAAGTGAACATTTTTAAATCTGAAAGAAAAATCCATTTCATTTAATTTAAAAAATTAGGTACTGTCAAAATTTGTCAATTTGTCAAAAAATGTCATTTGACATTTATGACATACCTCTTCGGAAATCTTGAGAAAAGTTACGTAACTTTATATTTCAAGTTCTTCTCTAGCTCTAGCTACTATAACAATTAATTTATGAAGTATCCACATAAAGGATGTTACTATACACATACGCATGGAGGCTTACGCTTGCAATAAATTTAATGTTGCGATTTTTTGCGATTTTTTTGACTTAACTTTTCTAAGATAGAATATATGCCACTATCAAAAAAACCTTAAATGATTATGTTCTACTTTGACCTTTACCTAGTTTTTATCCAAAAAATCAAAATAAAAGATACTTTTTTACTTACTTTCACATTAAATTTACCGCAATCGGGAATCTACGTAAAACACGTTATGACAATTTTACAATAATTATTGACAGTAAGCTTAGGTCGTCCGATTCAATTGTTATAATACTGTGTCACTTGAATGCAACGCCTACTATTTAAAAAATTGTAGAAAAAAGGCAGTTATTGGACACAAATTAACTGAAAATATAGGTTTTGCGCAAAGTTCGTTTTACAGCCTCTCGAAAGAGACTCCGAATATGTTTTTTTGTTAGTTTTATGTGGTTTCCTCTTAACTAATATGTTTCCAATATAATGTTATTGCCATAAATGCTAACTGTGGATGTTATTTTTTGCAACTTGGTTTGGACATATTGCCTACTGTGGGCCGGTCAAAATTTCATTTTGTCCTTCGTTCCCGCTATGTTTTACACGTATTAAACTCCAAGTGCCGCGGCTCGTGACGCCAACAAGGTAAGGTATACTAGATTAGGTATAGAAAATATAATGGGCTAAGGTGCAATAGATATAGTTTATATTGGCCATTGACCGCGTCATGCATAAAAGGATTTCTAAGGTAGTCCACTTTATATACACTTGTATTTGGCAGTTTACTGACAGACGATATAAAAAGTGGCGGTTTTTGTCTTTGTCTAGAAACCAGCGTATTATTATTGTAATTTGTAATAATGTTTATTAGTTGAGAATCAATATAGTTGGTGAAATATCGAGTGCATTATCTCTATATAAATATATCACAGGATTTCAGTCATATCGCTGGAAAAATTTCGCCGTTTGGGCAGTTTGGGTCTCTATAAAAACTCAAATTATAAAACAACCTAGGAAGAATGAATTAACTTAAAATAAAAAAAAAATGTGAAATAAAACTTTTAGAAATGTGTATGTGTATATATGTATTTATATTTTTGTGACATTATTATTTAAGTGTCTTTTAATTCCTACCGTGGAAAATTTGTTTAAAGAACATGGCGGACTGGATTTTTAGTGAAATGGTACTTGACCACCTGTTTTGAATTGAAAGATTTTTGTGCGTGGATCGATGCAGATTAATTAGCTAAAATTTTTAGTATACTTAGTTTGCCAAAAAAAATACATACAGAGAGAGAAAAAAATATAAAAACCGATTTTTTCACCACTTAGCTAATAAATTAAAATCTACTTTAAATCAATAAATCTCCAAAACTACTGAACGAAAGTACATGACATCTTATATCATTAAAAAGGGAATTGAAAGACCTTTCACATGAGGTATCACTCGGCCCCCCTTTCCATTTAAGAATTTAGGGGTGGCACCTCCCCCGCCTTGGGGGTTGTAGGTGTGAAAGTTATTTTATGATATTTTTTTTCCTCGAAAACTAAATCGACGTGTCCGAGCGTTTTACCAAATTTTAATTTTAAACGCGAAAAATTGGGGTGGAAAGTTTCCATTGACCCACCCTGTATAATAGCTTTGTTAGATCAAATAAATAAGGAAAAACTTTAGAACAGAATATTTCAACAGAAAAATAAAATATATGCTTTAGTTAACACTAGTTAAATAATAAAGAAACATTTACTTTGCCTTTAATAACATTCTTTGTCACAATAACCAAAATTTACAAAGCAAAATAACATCAATGCGTATCGAATGGTGGTTTAATAGTTATTTTTTATACAAGACGATAAGATGGTATTTTATCGTATTTTATCGACCGAAAAGATTGATTGATGAATTAATTTCGGGAGACTATAATGCAATTTTATCGTCTTGTATAAAACAATATTTTTTTCCATAGCGAGTTACGTTTTAAAAAATATTCAGAAATTATTATTTCAAGGAATTTATTACGAGTAGAAAAAATATTGTGCTGGTTTCGAGTGGGTTTCTTTGTAATTTGACAAATAAATAAAGCTGTCTCTTTAGTTGTCAGTTTTGAGTCAATATTTTTTAATTCTCTTTCGTGTCGATTGCTGATTGAATTGGAGCCAGAAATGGCTTAAAACGAAATAAGTAAATTACCAACAGATATTCAGGCTGAGGCGACCAAACTACTTCCATTTAAATCCTTAATAACTTATGAAAAGGAATACAAATATTTTCCATTAAAAGAAGCCATTAAAAAACTAGCGAGAAGAAATAAAGTTTTTAACCCATCCTCGCTGTTAAAGTATCATTTAATCTACCCTAGTGGTTAAAGTACTATTTTATCTACTATTTTTGATAGATATAAGGCAATTTAAAAAAAAAAAGCTATTTTTTAACATACCTAACTTCTCTATTCGTTGTCCGATTTCCCTCTCCCTAGTTTGGGAATAATATTATAAAAATCAATAATTTTATTACGTATAAAGAGTGCCTTAAAAATTAATATTTGAATTTTAAGAAATATGTTTATTTTTAAATAGTGAACATATTTCTTCATACATCACACTAATTAGTCTTAATTTTGACAAGTCGTAATTATCATCGATTATCATTCCCAACCCGTCTTTGACGCCGATTTTTTTTTCAACCATACGGTATTATTTGTCTGAGATCTAACCTAATATTGTTCTTCACAGTGCAGTGCATTTTCATTATGGAGCAAACCAAACAAGCTACACCCAGTAATTTCTAATCTTATCGTAGTCTAAGCGCATTATTCACCTAGACAGAAGTTTAGTTGGTCGCAGTTAGACCACAACGGATAATTAGCGTAGCTTAACCTGACGTTCAAATCGTATGAAATGGGTCGGCTTTTAACACAGTCCAACTTGCGAATTTCGAATTATTTCCGACGTAGGTTTGGAGAGGTTGTTTGTCGAGCTTGGTGTAGCTAATTCGAATTAGTTTATTGCCGAGTTTATGTATAGAGGATGACTTGCAGGTATTTTTGCCCCTTGGGCAAAGTTGCCATTGAGATGTTTACCAAGATGCCATCAAAAAAGTTTTAAAAATTTCAAGGATTGCTGAGTTTTTTTGAAAAAAAAACGATTTTGTTAAAACTTAATTTTGTTGTTTCTTCTCGTTTTTTTTTTAGAAAATCAAAAAACGAATTGCATATTCTCATAGCCACTTTATTAGGGCTATCTGACAGTATTTTTAGATTTTCAAATTAGCCGATAATTTGTGAGATACAGAGGCAAATTAATTTTTTTTTTAATTCGGAATTGCATTTTTTATTTCAGGTTTTGAAAGAACTCGGTCTCCTGAGTACAATGATGTGCCACACTTAATATTTTTTTTTCTGACATTTAAACACAATTTATTTAAACTAATTTCAGTCTGTTTTTTTTAATATTTAATCTATTTATCGTTACAATATTGATAAGATTTCAAACTTAAAAATGGCGTGGCGTAAAGCATTGAATACGGAAAATCAAATGCAATAAAATAATATAAAATAAATAACATAAATATAATACTAGGTTTTTCCCGCGACTACGTTCGCGTTACACCTCGAATAGGTCATGCATTGATTTAAATGATTTACTTCTTTGTATATAGAGCAAGTGAGCCTTACAAATGCACTATTTAAACTATGTTTTTAAGAGTTTTAGAGCTACTCGTATTTCATATGAAAGTTATCTATTGTCGATTTTCTGGGTATTAGAATTTAGAATAAGTGGGAGGGGGGTTAATCTCTGAGACCTTAAAGATCTATTGTGTCCCCCTTTCTTGAGTTATAACTCATCATACAGTCCCAAGACTTCCTACGGAGACCCGTGTCCCTCACAGTCGAGGAGCTACGACCCAGGCCGGGTAGACGAAACGGTAGCTTGTGTCGCCTGTTGGGTTTAGAGGTAGGTGGTAGGCTCCCGACCCTTGGAGGAGGTGGTAGCTTGTATGCCACTTGCGGAGCATGGTCTCACGCAAGTGTCAGCCACCTCTCCTGTAGTTCTCTTTGGGTTTGGCCCCTTGGAACTTTCATTGTTACTGTTCCCAGTGTCGCTAGGGGGTTTCCCCACAGCTTCACCGGTGATGTTTTTATTACTATTATTACCAGATCTCATAGTATTCCTATGAGTCGCTAGGGACAGTCGGTCCACTTCTACAGAGCCCCGCATGTAGAAGTAAGGGGTAAAATACAATGGGGTGCCCCCCGGTGCCCCAAGGTTGAGGCTGTCCGTAGCCCCGCCCGGTATCGTTATATGTCTTGGTGCAATTCCCTGGCCACGACACTACAGTCAGGGACAAGACGATGAGTGAGATGCTTCTTAGACCAAGCCAAGTGCTAAGGGGATTCCCCCCCAGCACCTGACCAGGAGCTTCCCCACCAACGACAAGGTCTTGCATCTCCTAGGGGAAGTGCATCTCCTAGGGGAAGTTCTGGGTATTATACAGGGCAAGTCTGTCTTACTTGTAAATAATTTGCCGGTATTTCATTTTGTTAAATTACCTATACTATTTTTCATTACCTATCATTAAAGTTTGAGTAGCAGGCAATCGTCCTCTAATTAAACCACCCTTTTCTTAAATAAATGAAAATGAAACCATTTTGGATTAAAGATCCAGATGATTTCTTATCAATAAACAAAAGATGTTATCGTGGGGACTATAATAAAAAAGACAAAATAGAATTTTAAAATAAATAAAAAAGAGGAATGAAATTATTGGGCAAAGCTACAGTAAGATTAGCCATGAAACATGACTAAAATACGACTACCCGTAGACACTTAGTGTTTCTGCCTTCCGGCTTGATCAATCTTTTTCAGGATCGCTAGTTCATCGTTGCTGATTCCTCCGGTATTCTTTCTTCTTTTTTATTATAGTCCCTACGATAACATCTTTTGTTTATTGATATTTCTTATCATTATCTTCATCATTTATGGCATAAAGAGTATAGTTTTTGTACCAGGTGGCCAACTAAGAATGGACGCCGGCTGTATCTCAGAAACTACTTATCGTATAACTTTGGGAAAAAAATTCTAAGAAGTAAATCGACCAAGATAAATCGCTGGAAATTATTTTCAAGTTCGAAAAATGTCCGCTAGGGGGCGTTTCTCTGATAGCCAATCAGAAAACAGGGTTTTCCTCAAAAATATGCAGGTGAACAGGTATTTTTAATATTACTATTGTAATCATCGAGAAATTTGTATTTTTTTCGATATAGAATGTTTTGCTCTATCTCATAAAATAAAGTGGTGGGGGAAGGTTATACTAGCTTTTATTAAAATAAGTATAACTCTGGTTTAGGTTAACCGATTTAAACAAGCTAGGGCTCGTTTAAAAGAGCTTTTCTTCCTTAATGATATCCTGTATAAATTTTGTTTCCCTAATTTTTTTTGTGGTAGCTAGAGGGCGCTGTTCGACATCATAACAGATATTGCGCTTTTGCATAAAAAATTTAAATAGGAGGCTATATTTCTCTTTGCACAGTTAAATAGAGCATAAAATTTCCAAAATATCAGCGCAAACGGTAACTTTCTATCTTCTCTCTAACCCGAAATATTAAGAGAAAAAATCATGTTGGGCTGCCGCTTAGGATTATATGGTCTAAAAATTAGAGTAGTAGGCTATGAAACAAAAAGAGGTAAATTGGTTACATCAAAATATCAAAAGGTATATTTTAAATTCATTTTAATACCATTTAATTGTTATCTATCCATTCTTCGGTCTTGATTCGACCCCATAAATTAAAACCAAGGCATATTGAACCCGATGACCTAGCTGGCCATGGAAATATGCCGCTCCAGCGTCTCTATCTACTAAAGTAAGTCGTATCCAAGAAGCCCCACACATTCATAGCAGAAAAAGCGACCAAGCTGCACCAACTGCATCATCTACACCAACTGCATTCATGCTGATGAAATTGCAACAAATGCAATTTCATCATGATGGATCCTCTAACAAAATTGGCAATTCATCTCTTAGAAATTATGGATTGTTCATTTCATTCAGATATTTAAAAAAGTCCAATCATTCGCCATCCTAGAATTTCTGACTAAATATGTACCGACTAACGGTCTTGGTGCTGAACTACTTGCATTCAAGGTAGATTTGGACCAGTAGTGCATATTGTTAAAATTCGCATCTTAACAACGGCTTTATATGAGAAGTGACTCAAACGACATGAACTTTATAATATAATAATAAACAACACAAACAACAGATAAAACACGAAAACAAGTGAAATCAAGGACGAACTTGGATTAATAGCTAAATGACATGACAAGAAATAAACCCCTAGTTTTCGGCCATACGAAATTTGTTATTGTTCAAAACAATATGGCGGCACAAAATTCCTAGAAATTTTATTAAAATTATCGATTGTCCGACTTTTAGACATTTTAATCTGAGACCTACGTATAATTAACCAAGAAATTCATAAAAATTATGTGGATGGACGATAATGTTACATAAACACGTTTAAAAATTTATGAAGTCATTTTTTTAAAGAAAACGCCCGAAATTCGAATGCATGAAAACTGAACTAAAACGTTTTGATATTTTAACGTAACCAATTTACTTTTTTTTGTTTCCTAGCCTACTACTATAATTTTTAGACCATATAACCCTAAGCGACAGCCTAACATGATTTGTTCTCTTAATATCTCCGGTTAGAGACAAGATAGAAAGTTGCGGTTTGCGCTGATATTTTGGAAATTATGTGCTCTATTTAACTGCGTAAAAAGAAATATAGCCTCCTATTTAATTTTTTTATGCAAAAGCGCAATATCTGTTATGATTTCAAACAGCGCCCTCTAGCTAACACGAAAAAAATTATGGAAACAAAATTTATACAGGATATAATTAAGGAAGAAAAGCTCTTTTAAACGAGCCCTAGTTTGTTTAAATCGGTTAACCCAAACCAGAGTTATTCTTATTTTAATAAAAGCTAGTATAACCTTCCCATATACCACTTTATTTTATGAGATAGAGCAAAACACTCTATATAAAAAAAAATACAAATTTCTCGATGATTACAATAGTAATATTAAAAATACCTGTTCATCTGCATATTTTTGAGAAAACCCCTGTTTTCTGATTGGCTATCAGAGAAACGCCCCCTAGCGGACATTTTTCGAACTTGAAAATGATTTCCAGCGATTTCTCTTGGTCGATTTACTTATAAGAATTTTTTTCCCAAAGTTATACGATAAGTAGTTTCTGAGATACAGCCGGCGTCCATTCTTAGTTGGCCACCCGGTACTTTAACAGCGGATTTATAACAAGTTTACAAAATAAAATAGAAAAAAACACATTGTCACAATTAACAAATATACATTACCAAACAAACTTATTTTAATTAAAGAATTAGCATAATATAATATTAAAATTATACAGGGTTGTTCACCACATACGACACGGAGTATTGTAGCTAAACGATGAGATTTTTACAAATTGTAAGTTTGGGGTTCGTTGAAGGACTATTAGAGCTACAATTTAAAAATATTTTTACAAGATACAGAGTGTCCCAAATAAATAAAAAATATCAAAGTTGTATTTTTTTAAATGGAACACTCTGTATATTATTACATTTTTAGTTTCTACGATTAAAATAAAGATAAATTTGATTACGGTTTATTATGCTTAAACCTTACCGTTTTTGAAATATTTTCAATTTTGTGAAATTGCAGTAAAATTTTAAAGCTTCATTTCTCCAAGGGTATCAATGTTTTTAATACTAAATATTTAATAAAGTTTATTTATTGATCAGTTATTGTGTTGCAATAATAAAAAAAAAAAATGTTACCTTATACAGAGTGTCTAAAATTTATTTTAAATAATTATTAGCTTCAAACGGCAATAACTTCTTTAATTTAAATGGAATAGCCTGTATATTTTAGGAAAATCAGATGCACAATTAAATTGTCTATCAAATTGTATTATACTATTTTTTACCTATCCCTTCAAGTTTTTCGTTGAAAATGCATTTTCTTATAATTTAGACCTCATTTATCAATATATCCATGGAATATTATTGACATTTTAGATTGTTTTTAAAGCAACAAATGTACAAAATGAACAGACTAGTAATATTATCGTTTTAGCAAAACGATAATATTACTAACCAAATTTAATATGCAAAAAGAAAACTATTTAAATCTTTATAAAGAGTATACCATTAATTAAATATAACACCATTATTTCCGCCCATATACCTAATTAATTACATACTTAATTGTGTTCGTTAATAAATTATTATAAATAAATGTGGTTTGAGTGAGAAATCAATATAATAATAAGTTATCAAATTAAAGTCTCTGTTGTTATAAATAAACATTTATTAAAAAAAAAATGAAATATCATTTTTAAGGTGTTACTTTTATCACACTGTCTAATGCCCATACAAAATTCAGTTTTTTAGTATTTGGAGCATTTATTATTAATCAACGCAAACAGTCAGTTAATGTAGTTTGAATACTGGAATCATATTAATTGATCCTCTTTAACAAATATTTAAACAGTTTTTTATTTTTTAATGAAATAAACGAATTATATCGACAATATTAGTATCTGTACTCTTTAAAAGTTTGGTACATCTTTAAAAAATAATCTAAAATGTCAATAGTCCATGGGTATATTGATAAATAAGTTTTAAATTACAAGAAAATGCATTTTCTACGGAAACTTAAAGAGATAGGTAAAAAAATGGTATAATATAATTTGATAGACAATTAAATTGTTGCATCTGATTCTCGTAAAATATACAGGGTGTTCCATTTAAATTAAACAAGTTATTGCCGTTTGAGCTAATAATTATTTAAAATAAATTTTTAGACACTGCTGTATAAGGTAGTATTATTTTATTATTGCAACACAATAACTGATCAGTAAGTAAACTTCAGTAAAT
This sequence comes from Sitophilus oryzae, assembly GCF_002938485.1. NCBI lineage: Eukaryota > Metazoa > Arthropoda > Insecta > Coleoptera > Curculionidae > Sitophilus > Sitophilus oryzae. The sequence goes on along the minus strand of NW_022146184.1, from coordinate 80,227 downwards.
ATTTAGTATTAAAAACTTTGATACCCTTGGAGAAATGAAGCCTTAAAATTTTTACTGCAATTTCACAAAATTGAAAATATTTCAAAAACGGTAGTTTAAGTATAATAAACCTTAATCAAATTTACCTGTTTAATCGTAAAACTAAAAATGTAATAATATACAGGGTGTTCCGTTTAAAAAAAATACAACTTTGATATTTTTTACTTATTTGGGACACTCTGTAGCTTGTAAAATTATTTTTAAATTGTACCTCTAATAGTCCTTCATCGAACCCAAAACTTACAATTTGTAAAAATCTCATCGTTTAGCTACAATACTCCGTGTCGTATGTGGTGAACAACCCTGTAGAAAAAACCACGGTTGATTAATATACTATCAGCAATATCTATCAAGTTAGTTCCATAGAAGTAATCAGCATCATCCTAATGACACGTTGTTACTCAAAGAATATTAGAGTGTTTAATTATAATTACGTATGAATATTGAATATGCACGTAATTAAGTTACGTTATAGATACACACCATGAGATATCTAAATGGGTTTTTATGATAATTAACTCAGATAGCATCACGCTATAGAATCAATTCTCTCGAGAAAAACATTCATTTTTCCAGTGTTAATAATACTTCTAAACACACGTTTTTCTTCAACGAAAATTATAAAAATGAGTCGCGTAGATCCATTCCTCAAAAAGTTCTTTGATTCCAAGCAACATTACCCCGAGAAAGTATTTAGTCAAAAGCTTTACCAAAAGAACGATCTTAAGATTTTTAAATGTATCGTTTATTTCCTGGGGCACAAAACTTTGACTGGCGGCATTCAACTGGGATGCGCCTTTTTTCATTTATTTGGTTTAATCTATTCACTGTATGGAAGATTTGCAGTTTTTTACCCAGTCAACAACATCGAGAGCAACGTATCCAAATTCGTCGATTGTTTTAGCGAGATTTTACTTGTAACTACAAATATTTTCTGCCTGTACAACATATTCAAAGGAACTGTTTTACGCGACTTGATAGAATACATACACAAATTTAAAGCCGATTTGGTCGGCTGTACTAAAGTATTTCGAAATGGTATGATAGCTTTGCATATATTTACGCTAATTCCTATAGCCGTGAATTGTTACGTACTGGCTTACGAACTTGGATGGAACTTGTATCAGTACGTGATAGCCAGAGATTTCGAATACTATTTTTTTAATATGGTTAGTACCTCTACGATGATATTTGTGCAAAAGATAAAGTTCAGATATACCGGATTGAGAGAACAGTTGCTTGATGTTGAAAAAGGGTTTTTCCTTTCCCATATTCCCAATGAAAACATGTCGAAAATCAAGAATTTAGGTACTGCAAACTCAACTGAGAAATGTATGGAAAAACTGATATATGTTACAGAACATCACAACATGATAAGCGATCTATTGGATAGATTTAATAAAGCTTTTAAAGCTAGTATGGCACTGATAATTTTAACGTTTATTGGAAATATTGTTTGGTATTTTGCGATTTTGATTGAATTCAGTACCAAACCTAGATTAGTAGGCGGGAAAGATTTGCGTGCATTAGTTCTGATTTGCTACATTTTGATGATTCTTGTAACTGCTGTAAGTATTAATTAGCTTATATTAATATTTGCCTTAGTAACCTATTCCATGTTCATTTATTTAGTTTGTAATTTAAAATATAAATCTAAGTGTAATAATGGTATAATTAGTAAATTATTCTCATGACTGATGAAACGAAAGAAGTTCTCAATGAAAAAAGAGAAATCGAAGAACAGCATAAATAGAATAAAATTTAACAATAAGAAAGAAGATTCACAACATTACCCCGAGAAAATATTTAGTCAAAAGCTTTACCAAAAGAACGATCTTAAGATTTTTAAATGTATCGTTTATTTCCTGGGGCACTAAACTTTGACTGGCGGCATTCAACTGGGATGCACCTTTTTTCATTTATTTGGTTTAATCTATTCACTGTATGGAAGATTTGCAGTTTTTTACCCAGTCAACAACATCGAGAGCAACGTATCCAAATTCGTCGATTGTTTTAGCGAGATTTTACTTGTAACTACGAATATTTTCTGCCTGTACAACATATTCAAAGGAACTGTTTTACGCGACTTGGTAGAATACATACACAAATTTAAAGCCGATTTGGTCGGCTGTACTAAAGTATTTCGAAATGGTATGATAGCTTTGCATATATTTACGCTAATTCCTATAGCCGTGAATTGTTACGTACTGGCTTACGAACTTGGATGGAACTTGTATCAGTACGTGATAGCCAGAGATTTCGAATACTACTTTTCTAATATGGTTAGTACCTCTACGATGATATTTGTGCAAAAGATAAAGTTCAGATATAGCGGATTGAGAGAACAGTTGCTTGATGTTGAAAAAAAGTTTTTCCTTTTCCATATTCCCAATGGAAACATCTCGAAAATCAAGAATTTAGGTACTACAAACTCAACTGAGAAATGTATGGAAAAACTGATATATGTTACAGAACATCACAACATGATAAGCGATCTATTGGATAGATTTAATAAAGCTTTTAAAGCTAGTATGGCACTGATAATTTTAACGTTTATTGGAAATATTCTTTGGTATTTTGCGATTTTGATTGAATTCAGTACCAAACCTAGATTAGTAGGCGGGAAAGATTTGCGTGCATTAGTTCTGATTTGCTACATTTTGATGATTCTTGTAACTGCTGTAAGTATTAATTAGCTTATATTAATATTTGCCTTAGTAACCTATTCCATGTTCATTTATTTAGTTTCTAATTTAAAATATAAATCTAAGTGTAATAATGGTATAATTAGTAAGTTATTCTCATGACTGATGAGACGAAAGAAGATCTCAAGGAAAGAAGAGAAATCGAAGAACAGCATAAATAGAATAGAATTTAACAATAAGAAAGAAGATTGCAGAAGACATTCAAAAACTACAACGAAAAACTGTAATCGAACAGCATTACCCCGAGAAAATATTTAGTCAAAAGCTTTACCAAAAGAACGATCTTAAGATTTTTAAATGTATCGTTTATTTCCTGGGGCACAAAACTTTGACTGGCGGCATTCAACTGGGATGCGCCTTTTTTCATTTATTTGGTTTAATCTATTCACTGTATGGAAGATTTGCAGTTTTTTACCCAGTCAACAATATCGAGAGCAACGTATCCAAATTCGTCGATTGTTTTAGCGAGACTTTACTTGTAACTACGAATATTTTCTGCCTGTACAACATATTCAAAGGAACTGTTTTACGCGACTTGGTAGAATACATACACAAATTTAAAGCCGATTTGGTCGGCTGTACTAAAGTATTTCGAAATGGTATGATAGCTTTGCATATATTTACGCTAATTCCTATAGCCGTGAATTGTTACGTACTGGCTTACGAACTTGGATGGAACTTGTATCAGTACGTGATAGCCAGAGATTTCGAATACTACTTTTCTAATATGGTTAGTACCTCTACGATGATATTTGTGCAAAAGATAAAGTTCAGATATAGCGGATTGAGAGAACAGTTGCTTGATGTTGAAAAAGAGTTTTTCCTTTCCCATATTCCCAATGAAAACATCTCGAAAATCAAGAATTTAGGTACTGCAAACTCAACTGAGAAATGTATGGAAAAACTGATATATGTTACAGAACATCACAACATGATAAGCGATCTATTGGATAGATTTAATAAAGCTTTTAAAGCTAGTATGGCACTGATAATTTTTACGTTTATTGGAAATATTCTTTGGTATTTTGCGATTTTGATTGAATTCAGTACCAAACCTAGATTAGTAGGCGGGAAAGATTTGCGTGCATTAGTTTTGATTTGCTACGTTTTGATGATTCTTGTAACTGCTGTAAGTATTAATTAGCTTATATTAATATTTGCCTTAGTAACCTATTCCATGTTCATTTATTTAGTTTCTAATTTAAAATATAAATCTAAGTGTAATAATGGTATAATTAGTAAGTTATTCTCATGACTGATGAGACGAAAGAAGATCTCAAGGAAAGAAGAGAAATCGAAGAACAGCATAAATAGAATAGAATTTAAATAAGAAAGAAGATTGCAGAAGACATTCAAAACTACAACGAAAAACTGCAATCGAACAGCATTACCCCGAGAAAATATTTAGTCAAAAGCTTTACCAAAAGAACGATCTTAAGATTTTTAAATGTATCGTTTATTTCCTGGGGCACAAAACTTTGACTGGCGGCATTCAACTGGGATGCGTCTTTTTTCATTTATTTGGTTTAATCTATTCACTGTATGGAAGATTTGCAGTTTTTTACCCAGTCAACAACATCGAGAGCAATGTATCCAAATTCGTCGATTGTTTTAGCGAGATTTTACTTGTAACTACGAATATTTTCTGCCTGTACAACATATTCAAAGGAACTGTTTTACGCGACTTGGTAGAATACATACACAAATTTAAAGCCGATATGGTCGGCTGTACTAAAGTATTTCGAAATGGTATGATAGCTTTGCATATATTTACGCTAATTCCTATAGCCGTTAATTGTTACGTATTGGCTTACGAACTTGGATGGAACTTGTATCAGTACGTGATAGCCAGAGATTTCGAATACTATTTTTTTAATATGGTTAGTACCTCTACCATGATATTTGTGCAAAAGATAAAGTTCAGATATAGCGGATTGAGAGAACAGTTGCTTGATGTTGAAAAAGAGTTTTTCCTTTCCCATATTCCCAATGAAAACATCTCGAAAATCAAGAATTTAGGTACTGCAAACTCAACTGAGAAATGTATGGAAAAACTGATATATGTTACAGAACATCACAACATGATAAGCGATCTATTGGATAGATTTAATAAAGCTTTTAAAGCTAGTATGGCACTGATAATTTTAACATTTATTGGAAATATTCTTTGGTATTTTGCGATTTTGATTGAATTCAGTACCAAACCTAGATTAGTAGGCGGGAAAGATTTGCGTGCATTAGTTTTGATTTGCTACGTTTTGATGATTCTTGTAACTGCTGTAAGTATTAATTAGCTTATATTAATATTTGCCTTAGTAACCTATTCCATGTTCATTTATTTAGTTTCTAATTTAAAATATAAATCTAAGTGTAATAATGGTATAATTAGTAAGTTATTCTCATGACTGATGAGACGAAAGAAGTTCTCAATGAAAGAAGAGAAATCGAAGAACAGCATAAATAGAATAGAATTTAACACTAAGAAAGAAGATTGCAGAAGACATTCAAAACTACAACGAAAAACTGCAATCGAACAGCATTACCCCGAGAAAATATTTAGTCAAAAGCTTTACCAAAAGAACGATCTTAAGATTTTTAAATGTATCGTTTATTTCCTGGGGCACAAAACTTTGACTGGCGGCATTCAACTGGGATGCGCCTTTTTTCATTTATTTGGTTTAATCTATTCACTGTATCGAAGATTTGCAGTTTTTTACCCAGTCAACACCATCGAGAGCAATGTATCCAAATTCGTCGATTGTTTTAGCGAGATTTTACTTGTAACTACAAATATTTTCTGCCTGTACAACATATTCAAAGGAACTGTTTTACGCGACTTGGTAGAATACATACACAAATTTAAAGCCGATTTGGTCGGCTGTACTAAAGTATTTCGAAATGGTATGATAGCTTTGCATATATTTACGCTAATTCCTATAGCCGTGAATGTTACGTGCCTGGCTTACGAACTTGGATGGAACTTGTATCAGTACGTGATAGCCAGAGATTTCGAATACTATTTTTTTAATATGGTTAGTACCTCTACGATGACATTTGTGCAAAAGATAAAGTTCAGATATAGCGGATTGAGAGAACAGTTGCTTGATGTTGAAAAAGAGTTTTTCCTTTCCCATATTCCCAATGAAAACATCTCGAAAATCAAGAATTTAGGTACTGCAAACTCAACTGAGAAATGTATGGAAAAACTGATATATGTTACAGAACATCACAACATGATAAGCGATCTATTGGATAGATTTAATAAAGCTTTTAAAGCTAGTATGGCACTGATAATTTTAACATTTATTGGAAATATTCTTTGGTATTTTGCGATTTTGATTGAATTCAGTACCAAACCTAGATTAGTAGGCGGGAAAGATTTGCGTGCATTAGTTTTGATTTGCTACGTTTTGATGATTCTTTTAACTGCTGTAAGTATTAATTAGGTTATATTAATATTTGCCTTAGTAACCTATTCCATGTTCATTTATTTAGTTTCTAATTTAAAATATAAATCTAAGTGTAATAATGGTATAATTAGTAAGTTATTCTCATGACTGATGAGACGAAAGAAGTTCTCAATGAAAGAAGAGAAATCGAAGAACAGCATAAATAGAATAGAATTTAACACTAAGAAAGAAGATTGCAGAAGACATTCAAAACTACAACGAAAACTGCAATCGAACAGCATTACCCCGAGAAAATATTTAGTCAAAAGCTTTTACCAAAAGAACGATCTTAAGATTTTTTAAATGTATCGTTTATTTCCTATAGGGCACAAAACTTTGACTGGCGGCATTCAACTGGGATGCGCCTTTTTTCATTTATTTGGTTTAATCTATTCACTGTATCGAAGATTTGCAGTTTTTACTGAGTCAACACCATCGAGAGCAATGTATCCAAATTCGTCGATTGTTTAGCGAGATTTTACTTGTAACTACAAATATTTTCTGCCTGTACAACATATTCAAAGGAACTGTTTTTACGCGACTTGGTAGAATACATACACAATTTCTAAAGCCGATTTGGTCGGCTGTACTAAAAATATTTCGAAATGGTATGATAGCTTTGCATATGTTTACGCTAATTCCTATAGCCGTGAATTGTTACGTACTGGCTTACGAACTTGGATGGAACTTGTATCAGTACGTGATAGCCAGAGATTTCGAATACTATTTTTTAATATGGTTAGTACCTCTACGATGATATTTGTGCAAAAGATAAAGTTCAGATATAGCGGATTGAGAACAGTTGCTTGATGTTGAAAAAGAGTTTTCCTTTCCCATATTCCCAATGAAAACATCTCGAAAATCAAGAATTTAGGTACTGCAAACTCAACTGAGAAATGTATGGAAAAACTGATATATGTTACAGAACATCACAACATGATAAGCGATCTATTGGATAGATTTAATAAAGCTTTTAAAGCTAGTATGGCACTGATAATTTTTACGTTTATTGGAAATATTCTTTGGTATTTTGTGATTTTGATTGAATTCAGTACCAAACCTAGATTAGTAGGCGGGAAAGATTTGCGTGCATTAGTTCTGATTTGCTACGTTTTGATGATTCTTGTAACTGCTGTAAGTATTAATTAGCTTACAATATTATTTGCCTTAGTAACCTATTCCATGTTCATTTATTTAGTTTCTAATTTAAAATATAAATCTAAGTGTAATAATGGTATAATTAGTAAGTTATTCTCATGACTGATGAGACGAAAGAAGTTCTCAAGGAAAGAAGAGAAATCGAAGAACAGCATAAATAGAATAGAATTTAACAATAAGAAAGAAGATTCACAACATTACCCCGAGAAAATATTTAGTCAAAAGCTTTACCAAAAGAACGATCTTTAAATGTATCGTTTATTTCCTGGGGCACAAAACTTTGACTGGCGGCATTCAACTGGGATGCGCCTTTTTTCATTTATTTGGTTTAATCTGTTCACTGTATGGAAGATTTGCAGTTTTTTGCCCAGTCAACAACATCGAGAGCAACGTATCCAAATTCGTCGATTGTTTTAGCGAAATTTTACTTGTAACTACGAATATTTTCTGCCTGTACAACATATTCAAAGGAACTGTTTTACGCGACTTGGTAGAATACATACACAAATTTAAAGCCGATTTGGTCGGCTGTACTAAAGTATTTCGAAGTGGTATGATAGCTTTGCATATATTTACGCTAATTCCTATAGCCGTTAATTGTTACGTATTGGCTTACGAACTTGGATGGAACTTGTATCAGTACGTGATAGCCAGAGATTTCGAATACTATTTTTTTAATATGGTTAGTACCTCTACCATGATATTTGTGCAAAAGATAAAGTTCAGATATAGCGGATTGAGAGAACAGTTGCTTGATGTTGAAAAGGAGTTTTTCCTTTCCCATATTCCCAGTGAAAACTAGTGATGAACAAAACTGTTATTTTTAGATAACAGTTGAAATTGTTATAGTTATTTATAAAAAACACCTTAAAAATAACAGGTTTCTGAAAGAGTATGAGGCGGTCACCGCCAGGCGTATTAACGCAGTTGCAAGTTGCAACAATGACGTGCTCGGTGGTTGTATTTCCAGGGTGTCAAAACATTTCTAAATATCGATTGTTATCTAAAATACATCTCTAAAAATGGTGGTTGTTTACAAATAACCGCTGTTTACAAGTTGCGATATAAAAAAAAAACAAAATTCCGCCACTCGTCTATACCTATACATTCCGATCTGCCTACGCCCTGCCCCTCGATCCGCGTAGATCCTGAATTGCGTAGCAGTGTACAGACCATTTGCGGTCAAAAAATAGCAATATAAGAAAATGTGTAGTAAATTCTTCATAAGTAAACCAACTACACAGTAGAGTTCGAATTAATTTTACAATTAAACTAGCGTGTACCCGCGACTTCGTTCGAGTCGAATTAATAATTTGTAATGGTGATGATAAAGCAAAGCAAGAATTTCCATTAACATACAAACTGGATAAAATTTCCTCACATTTGCCAAAAATAAGCTTTAAACGTCGAGCAGTTTAAGCAGAATCGTGGTTAATCAATTACTTAACTTTTTGGAACACACTGTATAATTTTTTAAAAAATTTCAAAATATGTAAAAAAACAAAACAAATTATGCGTGTCAAAGCGTTTTCTCGAAAGACTAACCGTTTTTATTACCGTTGAACAAATATTGTAATATTTGAGGGGTGTTTTTACCCTCTTGGAATTTGAGATTCGAGAAACCCCTCCTTATCGAACCTCAACCCCACAGTCAATCCGTTTGCCAAAAATCAGCTTTAAACGTCAAGCAGTTTAAGCAGAATCGTGATTACTCAATGGTCATATTTTATGAAACACCCTGTATATATTTTTAAAAAATCTTAAAATATGTAAAACACCAAAATAAAATATACGTGTTTAAGAGTTTTTCCGAAAAACTCACCGGTTTTTAAATAAAAAATATTCTAATAATTGAGGGTGGTTTCACCCCGTTAGAATTCGAGTTTCGAAAAATCCCTTCTTATCGAACCTCTACACCCTAAAGTCAATCCGTTTTCCAAAAATCAGCTTTTTACTCAAGGGCTTTAAGCAGGATCGTGATTAATCAATGACCGGATTTTTCAAAACACCCTGTATACATTACAAGAGACAAAAAATGTCGTAAATACTAGAAGGACAATATTATGATAAAAAAATCGGTCGTTAGTTATTGGGATGGGGATAGCTTCACCCTTTCCTTACTTTTTCTTGAATTTTTTCAAAGTTAAATGTGTTTGTGAATATTAAAAGCCCTTACCAAAACATAAGTACCTCGAATCTCATTCAAATAGGGATAACAGTTCTTAAAATATCTTAAAAAATGTGTTTATTTTTTTAAAAGTTTGATGCCCTCTAACGGAAAAACGAAGCATTTTAGTATAGAGGTATATTGTATACACTTAACTTATTTCGATTCCAAAAATACCTAGTAGTTCTATGTCAACGGAATATTGGAACACCCTGTATATTTTTAACAACAAATCAGAAGATTTTTCTAATAATATATTCTAGTTTCAGGCGGCATTCATGGCAGTAATAGGTGAACATTTATTTGAGGAAGGCAAAGAAATAACAAATATTACCTATCGAATGCTGAACAAATATCCATACTTTTTCAAAAATGAAAATGATAAGAGAATTAAAGATCAACTAGCTTTTCTATTGGACCAATCCAAGTGCCAAAATCCGGTCCTTTGTGCCGGAGGATTCTTCTATGTAAACTGGGGCATACTGGGTTCCATTGCTTCAACTGTTGCTACGTATTGCATTGTCATTATTCAGTTTCTAATAAAATAATTTTATATTGGTAATAGCTAAAGATAAATAAATATGAATTATAATTATTTTTTAAGAAATATTTATAATACTTATAATGTAGAATTAGTTTACTAATGTTTAAATGTTAAAAAATGTTGGTTTGTTAAATGATAAAATTTGTTAATCTTAAGATTACTTTAGATTTGAAATAAATTAAATAAAAATGTAAATGATATTCACTCTTCATATCTATTTTCAAATTTAACCACAGACACCTTCAGTGTGTGTCAAGGAGTCGGCCAGGGCTGTATACTGTCACCAATACTTTTTAATATATACGTCGAACAAATATTTCAAATGGCCCTGGAAGGAGAAAGTGGAGGAATTAAGATTAACAGAGGTCCAATTAACAATATAAGATATGCAGATGATACGGCAATACTAGCACCAACTTTAGAGGATCTCCAGCAAATAATAAATAAGATAGAGGACATGAGAAATCGTTTTGGTCTTAAATCAACGCTGCCAAGACCAAACTTATGGTAATAGGACGCCAGCGTGCAATCAACACTAACAACAGGACAACATTTAAATCGAATGTACTTAGATATTTTATCAGTTTGAAAATACTAAATTACAATAATTCCTATTACAAAAAGGCGAATAATACCTAATACCTACTTATTAATCATTTTTCCTTACCTTAACTTATCCTCTGGGAATCTAAAAAGTGATTTTTCTCCTCCGGTTTTTGTAGAACAGTATAAAAAAACACATTTGTATCCCATTTTAAATAAGATATACAAATTGCCAAAACTTAGAAATAACAGTTCGAAAGTTCAACAAAAATCCTACACGCGTTTTTAAAAACAAACATATAACCACGCACTATGTCACACCAGCGAGCTTCAGCAAACGAATACGACACAGCAAGGGTTTCCGGACTAAACGACTGGTGTATTTACACCACTCAATAGGCGTGTCGGGTTTGCCGAGCGGTTTCCGATGCAGTCGCTTTCTTTCGCTTCTGTTGTAGTTAATTTGTGACATGGTAAGAATTATTATTGCTCGGTACACTGCAAGTTTCGTTTTTGTGCTCAAGTCATAATTGTAGAAAACCCTGTCTTTTAGTTTCTAAAATGCTCTGGAGATTACTCAGAGAATTCGCAGCGCCTCAAGAGACAAATTGTCCACACCGCAAGGACAAAAGTACAACAAAGTCAAAAGTTTAGTTATTGCGAATGAGTTTTATTAACCATGTGTGATTTCGCTGGTCTACTGTTGGCAGCACACGCCATCCACACTGCGCCGACAACTTGTAAAATATAGGAAAAAAACATAGACACTTTGATCTTTACCGACTCGAGACGGGACATTGAAAAGTCTCCGAATTTTGAAACAAAACAAAAATGGGACAAAAATGTCTCAGAACTGTATTGGATTTGTCGAAATTTTGTCGTAAAACATGAATGTTTCTGTATAGCCGGCGTGTGTCGAATTCGAACAAGTCCGCCTACCGACTAAAAACTTCCCTTTGAAGCGAAGGCGCAGAAAAACGTACCGGAATCCGCTCTCGCATTTCTTCGATACGCCCCGCCTGTCTCTCCTCCATATTCCATATATCCTATGGTGGAGTCACGCTATAGTTGAATTTCCAGTAATAACTTAACGTGTTTGACAACACAAAACAGAAATCAAAACACCAATTTGATAGTACATGACATGTTCAACATAACGTAGCACGTATAAAATCCTATAAGTATATATTAAAGTATATCACAGATAGGTAAGTATTCATCACAGATAAATAGTATATATCACAGATAGGCATCACAAGGAAATTAGAGCATATTCACTCTTGTCTTTTTTCCTTCTGTTCTATTATCTTTCTAATTGTATCATAGGCATGTTTCCAAGTTGTTTCGCATTCGATTAGACTCTCTATCATATTATTTGCGGTGAATACTTTTTCCGTCTTTATTGTATATACGTTTCGTTCTGTCGACCACCTTGGACAGTGAAACATGGTGTGTTCAATATCGTCCATTTCATTACAATAATTGCAGTTGCTACTAATACTCCTCTTCTTTTCAAAGAGGTATTTTTTAAAACAACCGTGTCCCGTCAATGCTTGTGTCAAAAAATAGTCTGGTTCCCCATAGGGTCTTTTTAACCATTTGTCGAGACCAGGGATGAGTTTATATGTCCATCGTCCATATTTTCCTGCACTCCATTTTTCTTGCCATCTCTCCAGTGATCTTTCACGTGCCTCAGTTCTACATAAGCCGTGGTATACCTCTGATCTTTCTTTAATTAAAATTTCTATTGGAGGAACTCCGGCTATAACACCAACTGCCTCTCTTGATACCGAACGATAGGATGAGGTAATCCTAATACAAGCCGATCTCTGAACTCTTGCAAGTCGTTTCATAAGCGTCTTATTGTTTGTTGCCGTCTGCCATGCTGGTGCAGCGTATAGAAGCTGGGAATGGATCACACTCATAAGTACACGTCTTTTTGATGCTCTGGGCCCACCTAGATTGGGCATGATCTAGCTAGCGCAGCTGCTGTTCTTTCTGCTTTTTCAATTGCCTTATTGATATGTACAGTAAACGTTAATTTAGAATCAAGCCATACACCAAGATATTTAACAGCATTTTGGGGTTCAATTTGTGTGCCTAATAAATTAAAATGGATTACGTCCATTTTTCTCTTTTTGGTTAATAATACTGCCTCAGTTTTATGGGGTGCCAGTTTTAAATGATTACTTTCAATCCAATTGGCAACTTTTTGAAGGGCAGCGTTTGCTAAATTCCTTAAAGTAGGCTCGTTTTTTGCCACAACAACCAATGCAACGTCATCTGCAAAACCTACTAGACTAGTTTCCCCAGGCATTTTGAGTTCTAATAAATCATCATACAATATATTCCATAGGGTAGGTCCCAGTACTGAACCCTGCGGAACCCCGCTTCTTATTTCTATTGCCTTAACTGCGTCTGCCGTTTCTAATATTATGGATCTTTCAGAAAGATATGATGCCATCATACGAGGGTATGTATGTATAATGTTTACTACATGGATTTTTTATCTAATGTTTAATACAAAATAACAACTATTTTTAAAAAAGAGCATTTATTATTTGTTTATCAAGATACAATCCAACAGAAGTTGAATGATAAATAATTAATTTGCACTTAAAATGAAATTAGCGCTCGTTTTGAATATCAGGAAGTATAAATTACATTATAATTGAATTCTACCACATTACATAAAATTGAAATATGTATTGTTATTAGAATATAGAATATAATATGAGAGAGGAGTTAATCACAGCGACCTTACAGATCTATTGTGTGTCCCTTTCTTGAGTAATAACGAGTTATAACTTATCATATAGTCTCAGGGCTCTGACAAAAGTCAGTATCTCAGACGGCATTACAGTTCTCTATTTCCGATGTCAGTTGTAACAAAATTTATGGCACGATATTTTATTGTACGAATATTTTTACCATCAAACACCCAATAGTACACACATTCGTCTATATGCCGAATATCCAAATATTTTTAATAGCTGCATCTGCGGATACGCTTTTAAAATTTATTAATATGTAGACATTAAAATTTAAATTACATGCATTCGTTGCTTTTAATAACCATGTAATTTACTCACACCATTATTTAAATCTGAAATTAATATATTTATCATTAATTTCCGGAGCATTTTAATACGGCCACGAAAATAATTCAATGATGCTTGTATATCAAAATAAATGCGTGTCATGTCAATGTGTGTCAGATGCCATGTGCCAGTAATGGACTCAAAACATCTTTATACTTTATTTTATTAAAATTTGTAGTACATTTTTCCATACACATCATATTCAGGCAGTAATATTAACTTTGTTTTTGACATATAATTTGATGTAATATCTGAATTTAATAAATAACATAAAATCAGATAAAATTAATAATTTTAATTATTATGGATATTTATTGAAAATAAGTGTCCATGGCAACCTACATTAAATATATGTTATCAGTTAGTATGTATCAGTTCGCGCATACCACCTATGACGTCACTAGGAAAATAAAGAATAAATAAAAAATAAAAAATAAAGAATGTTGACAGGAGATCTGCATTTTTTGTATTTTTTAGGGTTATGGTTAAGAATTGTTTATTTTTTCTGACTTTTAAGTTTGTTTAATTTAATAATTACTAAAACCAGCAGTTCCAAAAATATATTTAAAAATAAAAGACAAAAATCAAAAATATTAATTATCTATTAACATGGATTTGGACGATAATGGGTAAGGATACTACATTTATTTCTATATTCGGTATAAAATTGTTTATTAGGTTTTTAGTTTGCGATGGTTATGGGGACAGAGATGCGGATATCTATGGAAAAGTATTATAACATCATTTAAAAAATGTTGGTTGTGAAGTAGATTGTTTCCCATTGAAAAGTAGAAAAAAATGCCAATGCATTGAATGTATTTTAATTGTAATAGAAGTAATTCCAAGGGTGAAATTTATTATAATTAATGACCTGTGCTTTTCTTTTTATATGTAGATGTTTCAGGTTATGAGAATAAATCGGTTGAACGAAACCCAAAATTTAGAGGAAGTACTTGCATACCCAAAATATGCCCATCAAGGATTATAGCTCAAATTTCCTTTAATGGTAGAAATATTAAATAGTTTGCAATATGGTATATCACTGTAAAAATATATTACTTTTATTAGGTACAATTAGGGCCCGATACATTTCAAAAAGTAGAATATTATTTTATATTAAATGAGGTATTGTACCAACAATCAAATTATATTAATACCGGAGATTAAAAAATAACAGAATAAATAGTTCTTTTTTATACTACAAAAATAAACTATAGAATACTATAATATTATAAATTATTTATATAACTTATAGACTGTGGATAACGTAGGGAGAGGCAACATTGCATTCACTCGAAGCCTTATAAACAAATTTCTCGAAACGGAACAATCGACACTCATAAGTTTTTCAATATTTTACGAAAAATGTCAAGAAAAATTTAAAATTTTCAAAAATTTTTTTTTCGGAAAAAACCCTACTGAGCGTGTTGCTCACTGGTAGTTAGTGGTGTTAATATTTCAGAAATTTTTAATTGTTGCAGGAAAATTCCGAAACTTTCGGAAATTTATGAAATTTTAGGAAATTTTACAATTTTACATATTTTTTGTTGATACAATAAAGGAATAAATTAGATAGGCATTTGATATCAACATGTCAACATGTAAGTGGAAAAAGAAACATATAACCTAGTTGTTATATTTTTAATAAACAATACATAACTCATAAAAGTCATAAACATAACACATAACAAAAATCATTTGGTAACATTTGTACTTTGTACATAAACCATCAACTATGATTATGAACTTAAAAAAAACAAAAAAGCACTAAATATAAATTTAAAAAACGTAAAACATAAATAACTGAATTATTCTACTCCGGAATACTTTCAGGCGCCGAGCTGCAGGTCCCATCTTCATATGGTATTATAGTAGTAGTAGTACTGTCTTCGTCAGTTTCTATTTCCAAATCAGATATATTTGATGTATCATCTGGTTCTGATTCTGAAGGATGGACCTCTACCTCTACGGGTTCTAGTGGTTCTGGAGGAGTTTCATGTTGTTGAATATCATGCTCCATATCCACTTTTTCTTTTTGTAGTAATATTTTATTGTTATGAGC
Organism: Sitophilus oryzae; assembly: GCF_002938485.1. Lineage (NCBI taxonomy): Eukaryota > Metazoa > Arthropoda > Insecta > Coleoptera > Curculionidae > Sitophilus > Sitophilus oryzae. Next base: position 64,459 of record NW_022146184.1, on the reverse strand, counting down.
TACGAACATTATTTTGCCGACTCTTTGTGCAGTTAAGCGATTCCTTTTTTTAGTATGGATAAAACTGTAAGTACTGAAACTTCTCTCTGTGGCTGCAGATGACGTTGGTAAAGACAGCAGAGCACCAGCTTAAATATTTCAACTGAGTATTTTTACACATTGTTTGCCACCACCTTAGACAGTCTACATTTTTAACTAACATCCAAACGTAGTCGAGAGCCCATAAACCACATACATCTGTAAAAATGGCTTCTTTATTATTGACAAACTGAAGATGTTTGTTGGTGATATTGTTGATAAATTCCATAGCTATGTTTTCTTCATTGAATATTTAGGGTGCTCTCCCAGGAAACAGGGGTCCAAGAGATTCGCGGCAAAATGTATTGATTTGAGAGCCAGGCATTCTTTTTCTTCTGATTTAAGGCTTACTTGATACACTTTCTTGATACACTTTTACTTGATACATTTTCTGTTAAATTTTTGCTCAATGTCTTGAAATGCTACAAAAACTTGAGAGAGCCGACACGTATCAGATTCTAGTAAAGTTATCCATTTTACGATTGGAGTCAAAACTGATATAAGCTTTTGCAGCTGGATCCAAAAGATATCATTATCCAATCAATTTGCCCGAACATTCCTAGAAAATGTAAAGTTTTCTGATATCGTTAGCATCTGCAATGTGTGTTTAGACCTGAATTGCCTTTTGAGGTTATTTTATACATGAAACATTTGCGCGAATATTCGCGACTGTTACCGTATATTTTGAAAAGAAATTTCTTGCAAAATTGGGATTTTTGCGAATATTCGCGATTTTGGGACCGAATATTTCGGAAATTTCCTGCAAAATTCACTGTTGGTAAACGGTGAATTTCACAATTCATCAAACAAGAACACCATTCAAGAACACAAACATCACTATTGGTAGTACAGCAAACTACACTAACCAGTTAAAATACTTGCACTTATTTCTGGGCCAATCTGTATAGTCATTTGCCAGTGATAAGTGATTCTTGAAAACAAGTATTATACAGGGTGAGTTTCCTACGATGTTCTCTATGGGTATCTCGGAAACTACTGGAGATAGAGAGTCCCTTAAATGGGGCAAGAATTGCAGTTTTATGGGGTCATAAATATGCGCCTTTCAGATTTTTGAAAAAGTTCATGGCCTACTAGATATTTCGAAAAAAAACAAATTTTGGCTAATTTAAAAATTGTCCCTAATTCCATTATAATCTATTTTAGACAAAAAGTTTTCAGATAAAAGTTGTAGATAATCACATCCCTAATGATTTTGTGTTCTCCGATTTTTTCTAAAGCCTGTCATTTTTGACACATGACACAAACATATGTTTTTTTAAATGGAAACCATAGTTGGCCATGGCATAATAAAAAGCGTCATTTTTTATGTTTTTCAACGATATGAGCTATAATATGTTTCTTTCACAAAATTACTGAGTTATAGCCAATTATTACCTTTCTTGACTAATTCACTTAGTTAGCCATGGAAACAAGTTCATTCGTCGTTGCTCTCAGAAATGTGAAATTGTCACATCCAATCTTTGTAAATTAAAATAAACAAAAATTGTAATTAAGAGTTTTTTATATGAAGAAAAACGTGTAGGATTATTGGTTCAACTTTTCTTAGCCATACAGTTTCGAGGATACGTTGATCGGTGAACGTTACGTTTTTTAGAGAACGGTTTTCAGGACATGTTAGAAAAGTTAAATTAGATACTCGCGCATTAATAGAGTGGTTCCAACATGACTTTCATTATGATACACCAAACCCCCCCCCCCACAATGAAAGAAATGTTAAACACTATTTATATCATAATTATGTAAACTCAGGGATAGAAAGAGGTGGACCAATTGCATGGGTCTCCTCGGTCACCTGATTGATCTATCCATTTTAGATTTTTTTATGCGGTATGGTTAACAACCAGGATTACAAAAGAACTTATGAATTAAGATTTCGCACTCGAAGAGGCGGAACAGGAGAAGTTTAATTAAGTCGACCGGTGGTTCTGTGACAATAGCTATAAATTCAGTTTTAAAAAGATGCATTTATGTACTCAAAACAATTGCGGATTTTTTGAACATTTTCTAAAATAACTTAAAGTGTACCTATGTAGTAATATTATTTTTTTAAGTTTTAGTTTGTGTAATCTAAATTATAAAGAGCCGTTTAATAATATATTTTGTCTTTTTATAAGTTATAAATCATAACAAAATTAGAACACCATTGAAAAAAACGTTCTGTAAGAAACGTAAGTAACTTTCACCGGTTAACGTATGGCCAAAAAAAGTTGAACCAATAATCCTACACGCTTTTCTTCATATGAAAATTTTTTATTTACAATTTTTGTTTATTTTAATTTACAAAGACTGGATGTGACAATTTCACATTTCTGAGAGCAACGACGATTAAACTTATTTCCATGGCTAACTAAGTGAAATTAGTCAAGAAAGATAAGAATTGGCTATAACTCAGTAATTTGTGAAAGAAACATATTATAGCTTATATCGCTGAAAAGCTTAAATAATGGCGCTTTTTATGAAGTCATGGCCAACTATGGTTTCCATTTAAAAAACATATGTTTGTGTCATATGTCAAAAATGACAGGTTTTAGAAAAAATCGGAGAAAACAAACTCATTAGGAATGTGATTATCTACAACTTTTGTTTGAAAACTTTTTGTCTAAAATAGATTATAATGGAATTAGGGACAATTTTTAAAATAGCCAAAATTTGTTTTTTTCGAAATATCTAGTAAGCCTTGAACTTTTTCAAATATTTGAAAGGCGCATATTTATGACTCCACAAAACTGCAATTCTTTCCACATTTAACCGACTCTCTATCTCCAGTAGTTTCCGAGATACCCATAGAGAACATCGTAGGAAACTCACCCTGTATATTATATTATATAGCCTGTAATTTAGTATTTTATGAATGGTTTTATCTCCAAAAACGAAAACACTACATATATAGTCAGTATTTCAAAGTGGGACAAAATAAAATGAAAGCACTCAATTTCGTGGTGTATTAATATCCAAAGTAGGAGAAAATTGAGATCAAAATACAATTTTATGACATTGTTTTATTGTTATACCGTTTATAGATAGATGTTAATTTATATGCAATGTCAAGCTAAATGCACATGATGCATTTATGTTTGTTTATCTTTTACTGACTAAAACGGAAACATTATTATTTAAATCGAAAAATAATTTGTTTTTCATCAATATTAGAATAATATTTCACTTACGCTAAACATCATATCAAATACATTATTAATTTACTATCGTGTTCAGTGCAGTGCCAATAATGGACTTGAAGCTTTTATTAGAATTTGTGATATTTATATTAAGCCCAAATCATATCGGATGTTTATCAGCACGGCAACGGGTAATATTAATTTTATATTTGACGTATAATTTGATATAGAATCTATTGCAATGTTAATTTATGTTTTAAAAATGTTTTAAAGTACTTCTTGGTAATGGCAACATTAAAATATGCTTGACATTGAAAAGCAAAATAACTTTAATTGGCTTAACTTTTTCTATGCCCTTTGAGGCCTTAATATACCAGTAAATGTATCCAATAAATAACTTCTTCTTTTTCTGGTCCCATATACATCTGGCCCACGGAATATGGTTACCGCGTCCAGTATCCCGCTACAATCTCTAATTTTCCAGAGCGATGAGTGCTGTTTTTTTCTTGGCCCTCTTCCACGCTCAATTTTACCCTGAAGAACCAATTTCGGAATGGCGATGGCGTAGCGAGTTCCTCTCAAAATGTGCCCTAAATATGACATTTTCCGGAACATATGACTAAATATGAACTAAATATGAACTAAATATAACTAAATATGAACTAAATATGACAGATCCGGAACCAAACCAAATTAAGCACTTGTCTTTCGACACCAGCTTTCCTTAGAACTTCTTCGTTTGAATTGTGATCAATATCTTCTTCTTAAAGTGCTTATCCTCTTTGGATGTTGGCTATCACATTGGTCCATATTGCTTTGTTCACTGCCGTTCTGAACAAAGCTGTTGACGTCATTCCGGTCCATTTTTTGTAGATTTTGCAGCCACGATATTCTTCTACATCCCGCTGATCTTCTGCCTTCTATTTTCCCCTGCAGTATGAGTTGGAGTAGGCGGTATTTCTCGTTCCGCATCATGTGTCCGAAGTATTCCAGTTTTCTGCGTTTGATATTCACCAGAAACTCCAACTCCTCTTTGATGAAAGTTGTTGATGTAGTTCTTGCTAATGATCAACGTTTGTCTTATTGCGGTTCATTTTCATTCCGTATCTGCTGCATGTATTCGCCACACGATCTATATGCCTTTGGAGATCTTCAGCGGTATCGGCCAACAGAACGGTATCATCTGCATATCTCAAATTGTTTATTATTTGTCCGTTTATTACCAGCCCATCCTCTGTGCCATCCAGTGCCTCTCTAAACAGATGTTCCGAGTACACATTGAATAGCAGAGACGACAATATACAACCCTGTCGCACTCCCCTCCTTACACTAAACTCTTCTGAAGTTTCGTTCTCGATTCAAACCACGGCCTTTTGTTGACGATAAAGTTTTGCTATTATCTCTGTATCTCTATCTTCTATCACTGATTCCTGTCTGTAAAATCGAGATGAGTTTGTCATGCTGGACTCTATCAAAGGCCTTTTCGAAGTCTATGAAGCACGCAAAGACATCTACATTGACGTCGCGTGCTCGTTGGACTAGGATTGAAAACAATTCTCTGTACAATGGCTCATCAGACTGATTATCCTGAGATCAGAGCATTTGGTCGCATTTGCCTTCTTGGGAAAAAATAAATGATGTTTGGGATTGGACCACCTGTATAAATTTTGTTGAATAGGGTGGTCAGTAGTTGAACTTGTTCCGAGTCCAGCAGTTTAGGCACTTCTCCGTGTATCTGATCCGGTCCGGAAGTCTTGTTGTTTTTCAGACGTTTGATAGCTGTTTCCACTTCTTCCTGTGTAATGGTGGGCCCTATATTGCCAATTCCTGCAGTTATGTCGTCGCTATTTTCGTTTCCGAAGAGCTCCTCCATGGACTGCCTCCATCTTGAGAATTTTTTTATCTGTTTCTGTAATGATGCCATTCATTCGGTCGGTTACGACTCTACCCAAGAGTGAAGTGATTTAATTCTTGAGCCTGTCGTATTACCATATGCCAATGATTTTGGGAGAAACTTCATTCTCATGCATGACAATGCACGGCCTCATACAGCCAGAGTGGTAAGTGAGTTTATCAATGCTCATCAATTAAACATCTAACTCTGGCCGGCACAATCTCCTGACCTCAACCCCATCGAGCACGTATGGGACGCGGTCCAAAGAAGAATATTGAGAATGGAAATGCCTCGTGAAACTCGTAAGGATCTGGTTCGGGCCGTGAATGCAGCGTGGCAGGCTGTACCTCAAGAAGAGATCGACAACCTGATCAGGAGCATAGAGAGACGATGTAGGGCTGTAATGAACAGTAGAGGAGGCCATACCCTTTATTAAGTAAAAATGGTTTTATCTTTTTTTTTAATTCACAGTTTAGAATAAAAAAAAATGTGTATATTTTTTTGAGTTCAATAAAAATCAAGGTAAATTTGAAAAATTCGGTAAATTTCGCATTTTTATTTCCAATACGTCCTGTAAACTATTTGTTTATTTTAATTTTATTATATCAGAAATGCAAATAATAAAATTACTGACGATGGCTGGATAAAATTGTAATATCCCTAGACTTTTCCGGTGTGTGTATTTAGGGATACTTAGGACTTTACTTTGATTAACCACGTTTCTGCCCCATACAAAAGGACGGGCCATACATAGCACATAATCACTCTTAGTCGGAGGTCTAATGGTAAGCGTTGTTGTAGGAGGATATTCTGAAGCCTTCGAAACGTTTTTCTGGCCATGCCAATTCGAATTTTAATTTCCTCGTCGCAGTTCCATTTGTTATGTACAACAGAGCCGAGATACTGATCCACCTGATCAATGATTCCGCTGCTTATAGTGAGATTAACATTTTGAATTTGTCTACTAATCACCATGGTCTTTGTTTTTGAAGTTATATAGCACATACTGTTGTCTTACATTATTTTTTCTATTTAGCAATTTTGGAAGATATTTCATAGTGGAGGTCAATGTAACAGTATCGTCCGCATATCTGCGAATATTAATAGGTTTTCCTTTGACCTTAATACCCATGGACTCATTTTCGAGAGCAAGCTGGAATACTTTTTCGACATAGATGTTAAAAATCATCGGTGACAGATTGCATCCTTGTCGCACTCCTTTGGTTACTTCAAAGGCTTCGGTCGAGACTGTGTCATTGACCTTCACTTCGGCTGTCCGTGTGTGTGGTTCCAATATAGTTTTTTTATGATTTGGATGTCCTTCTCATCTACACAGATCCCATAGTCGTGTCAGAGGTAAATAACTAATGATACAATGTTTTTTGACCATATTAATATGATTTCCAGGCTAAGTTCTGCACGCGCATAAACGATAATCGGTCGGGTATTTCGCGTGCAATCTAAACAAAAAAAACTTACCCCAGAGGTAAGCGATCGATAACCAAAGCGATCAAAAGCATCGAAAATATTTCAATAAAATACTATTGTCAATTTTTAGGATAAATCATTCCACATCTATAAATTAGAAGACGGATGTCGAGAGTCTAACGGATTGACATTACCACTTCAACTAAAAAATATTAAAATCGGAGTAGAAGATACTACTTATAAAATTGCTTTTAATATAGTCGTAAACGAGGACATTTATGAGAATTATAAGGTATGTATTATTCAGAAGGTATAGTCTGTAAAACGAATAACTTTGAATTTGACAGTTCCCGCGGGCTTTTCTAGTGTTAATTTTATTAGGTTAGCAACTTGCGGCCGTGCTGACGCAATGCCGTCTCTAATAGAACAGCCTAAGAACGAGATTTATGACGTCACACTAGTTAGATACTACAAATTAATAATTATGTTGTAGAATACATGGAAAACCTAATTATTCCTCGATTTGTTGGTTTGTATTTTAAAAATAATATAGTTTACATGAAATATACATAATATACAGTTAATAAATACAATATATATACCTATTTATATTAATAAATACTTTGGCAGATAAATTATGAACCATACAAATGCAGCAAATGTTTTACAATATGACTGAAATCGTACTCCATAGTCAATGTAGATAGTTTTTGTGTTAAGAATAATAATTTAAAAAAATATGTGGTCATCTTTTGACAAGTTTATATTAGTTTATTAATTGCAGTAAACATTATAATATATAAATAAATTTTGTGAATGCAAATAATAATACATCACTATTAGTAGATATTGAATGTTTTTTGTTAAATTAGATTGATTTTCGAACCCCAAAATTTAAAATATATTTTACATTTTACCCATTATCTTATGTACCACCTATTCATTATTTTTATATTGTAAAACATTTGCTGCATTTGTATGGTTCATGTTTATTAGCCAAAGTATTTATTACAATAAATCGGTATATATTATATTGTATTTATTAACTGTATATTATGTATATTTCATGTAAACTATATCATTTTTAAAATACAAACCAAAAATACGAGGAATAATTATGTTTCCCATGTATTCTCCAACATATTTATTAATCCGTATTATCTAACTAGCGTGACGTCATAAATCTCGCCTCGTGGCTGTTCTAATAGAGACGGCATTGGTCTAATATTTAGAAATGTCAAAAGCTGATGACATTTTACTTTTGTCAATTATGACATTTCGTGTTGATTTTTGCAAGAAGAGGAAGAATTGTCACTTGTTTTTTATTTTCCTTTTCTATTTCACGAAAGTAAAAAGAGTTACCTATCTGATTCGTTCAGGCTAGTTCAGGCACTCAATTTAAAGAATATCAGTAACTTTTTTGACAGAGGGATTTTATATTTGCCATGTTGGTAAAAAATAACGGTCAAAATTCAAAGTTATTCATTTTATAGACTATAGCAGTTTTATACCAAAGCGTAGAGATGCCATACCAACGTTGAAAAAAAATGCTTAGCTAAATTTACACTTTTTCTGTAAATTCTAAATTTACACTTTTTCTGCCAATTCTAAATTTACATTTTTTCTGTAAATTCTAAATTTACACATTTCCTGTAAATTTACTCTTTTTCTGTAAATTTACAATTTTTCTGTAAATCACATGCGAAATATACTACCCTGCAAGGCGACGCTGACGCCTCTTTATCGACCTGTTCGTTACTCTTCGTTACTCAGTAGTTAAAGGGCAAACTTGTTCTCTTCCAGTTAAGTTGCCATTGTGGCGACAAAGTACAGATATTCGTTAGATATTATGGACGAATACATTAAAACCTACTTTCAAATCGGTTTAAGTCACAAAGGAATTTTGAAATGTACGCTGGATGACGGTTATGTTCTAAGTTTTAAGATTACGTCATTTGCTAAGGCATTTAGGACGACTTATTTTATATCGAAGAAATATTTACACGAACGTTGATATTCTGGTAGGATTTATTGAAGCACAAATTTCGACACTCGGTCAGCTTCACGGCTACAGCTGCATGTACAGGGTGGGCCACTGAAAACTTACAATGGCTATAATTTTTAAACCAAAAAATATATCAATAACATAAAAATACTGTTTCTATAATATCGAGGGGGAATACATATGACGTATTTTTTGAACCACCCCGACCTACCCCTTAGGCGGTACCCCTACTCACTTGAAAATCTCAAATGGCAACACCCCACTTGTGGCGCCTTTTTCGAAAGCCCATGAAAAATGCTAAACGATGATCATAAAGTTTTTAGGGTGAAATTGAAAAACTACCCCTTACACGAAAAATTAGGTGGACATTAATGCAAAAAGTTATTTTTTCAGGATAAGTTACAAATTGGGACCCAGCTCAATGAGGCAAATAAGGTATTTTTCAAACCACCCCGACCCACCCCTAGGTGCCACCCCCTCACTTCTAATATCAAGATAGTGATACCCCACTTGTGACACCTCTTTGGAAAGCGTATAAAAAATGCTTAACGACTGTCATAAAAAAGAACAAAAAAAATGGAGCTAAAAATAAAAAAAATGTCAAAACGTGTTAAAGTCAATACCCCTCCGCATTATTCTATTATAACAGGCGGTGGTTGAATAGATATTATCCAAGGCAATGGATTGGCAGAAGGAGTCCAATCAAGGAGCCGCTAAAGTCACCTGATCTCACTCCTTTAGACTTTTTCTTGTGGGGTTACACTAAATCCATAGTCTACAAGACAAAACCAGGTTCGTCGGAAGAACTGCGGCAGACGATAACTGAAGCATGTCGAAATATTCCGACAGAGACTTTCCAAAAAGTGAGAGAAGAATTTGAAAATCGTTTGTATTTTTATATGGAACAAAACGGCTGTCCTTTTGAGCAATTCTTAAAATAAATTATCATTTTAAATTTCTTTCAAATTGTCACACTCACATTTCGTATCACGACTTACCAGTAATTAAGTTGAAGTCTGTATGACCATCGTTTAGCAATTTCAATTAGCTTTCCAAAGAAGTGTCACAAGTGGGGTATCGCTATCTTGAGATTAGAAGTGAGGGGATGGCACCTAGGGGTGGGTCGGGGTGGTTTGAAAAATACCTCATTTGCCTGATTTAGCTGGATCCAAATTTGTAACTTATGCTGAAAAAATCACTTTTTTCATTAATGTCCATCTAATTTTTCGTGTAAGGGGTAGTTTTTCAATTTCACTCTAAAAACTTTACGATCATCGTTTAGCATTTTTCATGGGCTTACCAAAAAGGCGCCACAAGTGGGGTGTTGCCATTTAAGATTCTCAAGTGAGTAGGGGTGCCGCCTAAGGGGTAGGTCGGGGTGGTTCAAAAAATACGTCATATGTATTCCCCCTCGATATTATCGAAACGGTAATTTTTATTTCTTTTGATATCTTTTTTGGTTTAAAAATTATAGCCATTATAAGTTTTCAGTGGCCCACCCTGTATGCTTGCTGCACTGCTTAAGTGCCTTCAGAATGGATTGGTTGTAGGGGAGAGGTAGTAACAGTGAGACACAAAATTTTAAGACAAAATATCTTTTATATTATAAGATATATTTCACTGCAAATTAATCTCAGTTTTTTGTATGTCGTTAGGAACTAATTAGTAAACTCAGTCAAATGAAAAAACGAAAAACAAACTTAAAAAATGTTTATTAAAAAACGGAAATGCCCCCCTGTTCTAACTCTTGGTCAGAACAATGAGACATTGCTTATGACGTATTTTTAAACTTAAATAAACATTCAAAATTTGCTTTTTAATTCAATGTAACATTATCTTAATTACTTTAAAATATATTTTATGTTTAAATTAGTGAAATTAATTTCAAATTTTAACAAAGATATTTGCCTTTTTGTTAATCCCTGTGTTCAATCATTTTTATATCTTTTTCCACGACCAGTGACAAATCTGGGACATTTGGAGCAAAAAAACTATCAAAGCCTTTTGTACTCTTCCTCATGAATAAAACTTCATATTCATTTTCATTGCATTGTGATATAATTTTTCCCACATAATAGACTTTCTGTTTAGCACTAAATTCTACAAGCACATAGTCGTCTTGAATTGGGTGACGATGAAGACTACCAAAATTTAGTGTCTCAGATTCTAGGCATTCTGTGATCTGAAAAAAACTGAACTATTTAATAGCATAGGAACAGTGATACATTCTTAGTGCTCCATCACAAAGAATGTCTCATTGTTCCTAAATAAAATATTTTACAAATTATTAAATATATAATCCTAGCAATATAAAATAACTGTTTAATATGCTACTTTATGGTTCAACATAAACATCGAGTATTCTTTATGGTACGTACCTTTAATAAAACAGCCAATAGTTCTTAAAAAACGTGTTCTAGAGCAAAACAAAATTTACTTTAGTGTACAGGGTGGGTCAAATTGGACGCTTTTAAATGGAAATACCCTTTTCCATAGGAGATAAACGAAAACTAATATCAGTGTCTGGAGCTCAATTTTTATCAAAAACATGATGGTGAAAACCTCATATCGATATCTGTTACCGTTTCGGAGTTTTTCAAAAATGTGCATTTGGGGGTGTTTTTCAAAAATGTGCATTTTTAACAAATCGCTGTAACTTTTTTGCTATGGAAAATTTTGTATTTTTATGAAAACATTCCCAAAGCATCTTTTTACGTAGAATTTAATGGTTTAAGTATATATTTTTTTAAATTAATAATTTAAGAATTATCAACAGAAAATTTGATTTTTTAAATGGGACACGCTGTATATTTTTAATTAATTGAAAATAATTTAAAATTACTTTTCCAAAAATATAGCATACTCGATATTTTGCTCAATTTCTCTTCGAGATATAGAGTTTATTAAAATTCGCCCACTTTGTATAAGTAGGCTTTGAATGGCGCCGGCTCTAATGCAAAAAAAAACTAGCCGGTGAGCAGCAATTAAAACGAAAATGATATTTGCAATGAGAGATGCAGAATTGTATAACAATTTAAACTATATTTAACCAACATTAACACATTTATACTATATCTAATGACAATAAAAATAAAGAGCAAACCGAGATATGAGATTTTGCTTCAGGTGTTCGACATATCGACCGTCTTCTGCTATGGAAAAACGGGGCGGTTTTTGAACATTTCTCGCGAAATTCATTATCTCAGTGGGGGTGAAAGGTACTCTCTCATAACTGCTAAGTATTTTTAGTTCTTGTCTAGATTATACGGAAGAATAAGGAACCTTTATTCTTCCGCAAATATATCTATAGAATTAGATCCATGGGCACTAAGTCAGGCGGCCTCGGCGGCCAAAATAAAATTTTACTAATAACTTCAGCGTTCAGAGGCGGTGCGTCGTCTTGCTGGAAAAATACGTTTTCAAATTCCATTAAGGGCTTATTATCAATAAGGGGTCCAAAGCCTACTAGTTAAAAGTGGCGAACTTTTAAAAATTCTGTATTTCGAAGGGGATTATGACAAAATATCAAGTGTGCTATATTTTTGGAAAGGTAATTTTAAATTATTTTCAGTTAATTAAAAATATAGAGGGTGTCCCAAATAAAAAATCAATTTTTATGTTGATAACTCTTAAATTATTAATTTTAAAAAAATTATACTTAAACCATTAAATTCTAAATAAAAAGGTGCTTTGGAAATGTTTTCATAGAAATACAAAATTTTCCATAGCAGAAAAGTTACAGCGATTTATTAAAAATGCACATTTTTGAAAAACACCCCGTAACTCCGAAACGGTAACAGATATTGATGTGCGGTTTTTACCATCATGTTTTTGATGAAAATTGAGCTCCAGACACCGATATTAGTTTTCGTCTATCTCCTATAGAAAAGGGTGTTTCCATTTAAAAGCGTCGAATTTGACCCACCCTGTACACTCTTACTGTAATCATGGATAACTGAAACCCGTTTGAAGTGCCAGCCGCGAGGCTTCCGGCGAGTATCAGACAACGCCATCTGTAACGGATTTTGTTTATTTTGGCGTTAAATTTAAAATTGCTTGCTCGGTACGGCAATTGTCTCAGTGTTCTAGCCGTCTCACTGTTACTACCTCTCCCCTAAATCAAAAAGCAGTCAGAGAACTGTTACGCATTTTGGATCCTGATGGAGTTACATTATATCAGCGACGTTGTGTACGAAGGCAACAATACTACAAACCCCCACCCCCCAAAGAAAGGACCCAATTTTCTAGGGCATACCGATTGTTACGACAAATTTAAGCTATTTTGAATTTGCTTAAGAGGCTGTATAGATGGATTTTCACGTTACACTATTTGGTTGAAAGATGGTCCAAATACCAATGACTTGTTGCCACGTAAAAAATTGATTTGACAGAAAATTTGTAAATTTACAGGAAAAGTGTAGTTGCAGAAAAAGTGTAAATGTGCAGAAAAAGTGTAAATATGATCTCACTCCTTTAGACTTTTTCTTGTGGGGTTACACTAAATCCATAGTCTACAAGACAAAACCAGGTTCGTCGGAAGAACTGCGGCAGACGATAACTGAAGCATGTCGAAATATTCTGACAGAGACTTTCCAAAAAGTGAGAGAAGAATTTGAAAATCGTTTGTATTTTTATATGGAACAAAACGGCTGTCCTTTTGAGCAATTCTTAAAATAAATTATCATTTTAAATTTCTTTCAAATTGTCACACTCACATTTCGTATCACGACTTACCAGTAATTAAGTTGAAGTCTGTATGACCATCGTTTAGCAATTTCAATTAGCTTTCCAAAGAAGTGTCACAAGTGGGGTATCACTATCTTGAGATTAGAAGTGAGGGGATGGCACCTAGGGGTGGGTCGGGGTGGTTTGAAAAATACCTCATTTGCCTGATTTGAAAAAATCACTTTTTTCATTAATGTCCATCAAATTTTTCGTGTAAGGGGTAGTTTTTCAATTTCACCCTAAAAACTTTACGATCATCGTTTAGCATTTTTCATGGGCTTACCAAAAAGGCGCCACAAGTGGGGTGTTGCCATTTAAGATTCTCAAGTGAGTAGGGGTGCCGCCTAAGGGGTAGGTCGGGGTGGTTCAAAAAATACGTCATATGTATTCCCCCTCGATATTATCGAAACGGTAATTTTTATTTTTTTATGTCTTTTTTGGTTTAAAAATTAATTAGCCATTATAAGTTTTCAGTGGCCCACCCTGTATGCTTGCTGCACTGCTTAAGTGCCTTCAGAATGGATTGGTTGTAGGGGAGAGGTAGTAACAGTGAGACACAAAATTTTAAGACAAAATATCTTTTATATTATAAGATATATTTCACTGCAAATTAATCTCAGTTTTTTGTATGTCGTTAGGAACTAATTAGTAAACTCAGTTCAAATGAAAAAACGAACGAGTTACATTATATCAGCGACGTTGTGTACGAAGGCAACAATACTACAAACCCCCACCCCCCAAAGAAAGGACCCAATTTTCTATGGCATACCGATTGTTACGACAAATTTAAGCTATTTTGAATTTGCTTAAGAGGCTGTATAGATGGATTTTCACGTTACACTATTTGGTTGAAAGATGGTCCAAATACCAATGACTTGTTGCCACGCAAAAAATGACAGAAAAAAATGATTTGACAGAAAATTTGTAAATTTACAGGAAAAGTGTAGTTGCAGAAAAAGTGTAAATGTGCAGAAAAAGTGTAAATATTGCTAAAAATAATGTTCAATGTTGCGATGGCACTCTACGCCCTTTCGTAGTTTTATAAGCAGTATTATTTGCTTTTAGCTAGAATTTCAATTAGTCAGATGTAAGGACAAGGGTTCATTAAATTCCTGCGAGAATTTTCATAAAATACCGATTCCATATTTCTGTAAGTTTCTAAATAACGATGGTCCCTGGTTACGGTACGTCCAAGCTCTAAAACCACCTCTGCAATGTCCTATGAAAAAGGTAATTATAACAAATCTTACCTAACATACGAACATTTTAGTATTTTCTGTATGCTAAAAGTAAAAATAAAGTAATTCTCTAAATATTAGTGCAAATTTTAGAGATATGTAATATCATGTGAGCCTTTATATTAATGTAACAGATTATTTTCTTTTCTATCTTTTGGGTTTAGTTATTGATTTTAGATAGCACCACTTTAACATTTTCAAAATATCTGTCTGTCTGTTTATACTAAAACTTTATTTTCTGGTAAAATTCCCTAAAAAAAATTGTTTAACTTTAAAAGCTTTGTGAGAACATAAACATAAAAACGCTGAGACGTTTTAAAACCAATAACCACCCTTGATATCATGTTTATCAGATGTTTGTAAGGATCTTGGAATTTTAGAAAAGCACGTACCTAAAACACCACAAGATGTAAATAGCGCTAAACGAAGATTAAATATACAGTGTTGTTCGCCACATACGACACGGAGTATTGTAGCTAAACGATTATATTTTTACAAATTTCAAGTTTTGGGTTCGATGAAGGACTATTAGAGGTACAATTTAAAAATAATTTGACAAGATACAGAGTGTCCCAAATAATTAAAAAATATCAAAGTTGTATTTTTTTAAATGGAACACCCTGTATATTATTACATTTTTAGTTTCTACGATTAAAATAAAGGTAAATTTGATTAAGGTTTATTATACTTAAACCTTACCGTTTTTGAAATATTTTCAATTTTGTGAAATTGCAGTAAAAATTTCAAGGCTTCATTTCTCCAAGGGTATCAAAGTTTTTAATACTAAATATTTACTGAAGTTTATTTATTGATCAGTTATTGTGTTGCAATAATAAAAATAATACTACCTTATATAGAGTGTCTAAAAATTTATTTTATATAATTTCTAGCTTTAAACGCCAATAACTTCTTTAATTTAAATTGAACGCCCTGTATGTTTTAGGAGAATCAGATGCACAATTTAATTGTCTATCAAATTGTATTATACCATTTTTTACCTATCCCTTCAAGTTTTCGTAGAAAATGCATTTTCTTATAATTTAGACCCTATTTATCAATATACCCATGGAATATTGACATTTTAGATTGTTTTTAAAGCAACAAATGTACAAAATGTACAGGCTTAAAACCAATAACCAATAACCCAAAAGAGAAAAGAAAATAATCTGTTACATTATTACTACTGTACCGCAAGAATGAACGTGGTTTATATGTATATTCAGTAAGTACATTCTTACTCCGAATAGAACATATGTACTATTTTTTTCAAACGTTACAAATAATTTCAAATGTTGTAAATAATATAATATAAATATAATATATTATATGAAATACCTTGTATGTAATTATATATTGATCAACATTTTGTACACTAGTTGAACTTGACACTTGATATCAGTTTAATAAT
Organism: Sitophilus oryzae; assembly: GCF_002938485.1. Lineage (NCBI taxonomy): Eukaryota > Metazoa > Arthropoda > Insecta > Coleoptera > Curculionidae > Sitophilus > Sitophilus oryzae. Next base: position 48,546 of record NW_022146184.1, on the reverse strand, counting down.
ATTTGAGAAAAAAATAATACTTTGGTGACGTTTGAAAAAAAATTCTATCGATCTAAACGAGCGACTTTTTTGCGTAATATATTGGTGGCTGATGTGGAAAAATTATAAAACGCGCCGTAGAATTGTTACTGTTATCGGTACCGGGCAAAGATTTAGCCATTTAGGGTAGGGCTTTAATTGGAAATAAGTCCTAATTATTTGGAAATCCGATATAAATAATCTTTTCTATTAAAATAAAAAATTTGATTTAAATCAAAAAAATATGTTTTTTTTTTCATTTTTATTTTAATCATGATTTTTTTCTAAGCCTGATTTGACCTACCTGTTTTATCATCACTTAATACGTGAAATTTCGTTTTATTTTACCTTTATATCATCTAGTTATTCTGCTTATTATTTATTTACTTTGCCGCTTTGCATATTTTAACTCTGTTTTACTTATTTAGCATTCTTAAAAATACGCAGTAGAAAACACACCTGTAGGTGATTAAGGAAAATGAAGTCATATTTGGATTTATTTTTTTGCAGGGTTTGTATACACTTCCCAAAGGTCTAACAGTTGACGTTAAGGAAATAGCGAAACTTCGCTTAGCAGATGGAAGTTTATTTCAGATCCACATCAAATCTTTTGGACATACATCTAATAAACTTTTATTTTGTGCATTTGCTGAGGGACAAGTTGTTTGATAAAACAACATAATTTGTTTTTGATAATTTAGATGTTTGTAAGTTATTTAATCTATTAAAATATAATTTATGTTTCCTTCTGGTTTTATTTAGTATCTACCATCTTATCATGCAAATGACAAAGCTTTTATTTCTTCCTATGAAATGCTTTGTTCGAGCTGTCAGAGTATCCAAACAACTATTTTTACTACATTAGTTTAACTGTGTCAATTTTAAAACTTCCCACCCTTAATATCTTTCTTGCAGTTCAAAATATGAAAAATCGGAAAGACACGTCAATTTTATTCGTAAGAGGGACACTTTAAATTAATATTTCTAGCCTTTTTTTTTCAACTCCCTAGGAGGGGTAGATGTCACCCTTACAATCTTAAATGGGGATGGGGGTCAAGTGGTACATCGTTTTAAAGTACAACTTTTCATAAACTTTTACTTGAAATCGGTGTATACTTTAAATAAGCATATTACTCTCGGCGCGAGAATAATACCCCATTTCCAAAAGTTACTATTCTTATATTAAGTGACCATCCCCAACAGCAACAACGCAACGTGCATTCCTGATTCCTACCTTCATTTCATTGGATTTCTGTTTCTCTCATGCGACACGAGACGCGCCGACTAGTCGGGTAGGTTTATAAAGTTTTTTTGTTATTGTTTTTGCTTCTGATATGTGAAAATGGAGGACTTTATTCAGGCATGGGAGATGACCGATTTGATCCCAAAATTTCAAGGTAAGTTTAGCAATAATCCTATATTATTTGATGACATTGGTTGGAGGTTAGGGGGACTCCATTTTAATATGCATTATTTCTTATGCACCGGTGGTAAACTGGTACGCGTTTGGAATGATTCAATTATGTTTGAACAATTTTTATTATTGTTTCTCGATTTTAATTAGCGATGCCGCTGTTCAATATCTACCTATATTGGGAAATTACACAGTTTTATTGTTTTTTTATTATTACGAAAAGGATATCATTTGGTAGGTGATGTTTGGCTAATCTAATTTAAAAAGTATTAACCATATTCGAGGTTATTCTGGTGATATTTCAATATTCCATACCTATCGTAAATGGAAATTCAAATTTTTAGCATGTACCAACTCTATTATATTCATGTATGTTACCGGAGAAACCCGATTTTAGGATAAACTAATTTTTCCTACGCTAAATCAGGGTATCGAAAGAGACGCGGGTTTAAAAATCTATTATGCCGCGCTTAAAGACTTTTAGATAAGGAAAAGATTTTACCACAACAAGAGTTTCTAACATGATCGAACCCGAACCACCGAAAGCATAGGGAACACGTTACCGAATTTTATGAAAACCATATAGTTTTTCGAAAAATTCAAAAAATTCAATTTTTCATTAAAATGGAGTCCCCCTAACCTCCAACAAATGTTATCAAATGTTTTGTTGCCTCAAGTTTTTTTTGAAAACTTTCGGCGGTTTGCGCAATCGGAAGATATCCGAATTTGATATTTTTTTTATTATGCTAGTATACACCTACGGCAACTTTTGCGCGGTATAGCAAGCCGAAATTTTATTTTTGAGATTCTTCGATCCACTCTATTGTGCACAAACCCGAACTTTCAATCAGCGGTTCTCCGTAAACGTCCAATGTACCATTGTCGTGAATCACCCTGTATAGTTAATCCAACAAAATTAACGTTTAGTTTACTACGCGCAATTTGACGAACCGGTCCGTTTAAACTTGTTCACAAATAATCCCGCCGGTATCTAACCGACAATCTTCATCAAAGTTCCCAAAAATTCTATTAATACAACTATCTACAACACAAAACATGCTAAATTAACCAAAGCGACCTAACTAATACGCACCACGGATTATTAATTTCGACATGAACTATATCTTTGAATGCAAAAACCACCTAGTTCGGTATTACTTCTCTCCGTTCCTTCTGCTAATTATTATTAATATTAACATGAAACTGTTTGCTTTGAAATATTTGCTGCTAATCTCGTGTGCTTTGATGTATCTTGGTCCCATTTTCAACGGCTGCGACGCTAAAAGAAAAGTAATCTAATTTAAGTGGAACGTACAGGGTGATCTGAAACATCAATATTCTGAAAAAGCTCCATATCAGGTATAGTCTGTCCAATGGGAGGGTGACCCTTTTAATTTTAATTTGCAGGTAAATTGTATTTTCGGTAATTTTTTAGATGTCGTCTGTCAAAATCTTACCCGAACCGTTCGTCGGACGGACTAGTCTATTTGAGATTTTCATTCTATATCTCTTCATATAAAATATGGAAGTCATAGTGACAGACATTTCTAAATTCATTTTGTAGATATAAAAGAAGATATTTTTTACACTAAAATTTTTAGTTTTTTTTGTCAAATGGAACCGTGTATATTTTTTTCGCTCAATGAATTTGTCATTATTTTTTATATACAGGGTGAGTCTTAAATAAGTGCAAATATTTTTAGGGGTTATATATTTCGGTCCCAGAAACACGTGTTGAGTGTCGTGTGAGTTTTTTTCTGCGAAAAAATTTGGAAAATTTGGATTTATTTTTAATTTTCAGTTAAAAAATATAATATCCTCATAATATGGCAACATAGGTAGTAGATTCATTTTACAAGAAAGAAAACGCAAGAAAAATCTAACCGGTCTCAAAATTTAAACAATTTTTTTTTTGAAATTTTCAAAGTAAAATATCTCGGTTATTTTGGACTTATTTAAAAAACGGTAAAACGGTTAAGACTCACCCTGTAATATATTTTATACCCCCATATATCTTAAACGTTGTACATATTTTCACTTCACTCGCTCAGGAGGCAAAAAATTTTAGTTATTGTTGAATTAATTAATAAAAGTGTCTTTCTGTTTATTAGTTATGCAAAAACCTAAACTATTTTGTATATACGGTGAGTATACAATATCTTATATATTTTTTTCAAGCTATTTTACCTTATCATATAGGTACAGTATGTTTCCAAATTGTCTTTACAAAAGGATTTTTTTTATTATTAACAGTTTGAGAAAAATGTATTCCTCATAAAAATGTTTCCTTGTTCTAAAATAGTTAATTCCGTTTATGGATTTCAAACCGTAAATAGAAATGGTGAACGCTTAGTAATAACATACACAGAGTACAATCTTTGCATCACCAATACATGGTTCATGACAAGTTTAAGGGAACCTGGAAACATCCCAGATTAAGCCACTGACATCAACTGGACCACGTAATCGTTCGAACGACGCTTCTAAAAGTTGTCAGACTCGAAAAAACCAGAACAGATGCCGAATATGGTACTGACCACCGAATCATAATTTCAAAAGTGAAAATCCGATTAAAACCCAAACATCCACACTGTAAAAAGCAAAGCAACACGACCAGATTGAACGTATGAAGTCTAGGGAACAAAGATCTACATCCGACGCCCACCGTAAAGCCATCAAAGAATCACCTCCACCGATAACCTCAATAACGACCTCAATAACGACCTCAATAACGACCTCAATAACGACCTCAATAACCTCAATGCTAGACGCAACTGAGGGATGCGATTTGTAATACCAGCGAAGCAGTACTGGGAAAATCCAACAAAAAACAACCAGACGGGTTTATCGAAAATCAACCGCATATACAGGTTGTGCTGGACATAAAATAATTAACTAGAAAGAAGTGTCAACTCTGTGTTAAATCGTGGAAACACGATACGCCACCGAAAGCCTTCGTTGTCGTCTGGAGAACTAATTTTCCAATTGACAGGTTGACATGATAAGGACATGATGGCTTAAATTTCATTTTCGTTTCCGGTTATTCAATGGCGGGCCCTCTTTCAGTTCAAATGTATTTTGTATTTTTTCTTTTCATAAATAAAACCAAAAAATAATTTATTCACATATATTTATTTGAAATATGGAACAACGTGACTAAATAAATATAAAAATATAGAGGATTGTATTGTTTCAATACCAATTATTTAATTACATGTACTTTTAACGTAAATTAGTTAAGGTATAAGCATGACTTACATTAATTTGTAAATAAACACACGTATTCGCAGACTTCAAGGACAGAAAACGGACACAGGAACATGAAAACGGGAGCCTTATACAAAAACCTGAAAACAAAAAAACAATTTTTTTTATACTAAAATTAACAATGTAAAAATATCAATAGGTATAAAATATAAATATACTGTTTAAAAAAGCGTCCATTATTCCCAAAGAGACCTGGCTTATAAATCAAAAAGAAGCAAAAAGAGGCTTTTAGTCGGATAACATAATCATATTATCAGTCCGATTTATTGCATTATTGACAATAAGTCGCACATACTGGAGATAACTAATGTTGGCTATAGTTAAAAATGATCTTACCTTACTGTAAATTGTTTCCATTTTCAAAAAAATCGCCGATCAAAGAGACTATAACACCATTTTCTTGCATCTAAAAAATGTAAAAACAGTGTTTATTTACTACCTATTTTTCATATACATGGGACATACCTACTACTGCAGAAACGTCATTTTCTCCAGGATTCTTCATGTAATATATATTTTATATACTTTATTACCTTTATATTTATAAATTTCAGCCGAAATATTAAATTGAACTTCCAAAACGAAACTAAACGGAATGAATTAAAATGGCGTCGAATATTTTCGAATTTGTTCTAGAACAAATCTGAAGTTGTCTCTGAAACTGAAATCTGTCAATTCTAAACTGTGAAGTTAGACAATAGTTAGACAAAAACAATGCTGTCCTTGTCTAGGCGGCCATACTTGTCGTCAGGAGAATGACAAGAATGACACTAATGACTGTTTCCAATTTTCCTATTTCACTGTCACCCCCCTGGTGCTGGATCAAAATATAGAGCACATTAAGCAGTCACTGGAAATCCACAGAATCCAACGCTAATGGACCACTTTAAAGCAGCCAACAACACTCTTCGAAGAAACATGCAAAAACTTGTGGTCGAAAAAAGCTAATCAGATTCAAGAGTATGCCGCGTATCACAACTATTTTTAATTCTTCAGAAGAGAAGAAGTATACGGCCCACCCAAGAACGTAAGCTGCCGAATCAAGGCATAAAACGGTGAACTTAACTAAAAAGGAAGAGCAAATCAGAAATCGCTGAAAAGAGCATTACATCCATATCCTTAACCAAGAAAACAACCCAAATATGGAAGCACTAAACACAATATAACTCAGTATTACAGCATTGATGTATTATAAATCCCAAATAACGGAACAGAAAATAAATAATATTCTCCATAAAACAACTTAAAAGTAACAAATCGGCTGACTGTGACGCGATTCCAGCAGAAATCTATAAGTGTACAAGTAAAAAACTTATTGGTCGCCTTAAGGCTCTCTTCGATGTCATATGGGAAAGAGGTATAGTGAATATGTGATATAGGCTTCCATGATATCTATACTAATATATAAAATCCTTAAGTGACTGACATACTGATTAATCACGATCCTGCTCAAACCACTCAACGTAAGAAGCTCAATTTTGGCATACAGGTTGATTCTAGGGTGTAGAGGTTCGAAAAGAAGGGACTTTTCGAAATTCCAGTTCCAAGAGGGTGAAAACACTCCTCAAATATTACAATATTTTTTATTTAAAAAACGGTCAAGTTTCTGAAAAAACGCTTAAACACGTATATTTTATTTTGTTTATTTACATATTTTAAGATTTTTTAAAACTGGATGCAGGGTGTTTCGAAAAATCTGGTCATTGATTAATCACGATCCTGCTTAAACCGCTGGACGTAAAAAGCTGATTTTTGGAAAACAGATTGATTTAGGGTGTAGAGGTTCGATAAGAAGGGATTTTTCGAAACTCGAATTCTAAGGGGGTGAAACTATCCCTCAAATATTTAAATATTTTTTATTTATAAACCGGTGAGTTTTTTCGGAAAAAACTCTTAAACACGTATATTTTATTTTGTTGTTTTACATATTTTAAGATTTTTTATAAATTTATACAGGGTGTTTCATAAAATATGACCGTTGATTTATCACGATTCTGCTTAAACTGCTTGACATTTTAAGCTGATTTTTGGCAAACGGATTGACTGTGGGGTGTAGAGGTTCGATAAGGAGGGGTTTCTCGAATCTCAAATTCCAAGAGGGTGAAAACGCCCCTCAAATATTACAATATTTGTTATTTAAAAAACGGTTAGTTTTTCGGGAAAACGCTTGGACAAGCATAATTTATTTGGTTTTTTTTACATATTTTGAATTTTTTTAAAAAATCATAGAGGGTGTTCCAAAATGTCGGGTAACTTCTTAACCACGATTCTGCTTAAACTGCTTGACGTAAAAAGCTTATTTTTGGCAAAACGATTTTTCAAAAGTCAAATTCCATCGAAATGAAACTACCCCTCAAATATTAACAAGTTATATAATAATATCGCCATATTGTTTTTTCTCATGCTGACATAAAGGTAAGAAAATTTTATCCAGTTTGTATGTTAATGGAAATTCTTGCTTTGCTTTATCATCACCATTACAAATGATTAATTCGACGCGAACGAAGTCGCTGGTACACGCTAGAATTATATAAATAAATAAAGAACGGCGTCAGAGTTGGCTTGGAAATGAAGATCGCTGTTATTTCATATGTAACATTGTCAATAATCGTCATCTCTAAGCCAACTAAACGACTTTCTTCGATCATACGCCATATTCAGTACCTATAAAAGAATTTTTATTTTTGTTGTTTATTCTATGTTTAACAAGAATAAATTTTCGATACATACGCAGATTTTTCATCCAAAGATATTTTCGTCAAACGTATTACACCGTCTTTGATATGCCTTCGCCGGCCGAATTAGAGAAAATAATGTGTTTTATGCGTTGACCGCAGAACGATTGTTGTCACCACCACATAGCACTTGAGACGTAAGGGGAAATCAAATCAGCCTGGTCGCCCATTAGATTGCGTATCTTCCTAATTCTTTCAATCAACAATATTATCAATAATTGATCATCCGCATTTTTTTTTGTAAAATTAATTAAATCTCGAATGGAAAAGCTAATATGGCGCTTTTTCTGGATACTTGAAAGCCCTGTTATGTATAATTTAATTAATTGTACCTATTTGTGGTTTAATGACATAAAAATTAACTTTATTTTTTGGATGTATTAACATAATTTGCGTATTAAGGTTTTCAGAATCGGCAGAGTTATGGGAGTTTGCCCGAATATTAACAAAAAGGAGTTGTATGCCCCGATAGACGCTAATGTTACTGTAAAGAACAACATATCGTATTTAAACTTAACCATTAGAGTGGTACGAGATTTCCCTGATACTATGGAGGTAATTAATTAATAATTACTAAATTTAGAGAGGTAGTACTTAAGCTAGAATTAAAAATGGCAAATAGTTGCAATTAAAAATATGAATTAATAATACTACACTCACCGCACGAAAAACGGGCACCTTAAAATATTGAATTATTTTAAAGATTTATACACACACCGGAAAAATCTAGGAATATCATTTTATTAAAGTTAAAAATAAATGTTTACAACCACTAATGTTTACAACTATGTTAACAACCACATATTTGTAGGCCGATTCTTTCTACTTCGATTGAAACGAAGTAGTCACACTAGTTATTTCTAAATTTGGGATATTTGCAGAAGTGTTTGTGCATTTTTTGTCAAATGTATAAAAAGCACCTAGCATCAATTCTTCGAATTTAACCTGTACTGGCTATGTTTTTATGATAACTGGCCAGAATTCATTCAGGCCATGGGTATGATTGAAGCTGGAATGCGCTAAATCGACGTAGCTAGAGCATTAAATACAACGCAAAGTGTAATATCGCGAGGTCAACTTAAGAAGCAGACGCCCCTGGAGAGCTCAACCCTTTACCAGAGGAAATCAAGAGGTACGATATTTGTGGGCTCAAGATCATGTTCAGTGGTCGAATGAACAATGGGCCAATGTTCTCTTCACGGATGAGTCACGCTTTGGAATTCATTCGGATTCGAGAAGGCTTAGGGTATGGAGAGAACCGGGAAATCTTATTCGGTTGGATCATGTTAAGGAAGTACACCCTTATCAAGGTGGAACAGTTATGGTCTGGGGAGGAGTCCAGTTAGGCCGAAAAACCGTTTCTCTTAAAAGGTTTCTAACAGGAATCACATATCGTGATTTAATTCTTGAGCCTGTCGTGTTACCATATGCCAATGACTTTGGGAGAAACTTCATTCTCATGCATGGCAATGCACGGCCTCATACAGCCAGAGTGGTAAGTGAGTTTATCAATGTTCATCAATTAAACATCTTACCCTGGCCGGCACAATCTCCTGACCTCAACCCCATCGAGCACGTATGGGACGGGGTCCAAAAAAAAATTTTGAGAATGGGTATGCCTCGTGAAACTCGTAGGGATCTGGTTCGGGCCGTGAATGCAGCGTGGCAGGCTATACCTCAAGAAGAGATCGACAACCTGATCAGGAGCATGGAGAGACAATGTAGGGCTGTAATGAACAGTAGAGGAGGCCATACCCTTTATTAATTAAAAATGGTTTTATCTTTTTTTTTTAATTCACAGTTTAGAATAAAAAAAAATGTTTGTATTTTTTTGAGTTCAATAAAAATCAAGGTAAATATGAAAAATTCGGTAAATTTCGTATTTTTATTTCCAATACGTCCTGTAAACTATTTGTTTATTTTAATTTTATTATATCAGAAATGCAAATTACTGACGATGGCTGGATAAAATTGTAATATCCCTAGACTTTTCCGGTGTGTGTATATTGTGTTCAAGAGGACTGATTTTGATGATCTTTTAAGCAATCTGTAGCTAAATTATTTGACTTTTTAGTATCTCTTTCTAATTTAAAAATGAAAGTCGTAATTTTTACTTTAAAACCATGCCTTTGCTTTTGGTGCCAGTCACCAGACCTAAGAAATAGTGTTTATGATTGATGTAATATCACTGTTATTAAAAAATCATATTACTATTGTCTGTTGGTTGTTGGTTGTTAGTAACTGCCCAGTAAATACAAAAACTTCAGTACAATATTTGGTTTAAAAAACTTAAATACGCCCAGAGAAATGAACATTAAAATTCTTGCTGTATTTTACAAAAACGTATATATTTCAAAAACGGTAATATTAAAGTGCAGTAAACCATAATTAAATTTGTCCGGTGTCTGGAGCTCAATTTTTGTCAAAAACATGATGGTGAAAACCGCATATCGATATCTGTTACCGTTTCGGAGTTACGGGGTGTTTTTCAAAAATATGCATTTTTAACAAATCGCTGTAACTTTTTTGCTATGGAAAATTTTGTATTTTTATGAAAACATTTCCAAAGCACCTTTTTACGTAGAATTTAATGGTTTAAGTATAATTTTTTTTAAATTAATAATTTAAGAATTATCAACAGAAAATTTATTTTTTATATGGGACACCCTGTATATTTTTAATTTATTGAAAAGAATTTAAAATTACGTTTCCAAAAATATAACACACGTGATATTTTGCTCGATTTCTCTTCAAGATATAGAGTATATAAAAGTTCGCCCGCTTTAAATAATTAGGCTTTGCACCGGCTGTAATGCAAAAAATTCTAGTTGTGAGCATCAATTAAAACGAAAATAATATTTGCTATGAGAGATGCAGAATTTTATAAAAATTTAAAATATATTTAACCAACATCAACACATTTAAACTATATCTAATAACAATAAAAATAAATAGCAAACCAAGACATGAGATTTTGCTACGGGTGTTCGACATATCGACCGTCTTTTGTTATGGAGAGTTTTTGAACATTTCTCGCGGAATTCATTAACTCGACTAACTTGTCTAGATTATACGGAAGAATAAGGAACCTTTATTCTTCCGCAAATATATCCATAGGATTAGATCCATGGGCACTATGTCAGGCGGGCTCGACGGCCAACGGCTGGGATCTTGCTGATAACTTCAGCGTTCAGAGGCGGTGCGTCGTCTTGCTGGAAAAATATTTTTTCGAGTTCCATTAAGGGCATATCATCAATAAGGAGTCCAAAGCCTACTAGTTAAAAGTGGCAAACTTTTTGAAAATTCTGTATTTCGAAGGGGATTATAACAAAATATCAAGTGTGCTATATTTTTGGAAAGGTAATTTTAAATTCTTTTCAGTTAATTAAAAATATAGGGGGTGTCCCAAATAAAAAATCAATTTTTCTGTTGATAACTCCTAAATTATTAATTTTAAAAAAATTATACTTAAACCATTAAATTCTACGTACAAAGGTGCCTTGGGAATGTTTTCATAGAAATACAAAATTTTCCATAGCAAAAAAGTTACAGCGATTTGTGAAAAATGCACATTTTTGAAAAACACACCGTAACTCCGAAACGGTAACAGATATTGATGTGCGGTTTTCACCATCATGTTTTTGATGAAAATTGAGCTCCAGATACCGATATTAGTTTTCGTCTATCTCCTATAGAAAAGGGTTTTTCCATTTAAAAGCGTCGAATTTGACCCACCCTGTACCTCTTGAAAAAAAAATTAAATTGTAACTTCATCACTAACAATTTCTAAAAATCTAATGGTTTGGCTACAATGCTCCGTGTCGAATGTGGTGAATAACCCTGTATTTACTGTGAAAAATATCTTCTTTTTAGATGATGCTAGAACTGGAAAGATGCAAATATCGAGAAGCTCAAAATAATTGCGAGAACTATCATGATATTAAAATACCTGGAATGTGCGAAATGCTGTTTTTAAAAGGTGCCTGGTCAACGTATATTCGAGCACTGCAACCATCCCTTACATGTCCCGTTAAGAAGGTATTTGTAAACAAAGTGTTTTAGATATTTTAAGTAATTATTTCCCTTTGTGTCTTTGACTAGTCAGGGAGGTCATATCATGATGCTAAGTATTTTTCTGTGTTTCTGTGTTAATAATGGCTATAAATTGCTTATTATTTTGATTTTAAACGAGTTCTTGATATGCCACTTAATAATCACTACCTACTTAACATTTGTTAATTTTAAACGTCAATATTAATAAAAAGAAAAGATAAGAAAAACGTCAAATCATCCACGCCGCGCATCGGGATGTTGTGTCACGTTGGCATAGCAACAAATGTAAAGTAAATGCAAAGGTGATTTATCATAATTCACTGTTATTAGCTGTTATATTTCACTCTATTACAAATATGGGCACCATATTCCTTCAGCTAGGAAGTTGAATATTGATTTATTATTAAGTGGTCGTGGACAAAATGTATTAATGATACTATATTTTTAGGGATACTATAAGACACCAAAACCAATTGCCTTTACTACAGAAGGAATTCCCAGTTTTATTTTATCAGGACGGTATTTTTATAAAATTGCAATTAAGATCCAGGTGCCGAAGACCAAAGAAATGTTGGCGTGCATTTATTCAGAAGGTGAAATTGTTAATATTTAAGATGCAGGAAATTACTTAAATATCAACCAAATATGCGAATTTTCTCTTTGAGAATATGATTCAATATTGTTTTACATGAAGCAGTTAATATAAAAGTTTCTTAGTGATTTAATTACTTAATACATGAATAATAGCAAAGAATATCTTCTTTTTCTTCTTCTGTGGAAAGGAATACCCAGATCCAGATCAAATCCAGTAGTTACTTGCCCTTACAGTATCCAGCCCGCACTTAAAAAAAAAGACTTGACTAAAGCTTCATACAGAACCTGGAAATGACTGAAATAAATTAATTTCAATTAAACTTTATACTTAGAAATGTGCGATAATTCATAATGTCTAAAAAATACGATTAAAATTAATAAAATATCCTAGCAACAGCTTCCGGTAGTCGGCTGTATGCATAGCATAGAGAAAGCCAAATAATTAGCTTAAATAACCATAAACCTTTGAATAAGAAGACTAAGGAAGGAGCATATCAAAAATCTTAGGTCCACCGCGATGGGCCTCAAATATGGCCGACTTAAATTCCGGTTTATCAGTGCCGTTCTAATTTTATTTAAAAAATGTAAAACTATGATGTAGGGTTTGTTAGATTTGGGTCGTGCTTAGGAATTAAAAATGTATCTGCTAATACTGAACTTTACAAAATACTTTAAACAAAAATGGTACTTATTATTCGCGCCATATTCTTGCCACGTTCTTACTCTCTGTCTATCTCAACTGTCTAAGAACTGTCAAGTCTTCTTTTCATTTTTCTTATCACCACAGATTATAACACTTAACACTCCTCCTCGATAATAACAATTCTAAATTTTTAATATCGCTATACTCTACTATACAATTTGAGCTTTAACTCTTAATTTAACAAAATTGTCTTTACATAATGGCTTAGTTAACATGTCTGCTATATTTTTATGTGTTGGAACATATTCAACATCCATTACCTTTTTTAGTACGGTAATGGTGTGGATCCGGTGGCTGACCTTGAAACGAGTTTTTGCTGCATATAGTCACAGACACTACGCATATGCACATCTTCGATGTTGCCAGATTGCAAGTTATTTTTGAATTATTTTCTGTAGAAAACAAATATGTGCTTTTCAGTGTTTTTTTGTCAACATATACCGTATGATCGAAAAAACGGCATCCAGTTGGCTGGGAAATGACGATTAAGGACATTTCCCATATAAAATGACAACGATCTTCATTTCATAGTCATCGCTGACGCTATTTTTTTCAATCATAGTACGCGGTATATTATTTATAATATTTTAATATTTCGGCACAACACGTGAACGCTTATTATGTATTTTCATAGTCAATAAAATTAAATAGATATAAAACACTAGATTCTCATAATAAATCTAATTGCTCTAGATTATTATGCTACGTTTAAAAAGTGTTTTATTAAAAATTCGGGAAATTAAAAGGGACGTGTCCAAGTTTTTTCTTTTTTTTTTAATTTTTATATGCTGTAGCTCCATGTCATCAGATGTCATATTCATAATAAGTTTTTTTAACATTCCATCAAAACTACGGAGGCCTTAAAAGGCCTTTTAGCCTCCGTAATTAAAACTGTAGAATCAGCTTCAGCAACATTAACAGTTACCTTGTTTAATTCTGCTTATACATATATTGCATTAATTTTTCTGCTACCTTAAGATTTCTCTATTCTTACCTTACACCTAATTTACACCTAATTTATGTGATTTTCTTAGCATATATGATTTATAAACCATATTTTTCCTAATGGAAGGATATGGAATAGGATATGCAAAATTAAGATATTTTAACATTTATTTTCCAGACAAAAGCATAATATAGTATTAAGATTAAGACATAACAAATATTATAAGAAAGATCTTAATATAAATCACAAACTAACTAAGTCTTAATTTGGTCTTGTATAAACATAGGTATAAAACTAATAAGATCAAAACTCAACCTTCACCATATTGTCAAGATTTGGCATTATAGGAAACAAGAAATTACAGTAAATTAAGAAAAGAATATCAAGGTACACGATATTAAATACTGTAATGTATTCTACGACAACAACGACTTCTAAAGAGAAAAAGATAAAACATAAAGCTTATTCAGCTTAGTCTTATCACCACACTCTTCGATAAAATATATGTCTAAAATTGCTATTAATCCACTAACTTGATATTTTTAAGAAATTATGATACAAACATTATAATCAAAGTATATTATATTAGTAACATATAGGTAAAATGTTACCTCTATCTCATTGACGTGTATATTGTTCTATAAGACTCGTCATGGTAGTACTTATACATCAATACATATAATCAAAACTATTGTTGCCTGTAAATAACTTGAAAGAAATAAAATAATTCTAATAAGTTTAAAACCATTAAGAAAAAATCCGTAAATGTAAATATATAGAATAAATGTTATCATTAGTACAATTTTATATATTCATTATACTTTCATTTCACAATCTTCATTATACTTCTTACCTTAATTTTGAATATCAAGATAAATCTGAAATTATGAAATTAATTATAGAATTTGTATTATTATTGATTAACACTCAAAAAGAAATTTTTCAACTGCAAATAATTCGAAAAAAAACTGCAATTTGGCAACATCGACGATGTGCGCTTGCGTAGTATCGATGATCAAATACCGCAAATATGGGCTTCAAGGTCAGCCACCGGATCCACAGCTTTACCTTTAATACTAGATCTTTAAGATAATGAACTTTAATGTCGATGTGTTTGGTTCGTTTTGAATTTTCATTATTACGTGATATTTGAATAGCACTCATATTATCACAATAAAGTATTGCTCTAGCTGTAATATTAAAGTCACTTAATACACCTTTTATGTTCACTAAATCTTGAGAAGTGGTTACAGCTGCTATGAACTCTGCCTCTGCCGTAGATAAAGCGACACAGTTTTGTTTTTTCGAAAACCATGATATTACGTTTTGTCCATACATAATTATACTTCCACTTACACTTTTCCTGTCAGTTTTGTCCGATCCCCAGTCTGAATCTGAAAATGCATTTGGTGTTTTATCTTGAATATAATTTTTCTTGAAAACCAATCCTTTTTCTTTCGTCTCTTTTAAATACATTAATATTCTTTTTGATGCATTCCATGTCTCTTGTGTTGGAGTATCTAAAAATCTACTTAAATATGAAACTGCGTAAGTGATGTCAGGACGACTAATGGTTGATACATACATTAGACTTCCGATTAATTGTCTATATGGTACCTCAATTATTTCATTATCTTTGTTAAATTGAAATCCCCTTTCCATTGGTGTACTTTTTCCTTTGCAGTCTTGCATATTGTAATATTTTAATAACTTCTCTATAAATTTTGTTTGATTTATATATCATGTCTGTTCCTCTCTTACTATTGACATTCCCAAAAATTCTTTTATTTCACCTAAATTTTTTGTATTTTAAAGATATGTTTTGTATTTTTTCTTTTTCTCCTGTTATTAGTATGTCATCTATATACAACAATAGCCAAATATCTTTATTGTAATATAGACAGCAATCAAATCTTGATCTTTTTAATTTATTATTTATTGCAAAATTACTAAATGTAAAAAAATGCAAAATAATCATTCCACACTCTGGGAGACTCTTTCAATCCATAAAAAGCTCTGTTTAGCTTTAGTACTTGTGACTTTGTTTTCAATCCTTCTGGTGGTTTTATGTATACTTCACTGTTCAGTTCTCCATTTAGAAATGCAGTGGGTATATCTAGTTGCCGTATTTCATAATTCTTTTGCAATGAAACTGATAACATTACCCTGATTGTCGAAATTCTTGCTACTGGAGCATACATTGCTTGACTAAAGTTCTCCTCCTTAATTTGAAACCCTTTTGCAACAATTCTTGCTTTCATTGTGCCATCTTCTTTAGTGCGAAATACACATTTTGTTTCAATAGCTTTTTTGCCTTGTGGTAATACTTTTTCGGTCCATGTTTGTAATTTCTTGTGAGATTCTATTTCTTTCTGGATAGCATTACTCCATTGCTCTTCCTTTATTGCCTCTTTAAAATTATGAGGGTCATTTTCATTTGCTATTAAACAATACGCTGTATATACTTCATGAACAGTGTCAGGACTAACGATTACATTATGTGTTTCCTGGAGAATTAAATTAAGTTCTGGTGCTGTAAGAGTCGGTCGGCGTCGAGCATTTAATTGTAAAAAATGATCTTGCTGAGGGGTAGTAATGCGATGTCGCCCTGTGCGCCTTTCAGCAACATCACCACTTTCAAGGTAGCGTGCACTTAATCGCGATATTACACTTTGCGTTGTATTTAATGCTCTAGCTACGTCGATTTGGCGTATTCCAGCTTCGAGCATACCCATGGCCCTTAGCATTTCGTTTCTGTTAAGATGTCTACGCTCTATAATGTCGTTTAATACTAAACAGAGTTATTTGAATGAATTCTGGCCAGTTATCATAAAAACATAGCCAGTAGAGGTTAAATTCGAACAATTGATGCTAGGTGCTTTTTATACATTTGACAAAAAATGCACAAACACTTCTGCAAATATCCCAAATTTAGAAACAACTAGTGTGACTACTTCGTTTCAATCGAAGTAGAAAGAATCGGCCTACAAATATGTGGTTGTTTATTCAAAACATTTATTTTTAACCTTAATAAAATTATATCCCTAGATTTTTCCGGTGTGTGTAGTTTTAGTTGTATGCCTGATATTTAATTACAGTAACCATTGTATGTTAAACCAAATTGAAATTTGACCCGAAAAGTTATACAGAATGAGAGAAAATTAATATGGAACATTAGTCACATTGAAAAGTAAGTTACTCCTTTATTTTACGTGGAACACCCAGTACATTTTCCTCCATATGAGAGGCGCCACCTTATATAATACTTCTATTATCAACAGACCCTGAGTTTCCTAAACCACCAGTCGTGAAAAAATAAAATACATATTTTAAATCAACTCTGTTGTCTTTATTCAATATATTTTTTTACCTAGATACATCTAGCATAAAAATTTGAAGGACACATTATTGGCCCTTATCACAAAACTGACTAGATGACCAAACTCCTCAGTTACAGTATACAAAACCTTTTTTTTTAGAAATATTACAAAATGTAGTCAAGAACACGAGATTACAGATCAGTAGTACAAAAAATATACACACATAATACCGGCTTACAAACAACAGACCTAAATTTAATTCTTGATCTCATTATAAATAATATCAAAATTACTTGATAAAAAAGTATTTAATGTCGCTTAGTGCATTAGGTCCTATTGTCAATTGTAAACCTCTCTAAAAGTACTTTAAAATAAGTACATTTTTAATTAGTAAATCGACTAAAAAATGTTTTTTACAACAAGAACATTGTTCAGTTCTTTTAAATACAATGTCAGTATATAAAAATACAAATACTTTTTAAATTATTACCTAAGTATAATACAAAACTGCACATATATAATAAATAACACCTATATGACTTGACTGGTTTAAATCTTTGTAGTAGAAATGCTTCTTTAAGTCGAAAGCCAGGAAAAAACGAAAAGAAAATTATAATAATAAAATTTACTGAAAGTTATGTCAAATAGACACTTAGGGGAGATCGGGTACAATTGTAACGCGGTACAAATGTAACAGGTACCATAACTTTTTTAAATTCAAATACATTATTGTGGCACCTTGTCAGTTATTCAAGTTTAAGACTCAGTACAATCTGACGACAGTTGAGACTTTTGCAATGGTGCAGTGACATAACAATAGAGCTATATCTATTTATCGACACAAAAGCAAAACTTAAGCCATTTGAAAAAAAATTAGTGGCAAGAGAATTTATTTTAGCGTAAAAGAAAATATTTTGCCTGAAGAAAAACTCTCTTAACTCAAGAAAACCGGTTCTCTTGAAAAATTCGAAAATTTCTCTTGAATCTATTTTCATTCAACCAAGTGCAAGTTACTTTGTTTTAAGATAATAAGAAAAATACGCTAGGAAGTACTTCATTCAAGAAACATGGCCATTTTTCCAATAGCTAAATACTCTTTTGATGGAAAATAATAACGACACGCAAAGACGATGACGAAGGACGGTATATTACAATCAGTCCGCAGTCCGATCAGTCGTACGTCGCATTTCATAGGTCGCACATCATAGTACGCACGGGTTTTGTTGCTTGGAATTTTTCACTTGGAATTTTGCATAATTTGCTTTTTAAACGCATATCGTATAACAAATTAGTGATCGTTATTAACATGCATTTGTCATTTTTTATGGACAAATTTTAGGATATATGGATTATTTAAAGGAGTTCCTGAAAAAATGGAAATTAGAGCATTTATTTGCTATATTTGAAGGTAAGAGACATTTACCTAATGCACCTGTTTAGATAATGCATGCGTGACTATCGACAGAATAAGAGTATAGGTATCGATTTTTTTATGCAAATAATTACAAAAATTTTAGAATTTCAAGTCGTCGTATTAAAAAATTCAAAATGTGACCAAAGCTTATAATTTTAATAATCTATTTGCTTTACTTTGATTAATCGTGATGTAATATTTTTTTGTAATTTGTAGAGTGATGAACCATCCCTAAAAATACCAAGAAGTGAAGAAGCAGAAATAACTACTATCGAGGAAAATAATATCACTTTACTTTTACTACAGACCAGGAAAACCTAAATTTATCCGAAAATAATATACCTCGTAATATGCCTGTATATATGATGTATAGACTTCTCTTAGATCAAAATAAATTTTAGTTGAGTCAATAGTATTCGCTATTGGTTTAAGAAAAGTGTCTCTTTAATCAAGAAATGTCCCTTTTCAATCAAGAAATTTTGCATGAATCAAAGGGACTAATGTTTTTGTAGCAAGAACTTCTTTGTAGTAAAGTAAAAGTATTCATTTTAGCATTTTGTAAATTTTAACATTTTGTTGTCCTCATTCTTGAAATTCATTTTTTAGTATGAGTCTCATCTGCTTATTTGACATAACTTCATTTATGCATTATCACCGTGTTAAATTGCAAGTTATAGACTAAAAGTCTTTAAAAATAAATGCTAACAGAAAGCAAGATACATAATTTAGAATTTAAACATATTTAAACCAGTTTTTTTAGCTTAGCTTAAACACCAAATCTAACTGAAGTTAAAAAAATTGGTATCTACTTTCAATATCGTTCTAAATATTAATAATAATTTATCTTGATGAATTTCCTGTATAAATTGTACTTATGCATTTAATAAAACTAAGAGAATCCGGGCTTTATACTTAACTGTTGAAACTAGTATATACAAAAAGAAATATAAATACTTGAAAACATGAACTGAATTAAGCAAAGAGCATCTCTGTTTAACTAACATAAATAAAGTCAAATAAATGGCAGTTCTCATATGACTATTATTGAGCACTAATTAAATAGTGAGATCTTCCCAGTCTTCTGTTTGTCTTGGCGACAGGATGACTATGATTTTCGTGATCCTGGATAACTGTTCGTGAATTCGAGGTGTTATTGGGTTTCTCTGAAAGTCGACGGTCTGTAACGATGGAGCTTCTGTCAAGTAGTCTACTTCAATATCTGAAAAAAGATAGATATGTGTATAACGGATAAGTATAATAATAATAATATAATAATGGCTATAGATTATTTTATTGTTCCCAGTAATTACACTCACAGGCACGAAAAATGCGAGGAAAAATGGGCACCTTAAAATTTTGATGTATTTTAAAGTTTATTATATTTTGATCTAGTGGGCCAATTCTGATAATTTTTTAAGCAATTTGTAGCTAAATTATTTACTTATTAGTGTCTCTATCTAAATTAAAAATGAAATTTCTCGTCTGTCAATTATACCAGGGAAAACAAAATTTTAATATTTTGGTGAAAGTTTGAAATACCCTGTGGAATATGTTAACAAAACAAGGCAACTAAAAATAATTGTATCATCGGCACAACCTCGTGCCAACCCTAGTCTGCACTAGTTTGGAGAATAATTTGTGGGTCGAAACGACGTTGGATACCGACGTTGGCTAGAAGCCTAATTTAGTACAAACTGCAACGTTGTTTAAAATCCTAATTCACAGAAATACAAAACTAATATGGCGTCTAAGTCGCGTTTTAGCCCAAATTGGGATAATTATAGTAAAAATATTATTTTTATGATTTAGTTAGAGACATATGTCAGATAGCAGTGAAGGAAAACAAAACAAAAGTATTTAAGTGTGGAGGATGTTTGAAGATCATAATTATTGAAACACTTTAACCGACTCTGTAACTCGTTACCCAAGGCAAAAAAGTTAAACGCAAACAACTTTATTGATAAATGTATTGTTTTTAATTTGAAAAATACTAATGGGCCTTAAAATTAAAGAAGTTTTAAAAATTTTCTTGAATTTTTTATTTTAGTAAAATGAGAATAATTTATTCGCAGTCGAAAAAATTGTTTCCGCGTGTTTTTTTAGGGTCAAATATTTCAAGTTAATGTATTCAAAAAGCAGGAATTGCTATTTTAGGAACGAAACATTTTCTTATTTAACAACATGGCGGCTTTCACTTTGCTGTTTTGGAGATTAAGATGGAGTAGTTCGAGTAGTCGCATACTGGACTAATAAAGTTGCAGTTCGGCCTTAACAGGTAGTATACTAGACGCAAGATTGCCTAATTTAGTCATCCTAGAGTCTAGCTTGTGCCGCCCTCTATAATCTAAACAAACGAGGGAGTGAATAAATTATCGGTAATATATGTCGATGTATATTTAAATTTAGTTTTATATGTACCTTTCTTATGTCCCATTTTAATTAAGTTTTTTTTTATAAAAACAAAAACAGCACTGAACTGTCTGACTGAACAGAACAATGAAGTGAAAATTTAAGATTTAAGGTTATGGTTCAATACAGTTGCAAAGATGTAGTGACTCGACGTCCTACCAACGTAAGAATAAGGAAATCTAAACAACGTTGGAATTAGTAAAACAGACGACGTTTGCATAACGTTGGAATAGGTCCTGAAACTGACGTCGGAAAACTCTATATTGTCCAACGTTGTAACTACGTTCTCCGAATCACCTAAAGATCACTTAAGCAAAAAAGGTTACAATACAACGTTTATTCGACGTCGCGGAAGCTTCTACTTTGCTGTAGTACTAGTCCAACGTCGGCACAACGTTATAAAAACGTTTAAATTTATTTTAATACCCAAGGTAGGGCGCTAACTATTTTTTGTAACTAATTCAACGTTGTGTTTAGTAAACATGTGGTCGCAAGTCGTGAAAATGCTACTTGGGTAACCCTGTATAATTAACAATTGCTTGTGTAAACGTACCAAAAACGTATTCTAAAATCAATCTTTAATTTTATAATTACATTTTCCGTTCAAACCTGATACAAATATTGATGTTCGTAAACTTACCAACTATACGATTATCACTAGCCTTAAGTTGGTGTAGTTTTGGCATTTTGAATATACAATTAGGTAACGAGATAAAGCTGTTATGTGAAATGTCCAGCCTTTCCAGGTTGCCCATTTCTGCACATTCTTCTGGCAATTTTGACATTTGGTTGTGAGAAAGGTTTAAATCTAAAACAAAAAAGAAGAGATTTAAGTTAAGATATTTTAATGAGTATAGACCAAAACTTATTAATTTGGAAATACTACAAAACTTATTTTAATTAATAAGTTACAGTGAATTTCGGACTTCCATTGTCTTTGTTTATTTTGCTTACACAACGCTTCGCAGTTGTCACCCCAAAATCTGGCTTCGATATGTTGACGATACCTCTATAATCTGGAATGAAACTGATAAACACCGAATGGAACCGAATCCAACGATTCCTTTCCCAATCATCTCAATTCACGAGGTAACTTAATCAGATTTATGATTGAGAAAGAGAAAAATTTCTGTCTACAATTTCGGGATGTTCTGGTCAGTAGAATGCAACGATGCAGTGCTGTATATAGGAAAAGTATACGGGACAATATTTAAATTCTCACTCGAAACATTCTAAAGCAACCAACCAAGAGAGGTATAGTTAAAACATTATGTCATCGAGCAATCACTATATGGCAGTGAACAAGAATCTGTGAATTGCGAACCGCTTTGCTTCAGAATGAATACTCTGCAAAGTTCATGGGCAAGATTATATTCAATTGCAAGTCTGACCCAATGGTTGCGCCAGCCTAAAAAGGATGTCTTCTCTCTCTTGACGATTCCATAATATGTGAAAGGAACATCGGAGAAGATCAAGCGAATACCCAAGCAGTATAAAATTAAAGCCGTTTTTAAAACTGGGACTATCCTAAGAAATGCCCTAACAAAAACAACACTGGAATCATCAAAACAAGGTACCTTACGAGTGTGGTGAGTCGTATATTGGGGAGACAAAACATCCTCTACATATACGACTTGGCGAACATAGAAAATATACGCAAAGAGGTGAAACCATAAAGTCTGGCACTGCAGATCATATGTGATCCAAGCAAGGATTGTCCACAAGGAACCCCCTTGGGAAAAGCACAAATTTAAAGAGGCCGTATTCATATCTAACAATAATAAAATCTTTAGCAATTCCAGTATGAATATTTCAACAATATGGCAACCACTCATAAAACGCCTCAATGCGGGTATTCTCAGTGAACAACCTCATGCTTGATGGCACCCAACATCTTCACGGGTAAATGCTCGGCTCTAGTATTTAAGTTCAGTAGTTTTAGGATTTAGATTAGTTCACACTTGATACCGATCAGTGTTATTTCTGACCGAAAAAGACAATAGAAGTGCGAAATTCTTTTAGTTTCAATACTGAATCATTGTCTAACACATTCAAAGTAATTATTGTAATGTTATTTTTGTCTATTTATATGAAGTATATATTTTTTAGAAAGCCTGCACCCAAGTATAGAAAAAATCATTCCTGAATCGCAAACGGGTTTTCGCACCAACCGTGGCATCGTCGATTCCATATTTTCCATCCGCCAACTACAGGAAAAAATAAAAGAGCAGCAGTCTAAACTTTATGTTGCATTCATCGATCTAACCAAAGCCTTCGACTCTGTGAACAGAGATGCACTTTGGGCAATTATAAATAAGTTCCGAGTACCCAACAAATTTCTTACAGTGTGTAAAAGCCTCCGTAACAACAACCAGTCAAGAGTGTCACATCATGGATCACTGAGCGATCCTTTCCTGACAAATACAGAAGTTAGGCAGGGATATGTTTTAGCGCCTCTCCTATTCAACATATTCATGGCAGCGCTCTCCATTATAGTGGACAGAAAACTGCAGGAGAGAGGATTGGACATAAGATACAGATATGACGGCAGTCTGTTCAACATAAAAAGACTCAGGGCAAAAATACGTACAAAATTCATCACAGAACTTCAATACGCTGATGACTGCGCTTTAGTTGCAAACACGTTTCAACAGTTACAAGAAATGTTGAACACATATACCTAGGCATACGAGACTTTAGGCCTTAAGCTAAATATCGATGCGACCAATGCTATAAAAATCGGAGAAGAGCTATTGGAATATGTAGCGGAATTTAATTACCTCGGCAATTTGATTTCGGGAAAGGCCAATATCGACTCTGAAATTCAGCACAGGATTAGCAGCGCCTCAGGAGCATTCTAAAAATTAAATGCAGTGTTTACTACAATCATGACTTGAGTACAAAAACGAAACTTGTAGCAGTGCACCGAGCAATTATAATCCCCACCATGTTATATGTGAGCGAAACCTGAGTGCCGTACCGCCGACACATGAACGCATTAAACAAGTTGCAACAGAGACACCTTAGACGACTCTTAAGAGTCCGGTGGTTCCATCATGTCTCAAACGTATCGGTTCTTGAAAAAGCTAACTGCGAGAGCAGTTAGAAAAGCTAACGCCTTGCGTGACCATCTTTTGATGCGTGTCGAATACTCGTCAGCGAGTAATGGCAGTATAACCCTAACACTTAACTTTCAAAAGCAAATGAGTTCCAAGTTAAATTAAATATTTACCTGTAATGAGATTAAATTTCACAGCAAACTTTGGTGGAATTTTTGTGATTACATTGTCACTGAGATCGCAGGTTTTGAGTTCGGTGTGTCTCATCAAGTGGTAAACGGCATCTGGAACTTGCATCAGCTGACAGTTTGAAAGATCTGAAACAAACGGATAAAAAATAAAAACTAAATAAATAACAATTAATTAACAAATCCATCACACACATAAACGGTAATAGCAGTAATAGTCTGAAGATATCTATTTTATTAATGTTGAATTTTTAGTAAAAAACACTAATAGTGGAGTGCCCAGAGACTTTTACCCAGAGATATGGAAGTGGGAGAATGAGCTTCGACGATTGCGCATCCAAATTTTTGTCGACGGCAAGATGGCAGACATCTTCCAGGTCTCGCTGTCACTTCCCCTCTTTAATTGACATCTGTTTGTTTCTTTTTTTCGTTTGTGTTGTTATCTAGTTAAAATTTATTATTATCTCAATTATTCTAAACACTAATTCAAAAAGGCTTGTTGTATATTATCATAGTCATTCTAAGAAAGCTAATACGCCGGGAAAAATGATTAGTTTTCATGTGTAAGTTTATACAACATAATCGTGTTTACAGATGATCCAAAACAGTTTATTTTTAGTTTTCCTAAAGGCGATTTGTAAAAATCGTGATTGTAATTGGGAATGGTCAAAATAAGTGTATGATGTGGCCATTTAAGGAGGATGTTTTTATTACGTGTGGAGGAAGAAGATACTTGGAATCAATGTTCGTGCTTCTGTAAAACAGTGCACTCTTATAGTGTCCATGAAAGCACAAGTTCAAGTGTGTTTCAGAAATATGTCAAATAAGATTGGTCCTTACTTGACAAGAAGATTATTTGGAGGAAAAGAAAACATAAGATAGGGTATTTTAATAGAACAGCGAAAATTTAACATTTTTATTGTAAAGTTTGTTGTAGGTAGTTGTAGTTTTGTGCTAAATATTTCTAACATTAGCAGCAACAGTGTTCAGAGTGTCAAGAGGAGGAGAATTCGGTTAATTAGATTTATGCACAGTTACAGGTATGAAGGCTTTTTCAAACATAGTATCGAGTTCTATAGTCAACATTTTTAGTATTCCTACAACTGTAAAAACAAGGAACACTGGACTAAAAAAATGGCAAGATTTATATAGGAAGAAAAGGTATTATGCCAATAAGAAAATTAAATCTGTAGGCAGAGGTTTCTTATTTAAAAACTGTTATGGGGCATATATTAATTTGTATCTGTGCCACAAATCACTGAGAAAAATCATGTAATATTCATAATTGTTAACGAGATGATATTTAAAAAGTGTTAAAAATGAGACTATTAGTCATGAAGCTTACAATGTTACTTTGTTTCAATATTACACTATTATTCTTGTAAAATCTATGATGAAGTTCAAAAGCATTTTGCAATGGCCTTAAATTGTGAGTTGTGAGCCAGGATTTATAGTAAAGGTATTTGATGCAATGAAACTTAATCGGTACCTTCCAGTATGTATTTTAGTAAGGGGATTGTCAATCCCATGTTTTTAAATAGATAAAATACAGGCCAAAGTTGACAATATTACAGTTGAGAAGAAACTATTTTATCTTAAAAAAAAATTTCTTAAAATTCTGAGATCATATAATCTAATTTTCTTAATAATAAATTAGGTATATGTACATACAGAATTTTGTTATGGACAAATAAGGATCGACAAGCTTCTTTTGTGCAAAAAATAAATGATTTTTTCTAGTATTACGACAAACCATAATGTGTTTTACAAACTTACCGGTAACAGTTTTTGTTTATAATAAAATATTTAGGAATAATTTGGGTTGTTTATCAATATATTAATGACTTGAATTTTGACAAATCGAATTTGTATCAAAATAATTTTACGAAATATAAAATTGATGTTCTATTACAAGATTGAGTTTTTATTGTCGACAAAAACCAGGATAAATACTAATAATAATACCCTTAATAAAATCAATGATGTTTATGTATTATGAAAATATTTGTTAGAGGACATGTTATGTAACAGTTTTTGAAACATAATTTGAAGGGACGAATAAAAAAAATAAAACAAAAACATATTTTTTCTAGGTTTATATTAAAAATACAAGGTAGGTAATCATCAAAAATAATTATGAACCAAATGTTTTTTATGAATATACAACTTGAACAAAAAGTTGTTTAGAACAATTTTTACCAAATTTGCAAAAATTTTAAATTGAAACGCGTAATTCAGTACAAGTAAACATGAAATATTGTAAATACTTATTTAATATCATTTCGAGTGTTTTACGACGAAAAGGTCATCTGTCCGTAGCGTCTTTTGTCAGAATATTCGTATATTTAGTGTATTATATACCAATATTGTACGCAGTTTTGAAACTGATAATTAAATAAATCATATTAATGTTAACTAACCATAATGAATGATAGAATTTCACTAAATTTAAATTGCCCCCCGTATGGTTGAAAACAGCAAATTGATATTTGATTACTTATAGATTACCACCTATATACAAAATGACACGAAGACCTGGAATATGGCGCCCAACTTGATTAGACCTTCTGCGCATGTTGACGTTCATTCTCTATCCCTTCTATTTCTCTGCTTTTACCTCGGAATTCAATTACTGCCAATCAGTGCCTTCTATTAAAAGATCAGCCTACGGGCGGACTTTTGTTTACTTCATCAGCTGTACATACTTAGATATTGGGTTAGATTCCGTTTCATATTTTGTCTGTTGATTTTTGGTTTTAACTCTTTGATTTTTGGTATTATTTATTATTGTAGTGCAAAAAACTAATTATTTTGGTGTTGAAGTGACATAAACTACTACCAGATATATGGTCACTCTCGGTTTCGTATAAAAAAATAGAAATTTTAAAAATTACACGTTGTGCAAGTGATTTAACCTAAAAGTGCCCATACATTTTTTACTTATCGTGATTTTTGTGTGTGTTTTTTAAGACTCTAACAATTCATCAATAAAGCTTAAGTGGAGTGTGTTATTGGTGCTATGCCTCATCTTTGTTGTGTTTCTGGTGGAAAGGATAGTTACTAAGGATAGTTATTATACTAGGCAGCCTAAAGTGTCCGGAAGAGCAAGAAAAGTGGGTACAAGTTATAAATCAAGAGAATTTTATTGAAAATATCTTTAATAAATTTAAAAATAATATTCTCCCATGATGGTATTAATGAAAACTGGACAATTATGTTTATTTTATTCATATTGTGGAATCTCCACTCCAAGTGTTGCTGGTTCAGCTTCGATAGATTCAAACACGTAAGTAGGTATTATGATCTAGGAAAAAATAAAGAATATGTGTATTAGAGATCATGAAAAAGATTATTATTTTGAGTTCAAATTTTAAAAAAGATTTTTGTAAAGACAAGACTGATACAGTTTAAAAGAAGAATGTGTTTTTGTTTGATAATATATAATGTATGTTAAGCATAACATATATTTGTTCAGTAGTTTTTAACGAATAGTATTGATTATTTATAATACCAAATTAATATCAAATATTTAAGTGATGGCTGAATACAATATGAATAAAATAACAATAAAATTGGTATATTTGCATAATACAAAATTAAGTTTTAAGAATAAAGGTATTACTAAAAATACTAAGAAATTCATATTTCTTTTGTTTTAATTGGTCTAATGTTATTTACATTTTACGTAAGAATTATACCGTATCATCGAAAAATCGGCGTCTAGTTGGCTTGGAAATAAACATCGATGACATTCCCTAAATAACTGTACACATAAAATAATTAACTAGAATTTTACAATCTTGGAAAATTTGATATTCTTGAACCTTGATTCTAAATATTCTAAATTTTTGATTTTCTTCGAATTTAGGTTCGGGAAAAACGCTGATTGATTTTTCATTTGTTTTTTCATTATTTTATTTGGTTTAAAAAAAAACGCTTCGGCTAACATTATAGCCTCCATCAGTGTTGTGTCATATGAAAAAATAGTGTCGAATATAATCCAAAAATTGCATATAAAATATTCACACCACGCACATAATGTTTACTGCGTACTCCATAGTCAATGTAGATAATTTTAGTGTTAAGAATAATAATTTTAAAAAAATATGTGGTCGTCTTTTGATAAGTTTATATTAGTTTATTAATTGCAGTAAACATTATGAGGTGTGAATTATATTGTATATGTAATTTTTGATTATATTCGACACTATTTTTCTCATATGACACAACACTGTGAAGGCTATAGTTAGCCGAAACGTTTTTTTAAACCAAATAAAAATAATGAAACCCAAATGAAAACTTAATCAGCGTTTTTCCCGAACCTAAAATCCCAAGAAAATCAAAAATTTTAGAATAATTTAATATATAAAATGCCAGCGATCTTCATTTCATAGCCATCGCTGACGCCTTTTTAGATAATATTGTATTATTTGTAAATATAATTTTTCGAACATTGATACTTGCAAAATATACATATAAATTTTGTGAATGCAAATAATAATACATCACTATTAGTAGATATTAAATGTTTTTTGTTAAATTAGATCGATTTTCAAACCCCAAAATTTAAAAATATATTTACATTTTACCCATTATCTTATGTACCTATACATTATTTGTACATTGTAAAACATTTGCTGCATTTGTATGGTTCATAGTTTATTTGCCAAAGTATTTATTACTATAAATAGGTATATATGTTGTAGTTATTAACTGTATATTATGTATATTTCATTTAAACTATATCATTTTGAAAATACAAACCAAAAATCTGAGGAATAATTATGTTTTCCATGTATTCTACAACATATTTATTAATCCGTTATATCTAACTAGCGTGACGTCATAAATCTCGCCCCCAGGCTGATCTTTTAATAGAAGGCACTGTGCCAATGTATTAATGTGAAACCTTCTGTATTGTGTTTTATAGATAAAATACTAAAATGTTTACCCATTTTTTTTCGTTGCTTTTAATATTTTATTTTAGTAATTTTAGTAAATTCTTAATTAGGTATTTCCTTCTTAATATTTTGATTTTTTTAATTCTTTTTCTAAGTAAATTTATTGAAAGAAATAAATCTAATACATAAGGTATACCTATTCTGCTTATATTCTAATCATTAAAATTTAAAATTATGTAGAATTCTACAGGGTGTCCCCAAAAAAGTTACACATCAAAGTTATGTTTTTTGTAATGGAACACGCTATATATTAATTGATTTTTGGATTCTAGTAAACAAATAAAGGTTTGTTTCATTAGAAAAGTATGTGACTAAAATGTATAGTTTTTGAAATACATTCACCGGCACGAAAAATGGGCACCTTAAAACTTTGATGTATTTTAAAGGTTAATATATTTTATTTTAATGGACCGATTTTGATGATTTTTTAAGCAGTGTGTTGCCCAATTATTTGACTTCTTAGTGTCTTTTTCGAAATTAATAATGAAACTCCCCATCTGTTAATTATACGAGGGAAAACAAAATGTTGATATTTTCGATGAAAGTTTGAAACACCCTGTGAAATATGTTAAAACAGCAAGAAATTTAAAAATTATTTTATCGTCTAGATACATCCTTTCTCGATGGTTTGTTTTTTGGTTCATCTCATTAGCTTTATTTTTGTTGGAAATATTCGGTTTTAAAGACGGCACTCATTTTTGTAATTTTTACATTAAGACCATGCCTTTGCTTTTGGGCCTAGTCAACACATCTAGTAAGTTCTGGTCCCGAAGCGGATCCTCTTGACATAAGATTTGCTTCATTTAATCCTCTTCTTGTAGTCCGTTAGTTAATATGTACGGTTCTTAAGTGCAATTCGTTGTCAATTTGAAAAGCTGGCAAACGGCGGTTTCTTAGCGATAAACTTACAATAAGTCGATCGTCTCGATTAGAAGTTCTCATATGAAGGTTCCTGGACTATATGGACGTGGTCATAATTCAAAACCATTTAATATACTCTATAGCATTAAGGTATTTTTGGAACCAGAATTTTATAACAAATTCACTAAACTCGAATAAATAAATGATATATATTTGACTCACCCTGTATATCTATAAAAATATTTTTGAAATGTGAACTAGTATTAAACATATATTTTGTAAAAGGCTTGGAGTGAAAATCTCAAACAGGAATCCTGATACAGAGCTTTTCCGGAAAACGGAGCCAACTTGTATGAATGCATTTGTATATGTGTGTGTTTATTTAAATACTAAAATGAAAGCAACGAATTTAAATAGGTAAACTTTGTAATATATCTTATTAACAATACAATGCAAAAAGTTTTATAAAAATTCGTTCACAGTATATGAATTCCGAGGTTTGTATCTCATAAGGGCTTAAAGCACTCCACTATAACTATAATACTTTTTTTTCACACAACGTGACGGCTCACTGAAGGCACGAGACCTGCGTGTGTTGCTACCGTTCTAAAAAAGAAAAGTTTTATTTTGCTGTTGTAGCACTAAATGTTCCTACCCTCATCTTTAATAATATTAATTAAAAATGAAAAAAAAATCACCCGTGATGAAATGAAAAATAAATGACATCACTTAACCTAAATAGCTAAAAATTCTGAAAATTGGTATACCTGTGTAAAATTATAAAAGAAACATTTTTAGTATTGAAAATACTTCTGGCCGCGTTTATATGGGACCCATCTTTGAAAAAACGACATGCTAGAGGCAACATGAGTTCAATAACCTGCCTAATCAACTTGTCAACACGTAAGTCGATCGCAAGGCCGTTCGAGGGCCGAAATGAGGTCTTATTAGTGTGTGTACAAATCCATTTTATGATATGGATGTTTAGTCTGGAAAGCCGATATTATTATAAAAAGAATATGCGTTAAGGCATGGGTTGTTAGGTACAGTTAAGATGAATCTAACTCTTTCCCGTAGAGAATCAAGAGGCAAATTATACGTGAAAGAGCGGAATAACATAAATAATAAATTTAGACTAATGCAATATTTTTCTTGGCGCGTAGGATAATGCGCACAATCGATGCATTAAAGGAATTAATTAAATCATTAAGTTCCAAAACATATAATAACTCGGGTCTCATCGGATCTGCTGATACATTTTGATAAAATCCTTGTATATTATTATAA
Organism: Sitophilus oryzae; assembly: GCF_002938485.1. Lineage (NCBI taxonomy): Eukaryota > Metazoa > Arthropoda > Insecta > Coleoptera > Curculionidae > Sitophilus > Sitophilus oryzae. The sequence continues at coordinate 17,317 of NW_022146184.1, read as the reverse complement.
ACAAGGATAAAATTTAGGCTATTAGGACCTATATTTTTTTTTATATGATTATTATTTTTTTAATTAACAACTTAGGACAAAGAAAAAGCTTGCATGGTTTCCACCGCCAACAGGCGTAAAAACAAATGAATCCAAGGCGGTGCCAAATATTTTTTATCGGGATAAGTTTTTATCGTTTGAATATTGTTGTAAATAATTATCATTTAATTAGTGCTAACTTATCAAAGTTCACAACACGGCGAAATTTCAACAAAATCGGCCAACGGATCTTTGAGATATTAATAAAAAAGGCCTATTAGAAAACACATTGACATCTTTAAAATTATACATTTCCGGACACATGTTTATATGAACTTTTTACCTTAAAAACACTCAAAAAATCATCTCCTGAAGTTTGGCCAGATACTTAATTAACACCCTGTATTTAAAAATGGCTGGCTAGTGATTTAGTAAGCTATGTTTATTTTAATAGGAAAAAAATACATTTCATAAAAAATAAACAAACCCATAATACAAATACTATACACCAATTAATTAATTAATTTTAAATGTATCTAAATAGGCACTTTAATAATTGAAAAATGAAAAATGAACAGGAGCACTTCTTAAAATCACTTCATAGAGTATACAAAATATGCTAAAAATAATAATTCCAATAAAAAACATAAATGGCACATTAAAATCTGCATTATCTGAAATCAAACTATAGCTAAACGGGTAATACAATAATAGAGACAAGACGCCGACATCTATAACGCGATGAGCAGTTTTTAATAATTATTCCGAGTTATTATTACATACTTATTGTTTTACAATTTATTGTAATGATGGTTATGGCATTCCTTCAAATAAATTTTGATTTAAGTATTGTTAATATAGTCATATTAATGATTATAGCCCGTATGATTTTCAAAATAAATAATCAAGAGTGTTTTTATCAGAATTATTAAATGATTAAGTCAGTAGCGTAACTTCAAATGTGAGGCCCCCCCGCAAAATTTTTTTGGTGCCCTTATATTAAAATAAAAAAAACACACTAAAAACATAATATAGCTTTATGTACGTATATCAAGTCATTTAAAATATAAAAACAAAAAAAAACTTATAGACTAGAAAAAATAATAACTAGAACTAGAAAAAATAATAATAAAAGAACATAAAAAATAAAACATTAAAAAATAAATCAACACAATATTTTTGGAAATTGTAGGGGACGCTGTTCACATATATATGTATTTAGTAAACAAAATCACGAGGCCCCATTGCGGGTGCTGCGGGGCCTACGCTACGCTACTGGATTAAGTAGAAATAGTTAATATTTAGAAACTTCGTAAGTGTTATATTTTAGTATAATTATGGATTTAATAATTAAATAATTATCTTAAGTTTAAATTGTGGTAAACTTGAGTTTCAATCATTTATATTTAAAATCTTAGGAAAGGCAATATAGATTTTAGGCAGGAGAACTCAAGGGAAGGACTGTGTAATTAGTAATTAAGACTTTACAAGTTTTTTTACTTGCCATTTTTCTTGTCGTTCACGTTGCACGTTGACTCTTCGTTGTGTCACACACAATCTGAATTTCGGATATGATGCAGAGCTGATAATATTAAATAGGCTTAATGGGGGAACTGATAATATTAAATAGCAAATATATCAATTGCAAGGTATTCAAAGAAATATTTTTGTTAACTTTGCAAACATTTAAAGCATGCAATAATTAAAAAAAACTGTGAAAAATTGACGTGAGATTACTTTATAATTCTTGGAAGTCTTGGATCATAAAGATTTGAATTATTGTGGGTCTGTTTTGTTTAAGAAATAATAATTATAAAATAATAATTTCAAAAACTCAACTATCAAAATATAATGGTAGCAAATTTTCATGCATAGATATCATGCATAGGTATAATGTTCTATATTAATTGGACATACTGAAGGTAAACTAGGTATAGTTCCTGCAATCGATAATATATTTTATTGCTTTTTCATATCACACAACATTTTCATCATAACAAAAAACCGTCAATACCGCTACTCATATTATGGGCACCTATGTATATTTGTGGTTGTGACGGTTTTTTATTAGGTATGATGAAAAGAAGTTGCAAACTAAATTATCGTGGAACTATATTTTAATTTATTTTTATCTACAGTAACTATTACTTATTTTTTGTACGGCGAATTTAACCGTAAGTTCGAATATTGGTTAAACCTAGAAATACCTAGGTAATAGCCCAAAATATGCAAAAGGGGGAGTGAGTTTAGGTTAGATTAGAATTAGGTTTTAGTTGGTTTTGCATTAATAAAAAAATATAGGCCTAATCTATACTTAACCTAAACTGACATTTTTTGCATATTTCGGGCTCCTACGTGGGTAACCCTACGTTTAACCAATATTCGGGCTTTTACGGTAACATAATACTCATTCTGATTGGTTTAATCTGGCTCCATAATGAAACTGTGGGTTCCAGGTGCTATTGCAAATTAATGCCATTAATTCTATGTATATACATACCTCACATTTCTATAGTGTAGTGACCGTGATCGTGACCATTCATGAATCCGCACACGTCCATCTCCATCATTAATATTTTTTTTTAATAAATTGTTCACTTTTATAAAAAGCCATCACGATAAAAATCAAATATCAAAATTATTTAACGTTGTGAACGGTTCACTTGTTCACTATACGTATCTCGAATATACCCTACTGGCAAACAAAACCTTAGGTCGGCGTTTACATGTATAGGAGTGAATCGCTAATCTACTAAGTCGGAGAGAGCCAAAATACGAAATATTTTATTATAATCACTTTAATCTGACGCTAGATCCATGCGCTTGGGAAAATACTTGCCTTCTGCCCTTTATTCAGTACATCTTATTTTACGTTTTCGTAACACACGAAAATCGGCACACAAGACCAGTAATGCCGACCCCAGTATTTGCGAATGGCAATTAGCGATACGTTAGACTGCCAGAATGCTGACGTCACGAATGTCAAATTGCTTTCCAAACAAGGTTTAGTTCCTTTCATATTTCTATTGAGCTCTTCCAAATGACGTCACAGGTTAATATAAAATGTAAAAAGCAGATGATGGCCGACCACCGCCGACTTTTGTGTCTGGTATTTTCAATACGCCTATGATGGTTGCGCATGTTGCAAAATCTGTGAATTTTTTTTAAATACAACTAGAAAAGTACTTTTGTGTGTGTGTGTGTGTGTATGTGTGACCATATTTGTGACACCTTGTGTGTGCAGTAGTAGTATTTGTGACATACGTCTCAATTATGGTATACATACACGCGTATACCACAATTTTCTGATAGCAAATCTGATATCCTCGGGTCAAAATTAGTCTGGTCGGCTAGATCCGAAAAAATTACGTGTAAAAGTTTCACAAATCATAATAATATTTTATTGGTATCACACACCTTCAGAATTGTGGTAACCTAAAGTTCGCTGTATCGCAGCGCCATCTACATTTTTATACACACTCTCATATTTGTGGTAACCATGTTTAGATGCGTACATCCCGAAACGTACCGATTCAGAATACACACCATATTTAATTTCTATTCTTTTATGTTTTCTGTTGCGTTCCAAATTTTTAAGAAACATTTGGGAATGCAATAGGTGGCGCCTCTCATACGTCAGTGGAGGCTCTAAGGAGAACGACAGTTTGTATTGAAACGAAATTTTGTGAGCATATGTAGTTTAATTCAGAGCACTTTTAAAATATAGAGATCTCTACAGGGTGTCCCAAAAAAAGTTACATATCAATGTTGATTTTTGTGCCTGTATTATATATGTATGTAAATTCTATATATTAATCGATTTTCGATTCTGGGAGAAAATAAAGGTGAGTTTTATAAGAAAAGTATATGACTAAAATGTAAGGTTTTTGACATATTTAACATTTTCTAGAAATAAAGAACAATTTTTAAATTACAATAAAAGCTACCTAAATTGGAATTTACCTGGTATAGCCTAATATATAGTTAAATTAACTATTGTACTTTAAATCAAATTAAAACTTGATCCAAAAAGTTATACAGGGTGAGACAAAATTAATATTGAACACTGGTCACCTTTTTTAAAAAAGAATGTTACTCTTTATTTTAAAATGGAACACCCAATGTATTATTCAGATATTCAATGGAGAAATTCATGTCTCTTTAAAATACTTCATTATTAAGGTTGTTTTACTCCTCAAACAAAGATTTTCCTAGATATTTTCTATTTACATGATTTGATCTAAGAAGATCTTTATTATTTAGAATAGCCACCTAGATAAAATCTAGGTGGCTCTGATATGTCTGACGTTACTTCAACATAGCTGTCTAATTAATCAAACTTTAACAACTACATTTTGTGTCAGTTAAAACAAAAAATTTCTCAGAAATTTGCCCAAAATGCAAACTTATCCTACATCAGAGAGAATTGATATCATCTCTATTAGTTGGTGTTGTTAAGTTAGGGTTGTATTTGCAGTGTGTGCATTCACCAATTAATATAATACTTAAATGTTTCCTTGATTTTATCAAGTCTGGTTTTTTTATGGGGATATGTTAAAGACAGTGTTTACAAAACTCTCGACCAACTATTGTCGACAACATGAGAGAAATCTTGTAGCCAGTTTTAGGCAGAACTCCACATATGCTTTTAAATGAAAAGATCCTTTGAAAAGACAATTATTTTATGCAGCTAGTAGTATGCAAACAGGAAAGGAAGCATTTGAGCATTTGATTTCATTTTGCCACATAATTATAGGTTTATGTCTAGTTTTAATTCTGTCAATTAAAATATGTTTTAAACGTGTATCTTTATTACTGCTGAGTATTTTACTTACAATCTTTAATTTTGTTAAATTAACAAAACGTAGTATCAGCCACCCTAGATTTCTTCAAATAATAAAGATTTACTGACGTAAAAATCATAAAAATAAAATTTCTAAGAAAATCTTTGTCTAAGGGGTTGGCAACCCAATAATATTTTGAAGATACATACAAATTCCCCAACTGAACACCCCGGGAAAATATGCTGGATGTTCCTTTAAAATAAAGGAGTAACTTGCTTTAAAAAGTGGCTACGTTCCATATTAATTTGGCTCTCACTGTATAACTTTCGAGTCAAATTTCAATTTGGTTTAACATAACAGTTACTGTAAAAAATACTGGTGGCCATACAAGATCAACTTTAAAATTTTATGTAGCTGTTATCGAAATTTAAAATTTTTTGTTTTCAAAAAAATGTGAAATATGTCAAAAATCCTAGGATTCTTTAATAAATAAACTCACATTTATTTTCTTTTTATTTGCTAGAATCCAAAATCACTAATATATAGGGTGTTCCGTTAGAAAAAAAATGTGAAATATGTCAAAATCCTAGATTCTTTTAATGAAACTCGCATTCATTTTTATTTGCTAGAATCCAAAAAATCAATTAATATATAGGGTGTCTGTTAGAAACATAACTTTGATGCCAAAATCTCATTTCGATATAAACTACCGTTCTCCTTGAGCTTCCAAGTGGCGTAAGGAGAGGAGCCATCCTGTATAAGGTAGATTTTCAATCATTTAGCTGGGCATGGACAAACACAAATGCATTTTTAAAATGGAGCACCCTGTATTTTGATATATTAAGATTTTAATTAGGTAACAAGTATTATTCATTTAACTTAATATTATGAATAATTGTACTGTTTTTAATTAATTACATTTGAAAATTGACATTTTCAGATTTTGAAAAGCAGTTCATGTGCCTTATGAAAGACTTTTAAATAATGATATAAGAACATAGACACAACCTGGTTTGGTTAATATTTAATGGTATAGACAAATCTAAAAATAATTAAAAATATAATTTCAAACATAAATAATTCAAAAGTAATTGAATCAGTGTATGGTAATGTTAAATGAAAATTACAAAAAAATTTGATTAGAATCAAATCAAAATTTTTTAGAATCAATATCTGCTATGAGTTTCTCCATTTAAAACAATTCAATTTTGATCGGTTTTATCTTTGTCTTTCAGGTACCTTGTATAAATATAAATGCGCCAAAAACTACATAAATCCTAGAATATTTAATAAAAATATATATAGGGTGTTTTAATGATATAGTTGGGTTCACGAGAAAATTATTGGTTAATTTTAATAAAAACTTCACAGGAAACTAGTTCCTAAACCTATCAACTTGATAACTGAGATACAGAGGGACAAGGTTCCTAGAATCGTTTTATGGAAAAATTAACTCAATAGTCGCCTCTAAATTTCATTGAGGAACACCCTTATATCATAATATATTATTAAAAGGTTAATTATACAGTAGGTCCCCGGATTGTTCTTTACATAAGAGGAAACTTTTTTATTATTGATATTTTGAGAAAACGCATTCGTCATAAAAAATTTTGTTTGTTTTAAAATGGTTAATCCCGTTTATACTTTTCCAAATTTCCATACCGTTTTAGAGAAAATTAAAAAAAAACTGAAAATATGGTTGAATTTTTTGAAAGTCTTAAAAATCAAAACGCGTTTCTATGGTTTTCGTTCTTTGTTGTTATTGATAGAATTTTAATTAACGTCATATTTTTTGCGTTTTAAAATGATAAAGAAACACAAAATTTATTTAGTTGAATGCTACGGAAAGGATGATAATGGTTATCGGAAAATGTGATACCTTAACAATAGCAAAACATATGTCATTAACCAAAATTAATAATACCCATCTATCAAAGAATGAAATCTAAATTATATTACCATAAAAACTCGGTTTCATTTTTAGGGCTTAGAAAAAATCAACGATATTTTCATGTTTATCATTTTCAAACGGGATTAACCATTTTAGAACAAGCAAAAATTTTTATTAAGAATGCATTTTTCTCAAAATATTAATAATAAATATGTTTTTCCTCTTGTAAAGACAATCCGGAGACATACTGTATATTAGTTATATATTATTACCATAACATATTAAAATGTACCGAGAGGAAAATCCCGAACATATTCTAAATGATATGATAGTCGGTCGCTTAGGGTTACCAAACCGGGTGCCCGGTGCATATTTATCCCCGAAATACCGATATTAAATCCCAGGATTCCGAAAATGTCGAAAAATTTTAATGCCCAATCTAAAATGATTCGAGTTAGTCTTTCAAATATCATATTTTATTTATACTAACAGCGCTTTTAGATGGAGCGGAGCGTCCGCGCGTACCGTCCGCGTGTTCCACTAGTTCAAATGAACAGTTTTACATGGGTCGCGCGTATGCTCCGTCCGGATGAGATCGTCGACGGCTATCTTATCTTGAAAAAATATCCGTGCGGACGCTCCGCGCGTACGGTCGCGCTGAGTCCTGAAAGCGCTGTTACAGCGTTTTCAGATAGAGCGAAGCGTCCGCGCGTACCGTCCGCTCCGGCGAGTTCCATTACAGGGCTTTCAGATAGAGCGGAGCGTCCGCAAAGGGACCGTCCACCAGTTCCATGAATTTGTACTGTATACTTCACATGGATCGTACATGTTCCGTCCGGATGAGCCATCTGAAAACATAATGCGCGGACGGTCCGCTCCATCTGAAAAGCGTTGTAAGCCGAACGTCAATATCTAAGTAAGCTATATTTCCGTGTTTGCTATATTATTTCTTTTGCAACAAGAATTTTATTTTTTTTTTTACAACTACATATGGAAAATTACTTTGTTTATTCTATTCTTTAATAAAGCTCTTTCCTCATTTTCTTTGGATATATTATGTACGCATTTTTATTAAATATTCTTTAGGATTAAATTTCATTCTGGATCCCCGCGATTCCAAGATTATAGGTTCTTATTCCGGGATTTTAAATAATTGGAAACCCACTACACTGAGGAAAGTTTTATATCGTTAGTTGTATTACAAATATTTGTGAACACACGGTTAGAAATACCGTTTGATTGAAAGAAACGGCGTCATAGACGCCTGGGGAAAGATAATAGTTGCTGTTTTCGGCGAGGTCAATCTCCAGGACGCCAGTTTCTAAAAATTGACATAAAACTTATCAAAAAATTAATACTAATTTTCTAACATCTAAAAAATGATTGAATGTTTCCAGACTCACAAATCTACTTCCAAAAGTATTTTTTCGACTTAAATTACATTATTAAAAATAATTTTACTAATATAAAAATAAATTACAACGTTCTTAAAGTTAATTGGCAGTAAGCGCCATGAAAAATAGAGAATAGTACGGGCCAAGTAAATGGAGATCTAGGCTTGGACCTCGCTCATAATAATAATTATTGATTGTCATTCCCAGCCGTCTTTTGACACTGTTTTTCTTTTCAATTGTATGGTACGTTACGATTTTTCGGTAAATATGTGATAATATAATATAGTTGCTTGAACGAAAATATTGATTCCGAACAGCAATATGTAGCATCCACAAACACTAATTTGAATCACCGTAGCTACACGGAAATTACTAAAAATTTTATATTGTGCTGTTAATTGATAATTACTCACATTCAAGACAATATTGTGGATTCCTTTTCACAGGAAGTTGAAATTTGTATATTTTGTGGTATCTATATTACACTTTTATGGTGCAAGGTATTTGTGGTAGTTAATAAATACACATTCTAAAAATTATAATATTTGTGGAACAGGTTTCCACAATTAATAAAATGCCAATAACTTCTTTACGGTGGAGTGTGTATGACATATAAATTATATTTTTAGATCGTGGACAGCGAGTTCGTATCATTTCGTACAAAAATAGAGATGCTACCACAAATGTCTTTACTGCACGGTTGTCACAAATATGGTCATACGTGTATGTGTGTGTGTGTGTGCAGCTATTTATTTACATATCGAATTTGACTAAGAAGACAAACGGTAATTTTTAATTCAATTGAAAGCAAAAAATGTCGCCGAAATGACCAAAGAAAAATATTTAAAAAGAAATCGCATATGATGCTCCCAATCTTGCCTGTGCCATAGTATATAATTATTGTTCCTATCAATTAATAATTTACATAGGGATTACCTATTTTAACGTATTCTCTTAATTGATATACCTGCCTAATGAAATTTTACACAGGTGGTTGGCGAACGTTAAATATAAAATAAATTGCATAAGAAATACAATCCTTTTCTTCCGCGAGCATTTCTGTGCTATCGCAATTATGAAACACGGTTGCTGTGAATGGCGAAAAATAATAATAATACGGCCAAACATCGCTTCTTGTAATTAGCTTAGTCATTATGCTAATTTACACCTAGTTTATATTTAATTACATAAGCTCGATTTTAGCCAATATTTTTTTATAATTTTAGCAAATTTTGATGATTTTCAATATAATTGAAGTCAGAACCTTGGCTGTTGTAAGAGCCAAATAGTATGTATATGTTCATTGAACATATAGAATGTAGAATGTTAGGAGGGGTCATTTTAGAATTTTAGAATTTAGAATGAGTGGGAGGGGGGTTAATCACTGTGACCTTACAGAGCCATTGTGTCCCCCTTTCTTGAGTCATAACTCATCATACAGTCCCAGGGCTTTGACAAAAGCCAGTATCTGGGACGGTTTTATAGAGGGTAGTTCCATCTCCAATATCAGTCGTACCAAAAATTCATGGCACGAATGGTTGTCGTCTCGGCGCACTCAGTGATGAGGCATAACAGGCTTCCCATCTTCCCACAGAATCTGCATTCGCCGTTTCTTCTTAGTTTCAATCTACTGAGGTGTTCATTGAGGAGACAGTGTCCTGTTAAAACCCCGTGACAATCCGGAAGATTGTTCTTACTTAAACCCAGGTGAAATAAATCTGTGATTTTTCTTGATCATAAGCCTCAGAAACTTCTTCGAGTGTCTTAGACTGTTGCAAGATTTCCATTCCAGGTTGCGGATGGAATCTCCGGTCTTTTGAGTTCCGCCTTGACTTGGCTACCACTTGGAAAGCAGAAACTCGTTCTGGTCCAGTTAGTAGAGTGTCTTCGCCCTTCCTAGCTAGATTATTTGCTTTTCATTGCCTCTATCCCTGGTGAGCAGGTAGGAGGATCTTTGTTTTCTTTGCCTAATTTATTCAGCTTCTATGCATTCTTTGACCAATTTCGAATTGATTGATACCGAGTTGATCGCTTTAACGCTGCTTGACTATCAGACAAGATCAATCGACAAGATGACTATTTCTTGTCTCCGATAGTTCCTATCTAAGATAAGCTGTACGCATCTTCGATAGCGTAAATTTCTGCCCGTAGGATACTAGGTGCGCCCATTGGTTCGAGTATTTAGCCTCGGCCCAAACACCCGATCCCGTTCCCGCATTGGTTTTGGAAGCACCTGCATACCGCTATGGTATGGTCTTTTAACTGCTGGACAAACGTTTCCCGCTCTTCAACTTGCTCAATACTACATTGATGTTTCAAAGTTGTACGTTCTGGCATATCGTCCACTGGGAGTTGCAGGAGTGGTATTTCCTTTATGAGGGTAATTCCTGCCACTGATCTGACAATTCTCCCAGTACTCCAATTCCGTTAGTAACCATTCTAATCATTGTCGCATTGGCATATCTACCAATAACAATGTGCAGTGGTGTTAGATCTAGAATGACCTCCATTGCTGCTGTTGGACAGGTTCTCATGGCTCCTGTGATGCAAACGCATGCTAGTCTCTGGACTTTGCATAGGTTTACTCTTTGCCGTCCGATGCTCTAGTTTTGTGTACCAGGCAACTGCTCCATAAGTAATCATGGGTCTTACTATCATGGTATACATCCAGCGCAAAAATGTTAGGAGCAGCCCCCATCTATTTCCGGCCAGTCTTCTGCATATCATGAGAGCTTTATGGCTTTGCTGGTAGTGTTCTTAATATGCCTGTTCCACAGGAGTTTACTGTCCAGGGTTATTATTCCTAGATATTTAACTTCCTGTGTTGACATTTCCTTTCCATCTAGTTGATTCTTTTCAAGTTTTTGAGACTTCTGGTGAATGGCACTATCAGTGGTTTTGTCTGAGTTGATAATTGCCCGACAGTATCTACACCATCTTTCAGTGATACGGAGTCCTCTTTGGATAATATCACACAAGGTGCCATCATGTTTCCCCCGAGCGATCACGACTATGTCATCTGCATACCCAATGCAGTGTATTCCCGCTAGAGTTAATTCGTCTAGTAGTTCATCCACCACCAAGCTCCACAGCAAAGGGGAGGTTACTCCACCTTGTGGAGTTCCTTGCGTTGTTTTAACAGCTACAGTTTTGGTGCCCATCTGAGCCTCAGCTGTTCGTGTTGACAGCATTTCCCAAAACCAGCGAATAATAGTTCTGTTCACCCCTCTTGTTTCTAGAGATCGCCTGACCACCTTATGTGGTATATTGTCAAACGCCCCCGCAATATCCAAGAAGGCACAAATTGCTGTTTCTTTGAAAACAGCAATTTCTGCATTTAGGAGGGGTCATATAGCTGGCATCATTCTGCACCTTCAGAACATTATAGATCAGGATATGACTGCATCGTTGAACATAGCATGCAGTACGAATTGTACATCAATATCAACAAAACTAAACTTGTTGTGCTTTCCAAAATACCGGAAAAGTCTTTCCTCAGAATTAACAACAAGGTGGTAGAATTATCGTCCATAAAATATCTAAGAGCCCTTGCAAACGATGCTTGCGACCCCAAAATTGAGATTTTAGCGAAAATCGAACAAACCAGACGTACTTTTGCTTTCGTGAAAACCCCCTTTTCCAGCCAAGATCTAAGCCTCCGCTAAGATCTAAGCCTCCGGGGGCTAAGCCATCTTTCCAGTATTTCTCTACGGCTCTGAGAATTGGATCACTCAATCAGACACTGGAAAATCGCATTAACTTTTTTTTGAGATGTACTTGTATCGTCTGTTGCGTGTATCGCATGTATGTAATCGCATGTATGTATCGCATGTATGTAATCGTATGTTGCGTGTATCCTGGATGGACAGAGTAACAAATGAGAAGGTGCTCATGTGGATGGGCAAAGATAAAGAGTTAAGGAAAGGAAGTTACAGTACGTCGGCCACATCATGAGGGGTAAACGATACGAGGTACTCAGACTGGTCATTGAAGGTAAAATTGAGGGCAGGGGATTCACAGGAAGAAGGCAAAACTCCTGGCTTAAGTATCTGCGTCGTTGATTAGGAAGAACATCTATTGAAATTTGTAGAGGTGCAGTTTAACGCACCATCATAGCCAGTTGGATTGTCAACCGCCGAAGGGAAACGGCGACCCAAGAAGAAGAAGATAATCCTAACATGGTTATCGAAAGATGCGTCCAGTCTTTAAAAGTAAATTGTTTTGGTGTATTGTGATAAATTATTAATTAGTGCTTTGTATTGCTTTAATTACTTTGATCTAGTATTCAAACACACTGTTATATCGCAAAGAAGAATAATTTTCAATGCATTTACTGCATACAGCCGTTAGATTAAAAAATTAATGTTAAGGTTATTATATCAATTGTGTTGGGTTGGCTGTTCTTTGTTTCTTTTTTGTGTATAGGCTTGGTTGGTTGGTTGAAGTGGCGAGTGCGACCGCTTGTCAAACTCCTATTAGAAGAATTGCCGTTTTGATACCACTTACTCTGAGAAAGTTGGATTGTTACCCTGGCGTTATCCTTACGCGACTTTATTATACGTTCTCCCGATTTCTTAAGGTCTTATTAGGGCCTAGTTTTACTGGCTGTCCTATACGTATTTAAAATTATCCATAACAATAAACAATAAAAACGTAAGTGATTATTGCAGATTTCCGTTCATAAGTTGTCTCCTCGCTCAGCCATTTGCAGACCTTCCAAATGGCAAGTATCTCTGCCTGGAAAACACCTGCTCTGTCTAGAAGCCGATAAGACCTTGCAATGTCAAGACCCTGCGAGGGGTTACCCCCGCATCTACGCCTGAATCCAGTGTATATCCTTAATATTTTCCATTATTAAACAAAGGAACGATTTGAATGCTTACCCCTGAGCTATTCTGGTTCTTCGAGCTTGATATTGTTTAAGAAAATCTATTCGTTTTTTTTAATAAACCCCTAGCAATAGTTTATATATTTGTTATTGTTAATTATATTATATTACACTTATTAAAACATTGGACCATTGGAAACAAAAGCAACAAATGACGACAACGAAAAGAAATTGTTCAAGCGAAACAAGGCAATTTAAAGGCATTTCTGGTGTGAAAAGGACAAAACGCTGAAACACGTGAACTTTATTTTCGAAGGGTAAATAAGATGCGACTATTTTTGAAGCCCCTAATTCAAACCCCACGCAGGGATAACGTCCATCCTTAAAATCTTAAATGTAATGCGGGGTCGAGTTACACATCATTTGAAAGGTTATTCATCTCATTTTTGGAGTTTTTGTCACATTTGGTGGAATCGGGCTAAAAAATAAACTTTTCATAAATTGATGATGCTTTGATATTTGATTAATTGTACAAGAATCGAAATGGAATCTAAAATAAGAAATTTAGTTAAAATCAACAAGATTTTGCTTAAGGAATAATACACAAGTAGTACCCTGCTTTGAAACAATTACTTGATTAAATGTTCGAATTGAGCACCCCCTGCTTCCATGCACGAATACAGGTTCTGCTCAAAGCGTTATCGGACGTGTTGTAATATTTCGGGTGTTATAACCGCGTACTCGTGTACAATTCTTTGACGTAATACTTCTACTGTCTCCGGTTGCGTGGCGAATACTTTTGTTTTAATATGTCTCCATAAAAAAAATCCAGCGGAGACAAATCCGGTGACCTAGCTGGCCATTCAAGGAAGGGTCCCCTTCTTCTGATCCATCGGGCGGAAAATGTTTTCAAAAATAGTCGCATCTTATTTCCCCTTCGAAAATAAAGTTGACGTGTTTCGCCGTTTTGTCCTTTTCACACCAGAAATGCCTTTAAATTGCATTTTTTCGTTTGAACTGGGACACCCTCTATAACTATTATATTTAACAAACCTAATCGATTTATATTCACCTCGACAATCGGTGGTAAAATTCTGTACACAGTATTAAAACACTGTGTACATAAAAATAACTAGAGATAATAATGATAATGAAATAACAATTTTTAAAATAATATCATATTGCCATTACTAAACTTTAGTATAATTAGAAACATACGTATTTTAAAATAGGATCTCCGTTACGCAAGAGAGAGATATACATTAGCAGCTATCCAGAGAGAAAAAATATACCTAAAGCCTGATTCTCCTTGGCGTCGTCGCATCGGTGGATTACCCTGGTGACCCCGGAAGCCATGTCCCTTCGGAGGCGAAACCGACCGCGACAGCTGACAGTTATTCCGATACCGCGTTATAATTAAACAAATAATTTAGCCTCCCTCGCGAGCGCATGCACCGCGTTATCGTTTCCTGGTGCGCGCTCTTCTCCACGTGTACGAACGCGAACTGACTGGGACGAATGCGACGATTTAATTTTAGATTAACGCGAAACCTTGTGGGCGATGTACGAGTAGTTCTACAGTCGTTTATTGTTGTACCTGCTAAAGATAGGAGGCGTAGTTTTACAGGTGTCTAGAATTTATAGATTTGTATGGATTTTGAACTAAAGTCGTCATCGTTATTGAAAAAAAAAAATTAGTGGCAAGAGAATTTATTTTAGCGTAAAAGAAAATATTTTGCCTGAAGAAAACCTCCCTTAAAAACTCCTAACTAACTTAACTTTGGGGTGATGAACCACCCCAAAAAATACCAAGGAGTGAAGAAGCAGAAATAACTACTATCGAGGAAAATAATATCACTTTACTTACTGCAGACCAGGAAAACCTAAATTTATCAGAAAATAATATACCTCGTAATATGCCTGTAACTCTTCTCTTAGATCAAAATAAATTTTAGTTGAGTCAATAGTATTCGCTATTGGTTTAAGAAAAGTGTCTCTTTAATCAAGAAATGTCCCTTTTTAATCAAGAATTTTGGCATGAACCAAAGGGACTATTGTTCTTGTAGCAAGAACTTCTTTGCATATTCATTTTGGGTCAAGAGTGAAATACTTTGAACAGATAGATTATTCTATTCTCTAAAGTAATTTTTTAAAGCTTATGGAAAGGTAGTTAATGCTTTGGGCAAAGAAACGTCGTTCTTAGCCCTATTGAAAAGCGCCAATCTTTTGGGTCAAAGTCATATTCATTTCGACTGAGAGATCCTTTTTTTCAGTGTGTGCGACATTTTACAGGTTCGTTCCAACACACAAATTTGTACCGTTCTAGAATGGTAATTGGGATTAAGCCGGTCCCAAACGATGTGTCAAACAGCTTTTAACGTGAACATTTACCATATCTTGTAGGAGCCACACTTGTCAATTGCAATATTGTCGAAGCCTATGCCAAATGATGCGTCCAACGTTGGTTCCAGCGTTGGAAGCATCGTGTAGGACCGGCATCGTGTATATATCCGAATATGTACGCATGAGTCGACTTAGACAGCTTTGTTGCGAAAATTAAATGCTGGATGGTCAACTGATTTTAGAATCACTGCTGAATCCGTTTTTGCTGTTGATCAAATCGGTGTGAGAAGTTGTGACGCTATAAAATGTTGTTTCGGGAGATTTGAATATCCGAGAAAGTTGAGTTATTGAATGTTATTACACCCAACATCGCCCTAATTACGCCCTAATTTACGCGTTACCATTTTTTCAACGACAATTTTATTAACATTAGAAATTGTCATAACACAACGCCTAGTACGACCTCTTTTTCGCTTTGTTTTTACTACCCGAAACAGCCTTTAAACAGCCGCTACACTGTCCTCGAAAAGTTTTAGGAAATATTTCATGAAAATGATTTTTTCTGAAAATAGTACGATAAATATAAGCCCGTGTTATAAAAATTAGTTCCCACGTTTCCTGATCAATTTCGGGAAACGTGGGAACTACTAATTGTCTAAATCCTGGGTGCTATTAAAAGTATCATTTGCATATTTTTCTTTTGCTTTTAAATAATGTGCGTGGACCATACTTTTGTTGACATCGGGTCAATTAATAATTTTCATAAGCGTAAAATATTCATAATGTTACCAGTATTACTCATCAAGCAATACTACTGTTATATTAATCATTTAAGGCCGTAAACAAACATATCATATACAATTTTATATACTAACTCATTATAATAAAACTAGATCATAACAATATTGTAATTATTATATTCCTGTACAATAAATGTTTAAAGTTTTTTTCCTAAATATCTACTATATATACAGGGTGGCCCATCGAAAACGTTCCGCAAAGCATAACGGCCAGGGTATTCGTTTTTTCAAAAAATCCAAAAACACGTCATTTTTTTTGTGAGGGGGGGCAACAACGGGGGGGCCCTAAAAATGATTGCAAAATCTTCGACCCTCTGAGCGGGGGTGTCATCCCCTAACTTTTTTCAAATGGGAAGGGGGGTCAAGTGGCGCCGCAACGAAAAGATATTTCTATTCTCTATATTTCCCCGCCTCGTTTTTGAAAATCGGTCGAGTCATTGAGAAAATATGAAGGATTGAAATTTGAGAAGTTTATTTAAACATTTATCAGAGTAAATGATAAGAATAAATTCCTTCGACCAATTTGAGTTTTTTCTTATTATTTTTAGATGTTTACGCATTTTTTCACTTGCCACAAGGTTGAACGATCAGGTGTGGTAGTTGCTAGATAGCTGTTGAAGTTCTTCTCAATATCGTTAAACTGACCCACAATAGAATTTCCAAAAATACCAGCCCACATGTTCAATTTCTGAGGGTTTTGTGTGTGCACCTCGTTAAAAATCCTGGGGATGTCCTCAGCCCAGTACCGACATTTGTGCCGATTAACTACATCGTTCAAAAAGAAAGTACAATCATCCGAAAAACACACATTAAATAAGAAATTATTATCATTCGCCACTCGTTCACTCATAGTTTCACAAAATTGCAAGTAACGATCAAAATTGTCTTCGTTGAGTTCTTGTAGCAACTGAATTTTGTACGAGTGTTTTTTTAATATTCTTTGGATATTTGTACGATTCACGCCGGTCTCATTGGGTAATTTTCTTGTACTCAGCGTACTATCCATGGCAACTTGGCCCAATACGAATACCTCCATAGCTTCAATTATTATAGGATTTTACCTCTGCCTCTTTTTATTCATAACGGAACCAGTTTCGCGAAATTTTGCTACTAACTCGCGAACAATTTTGCCATAAAGGTGTTTGTCAGGATGGCGTTCATTGAATATCTGCGCAACCCGATTGCCACATTGGTTATTTTTAAAATAAAGTTCGATTATTTCCATTTTTTCTGCAAGTGAGTATACCATAATAATTGTT